>NC_138776.1:77892554-77967554 GCF_965119305.1 Pelophylax lessonae | reverse complement strand
CTGAATAGCCCATTAAAACATAAAATACCAAAACCAGCTTTTCTTTCAATATTTACCATTAATCCAGAGATTTCCCCTGCAGTACTTATCTTCTGCCACTGGATGTCGTCACTCTGATGATCAGCATCATTCCCCTAAGCCCAGATCTTCTTGACCCGCCCCAGCCTCTAATAGGAGAAGCAGCACAGTGAATGCATTCATCTCTATGTCACTTTGCTCTCTCCTCCTATCAGTATGCTGTTTTCTAAACACATGAACTGACTGGCTTCTTGTACTGCTCCTTCCTCTCACACTCCAGCCCTGCTGTATGGAGACTGCAAGAATTGGATACCAGGTCTAATTCAGGTATTTGCACTGCTTGCAATAACACAATACATTTAATAATGGATTAATAATTACAGAGCTGCATTTATTTGTGCCTTTTATATTTGCCTAGGGTTCAGCTTTAAGAGCAATCGACATGTAACGTGGGTACATTTTTTGCATTGCATCATAAAGATGAGGCCAAACAGCCAAGATTAAGGCAATAATAAATGCAAATTTAAAAATGTCATATATTGTTGCTTACCAATCTATAGATGTAGTGCCTGCATTAGTTTCCTTTTTTTTTTTTTTAGGCTTTTTTTATTTTTTTCTTTAACAGTAACACACTTCCTGTGTTCACTCCACTGGGGGAGCAATGGAGACACCAGTATTGTCAATCTGGAGAGAGGGTAGTGTTAGATGCATTTGCAGATTTAGATGGACTTGACTAACAAATAAAAAGAAAAATATGGCCATACTTCTCTTCTGGATGACAGAAGTGAATTTATTTCTGCACTCCTGTGACCCAGATTCAGCTGACAGCAGGCTAAAGTCCACTGTCATCACAAAGCTGGTCCAGACTCTGTATGGATCCTGACAATAATGTCAGGATCTGCCCAGATGCCTGTCAGCGCACTGCTGAGAGGCTGAGCCAGCCGCTCCTGCCCCCTCCCCAGCCCAGCACTCCAGTGAGCACTGGAGGGGAAGTGCAGAGAGCCAGTGCCTGACAGTCACCGCTCACCGCTCCAGGAAGACCAAGGACTAAGCAATTAGCAGTCATGTGATCACTCTGTTCTCAGACTTAGAGCCAGCAGTGGACAGCTGCATCATCAGATTGATGCTGCAGCCATCTAGCCAATCCCACACTTCTCCTTTAAAGATGAACTCCAGTTAATAGGTTTTATGCAGTTACAGAAACAGTTTTTTTTTTTTTTCCTTCTGACACTTTATCTAGACAGTTTGGTCCCCTAAAGGAAGTTGTTGAGAAAAATAACAGAACTACTGGCTGGATTAAAGGAGTTGTAAAGTCAGAAGATTTTTTATCTTAATGCATTATATGCATTAGGATAAAAAGCTTTCTATGTGTAGCAGCTCCCCTAATTCTTACCTGAGCCCCATCCCTATCCAGCGATGTCCATGAGTGCCTCAGCCATCCGAGACTCTCTCTCCTGATTGGCTGAGACACAGCAGTGACGCCATTGGCTCTGACTGCTGTCAATCAAACTCAGTTAGCCAATCAGGCAAGAGAGGAGATGGGGCCGAACATCAGCTCCATGTCTGAATGTATATACAGAGCTGCAGCTCAGCTAAGGTGCCCCTATAGCAAGCTGCTTGCTGTGGGGGCACTTAACAGGAGGGAGGAGCCAGGAGAGCCAAAGAGGGACCTGAGAAGAGGAGGATCTGCGCTGCGCTGTGCAAAACCAACTGCACAGAGGAGGTAAGTATAATATGTTTGTTATTTTAAAAGAAAAAAAAAATGAGACTTTACAATCACTTTAGGTTTACAGGACGAGTAGAAGAGTGGTAGGAGTATACAGTATCTCACAAAAGTGAGTACAACCCTCACATTTTTGTAAATATTTTATTATCTTTTCATGTGACAACACTGAAGAAATGACACTTTGCTACAATGTAAAGTAGTGAGCGTACAGCTTGTATAACAGTGTAAATTTGCTGTCCTCTCAAAATAACTCAACACACAGCCATTAATGTCTAAACCGCTGGCAACAAGTACACCCCTAAGTGAAAATGTCCAGATTGGGCTCAGTTAGCAGTTTTCCTCCCTGGTGTCATGTGACTCATTAGTGTTACAAGGTCTCAGGTGTGAATGGGGAGCAGGTGTGATAAATTTGGTGTTATCGCTCTCAGTCTCTGATACGGGTCACTGGAAGTTCAACATGGCAAAGAACTCTCTGAGGATCTGAAAAAAAAGAATTGTTGCTCTACATAAAGATGGCCTAGGCTATAAAAAGATTGGCAAGACCCTGAAACTGAGCTGCAGCATGGTGGTCAAGACCTTACAGCAGTTTAACAGGACAGGTTCCACTCAGAACAGGCCTCGCCATGGTCGACCAAAGAAGTTGAGTGCATGTGCTCAGCGTCATATCCAGAGGTTGTCTTTGGGAAATAGACGTATGAGTGCGGCCAGTATTGCTGCAGAGGTTGAAAGGGTGGGGGGTCAGCCTGTCAGTGCTCAGACCACACACTGCATTAAATTTGCCTGCATGGCTGTCATCCCAGAAGGAAGCCTCTTCTAAAGATGATGCACAAGAAAGCCCGCAAACAGTTTGCTGAAGACAAGCAGACTAAGACATGGATTACTGGAACCATCTCATGTGGTCTGATGAGACCAAGATAAACTTATTTGGTTTAGATGGTGCAAGAGTGTGTGGCGGCAACCAGGTGAGGAGTACAAAGACAAGTGTGTCTTGCCTACAGTCAAGAATGATGGTGGGAGTGTCTTGGTCTGGGGCTGTATGAGTGCTGCGGGCAATGGGGAGCTACAGTTCATTGAGGGAACCATGAATGCCAACATGTACTGTGACATACTGAAGTAGAGCATGATCGCCCTCCCTTCGGAGACTGGGCTGCAGGGCAGTGTTCCAACATGATATTGACTCCAAACACATCTACAAGACAACCACTGCCTTGCAAAAGAAGTTGAGGGTAAAGGTGATGGACTGGCCAAGCATGTCTCCAGACCTAAACCCTATTGAGCATCTGTGGGAAGGAGCGTAAGGTCTCTAACATTCACCAGCTCTGTGATGTCGTCATGGAGGAGCGGAAGAGAACTCCAGTGGCAACCTGTGAAGCTCTGGTGAACTCCATGCCCAAGAGCGTTAAGGCGGTGCTGGAAAATAATGGTGGCCACACAAAATATTGACACTTTGGGCCCAATTTAGACATTTCTACTAAGGGGTGTACTCACTTTTGTTGCCAGCGGTTTAAGCATTAATGGCTGTGTGTTGAGTTATTTTGAGGGGACAGCAAATATGCACTGTTATACAAGTTATACACTCACTACTTTACATTGTAGCAAAGTGTCATTTCTTCAGTGTTGTCACATGAAAAGATATAATAAAATATTTACAAAAAGGTGAGGGGTGTACTCACTTTTGTGAGATACTGTAGGTCTAGAATCCTGTAATGCAGGGATGTCAAACTCTATTTCACTGCGTGCCACATCAGCATTATGGTTAAGCTCAAAAGACTGGTTGTATATGTAAGTGTAGCAAGGTTTCCAGGCCTGTGGCCTGATGTGGGTCTGCCATTAGAACCGGTACTCTCTCCAGCCCATGTGAGCTGTGACCCTGGGTGTGACAACTGAAGTAGCGACAACTCCGGCATCTTTGTTTGTGGTTTTAATTTGATTTAAAGGGGATGGGAGAAAGGAATGTGTGGGATACTCCTTGCGGCTCAAACTAATTACACGTGGGACTTTGTTTCTGAAAAATGCCCGTTGGCGCTTCCTTGACGTCAGCCGGTGCCAGCCAACGCTCACTAACTCTTAGAACTCTCTGTGTATCCTAAGACGTGTTGAAACGTAAGACTGAGAGCTGTAGACTGCAAACACAAAAAAGGTGAACCAGCCTAGCGCATTATCCTCAGTTAGGCCTCTTTCACACGGCCGCTCCGCTGTTTTTGTCCGCTGCGGGACTTTTTTTTTTTTTTTCACGGAGCGGATGACACTTGTGTCATCCGCTCCGTATGTCCGCATATCATCCCATCCGTTTGTGATGATATGCGGACATAATTTAAGTCTATGGGCATTGCGGATGTCAGCGGATGACACGGCTGACATCCGATTTTGCTTCCTTTCCGTTTTTTGAACGGAGGAAAAATAGGGTTCTGTTCCGTTCCAAAAAACGGAACAGAACTGAAAGGAAGAAAATCGGATGTCAGCGGATGGAATTCCGCTGACATCCGCAATGCCATTGACTTACATTATGTCTGTAAATCATCCGCAAAAAAATAGGATGATTTGAGGACATACGGAGCGCCCGTGTGAAAGGGCCCTTAGGCTTTTATTTGTAACAAATTTGTGTTTGTGTTTGCAGTGTTGTGTCGATCACCCCTGTCGTAGAGGGCAGCAAGGTTTAGCCATTGGGGATGCCAAGTATGAGCCCCGTGACAGGAGTAGTCTGAGAGCCTTGTCTCTGAGCGCAGGAGTAAGGTGCCAAGCATCGTAAATTTCTTTTGGAGCAGATGAGAACTGTAGACTCCTGACACTGCTGTGCTGTGGAAGTCACTAAATACTTGGTACAGCTTGAGGTAGTATCTTGTAGAACTTTGTGTAACTGTCGCTTCACTGACACTTTCTGTACAATTCAGGGCCCAGACTGCCGGTACCCCCTTTACAACTTCAGGGTCCTCTATCTAGGCACCCCTTTACAGCTAGCTGACACTGGATTCCAGAACCTCTTCCGGAGTGGTCCCCTCTAACACTTCAGGTGAACCCCAGGGGCAATCCTCAGTACTCACGACCTGTGTAGGCTTTCCTGGGACTGGACCCCTCTCTCTCTCTCTCCACAGGTTCTCGGCACACCGGATCCCCTCAGCTCAACTCAGCACTCTCTGGATACTCAGGCGACACCCCGAGACATCCACCTTCCTCAGACAGGAGGAGAGACAGCCACACTCTCCTTCCTGGGACTCTGCTCCCGCCAAAGACAACCTGTCACGCACTTCCCCCAGACTTATACCCACTCCCAGAATCCTTTGCAGCCTAATCTGCCTTCTGGGGTAGTTACAAGTTGGGATGTGTCCCCTGATTGGGCTTCCCATACTGCCCTATGAGAAACCTCTCACAGGAGCCAGTGGGGATACTTCTCCCCTCAGCAGGCACATCTGGAAGTCCTGACACCCTACCTAACAAATCACAGCCCTGCAGTTAGGCAGACAAGGTCCAATATACATTTTACCTAGCACCTACCTGTAGGGTGCTACATAAGACTATAAATATACACATTTATCCAGGGCTTTTTAACCCAGAGAATAGGTGCAGGAACTCAACCACTCCCCCCCCCGGCCTGCATCGAACAGTGGTGTGGCCAAATTGAGCTAACAATGGGAGGATCTTAAAGGGGCAATAATTACCAGGATTGCTTTATGTGCAGAGTTTAGGTGTGCACTGTGTACAGAGTGCAGGGTTTAGGTGTGCACTGTGTACAGAGTGCAGGGTTTAGGTGTGCACTGTGTACATAGTGCAGGGTTTAGGGGTGCACTGTGTCCAGAGTGCAGGGTTTAGGGGTGCACTGTGTGCAGAGTGCAGGGTTTAGGGGTGCACTGTGTCCAGAGTGCAGGGTTGAGGGGTACACTGTGTAAAGAGTGCAGGGTTTAGGGGTGCACTGTGTCCAGAGTGCAGGGTTTCGGGGTGCACTGTGTACTGATTGCAGAGTTTAGGGGTGCACTGTGTACAGAGTGCAGGGTTTAGGGGTGCACTGTGTACTGAGTGCAGGCTTTAGGGGTACACTGTGTACAGAGTGCAGGGTTTAGGTGTGCACTGTGTCCAGAGTGCAGGGTTTAGGGGTGCACTGTGTACTGAGTGCATAGTTTAGGGGTGCACTGTGTACAGAGTGCAGGGTTTAGGGGTGCACTGTGTACTGAGTGCATCGTTTAGGGGTGCAGTGTGTACAGAGTGCAGGGTTTAGGGGTGCACTGTGTACAGAATGCAGGGTTTAGGGGTGCACTGTGTACTGAGTACAGAGTTTAGGGGTGCACTGTGTACAGAGTGCAGGGTTTAGGGGTGTGCTAAATACAGTGTGCAGGATTCAGCTCTCTTTCACAGGCTATTCATATCTCAGTTTAATTTTTTAATTTGACTGGAGCATGTCCTAAAGCATATCTAAACTCTGTGATACTTACCCATCCATCAATGGTCCAACGTCCCTTGCCGATGCTGGCTTCTTCTTCCGGGTGTCGGGCTGTGGCGGTGTTGATTGCCCGGTGCAGAATGACGTCACTCCTGTGCACATGGAGAAGTACAGTCGTCCCGGCACACAGGCGCTGTGCCGGAAGGTAAGCTGAGCTGCACAAGGCCACAAGCAGGCAGGTAGGTTTATTTTAGTGCAGAAAAAAACAATGCATGTCTCTTCTGCAATAAAGAGCTTGCCTGCTCACAGTTTTTCAAAGCAGGACTTTAGTTCCCAAAAAACATGAAAATCTCAGCATGAGTTCTTCACACTGAACTGATATGGGCAATGTTTCCTCTGGATAGTCTTCAATGGACATCACCTTCGCCTTGCTATTGTAACATAGTTACATAGTTACATAGTAGGTGGGGTTGAATAAAGACAATAGTCCATCCAGTGCAACCTGTGTAGGTGTGTGTGGACCTATTCATTTCTCATACCCCTGAATGTTTCGATCCTTGAGATGTATGTCCAAGAGTCTTTTAAAAGTAGCCATACTCTCCGCAGTTACTACCATTTGTGGCAGGGAATTCCACAGTCTTGTAGCCCTTACAGTAAAGAACCCCCTGCGTAGCCTGAGGTTAAATCTCTTCTCCTCTAAACGCATTGTATGACCTTGTGTCCTCATGCATTCCTTGTGACTGAATAGTTTTTTTTCTATGCTCTGATCACCGTTGAGGTATTTGTAAATTGCTATCATGTCCCCTCTCAGGCATCTCTTCTCCAGGGAGAATAAATCTAGTGCTTCTAAACGCGCTTCGTAATTAAGGTCTTCTAATCCCCTAATAAGTTTTGTTGCCCTTCTCTGTACTCTCTCAAGCTCCAATACATCCCTTCTGAGGACTGGCGACCAGAACTGGGCAGAATACCCCAAATGCGGTCGGACCAGAGTTTTATAAAGTGGTAGGATTATAGTTTTATCTCTGGAATACATCCCCTTCCTTATGCATGCCAAAATTTTGCCGGCTTTGGCAGCTGCAGCTTGACATTGCATGCTATTGCCTAATCTATCTTCCACTAAGACCCCCTGATCTTTCTCCATTTTTGATACCCTCAGAGGTTTCCCCCCCCCCCCTAGCTTGTATATTGCTTTTATGTTATTGGTCCCTAAGTGCAAAACCTTGCACTTATCCACATTAAACCTGATGTGATTATCAGTAAGAGCCATATTCTAATTATTCGTTCTTTTTATTTTAATCTCCAAGTTAAGATAAAATGTTTACAAACATAGTTTTATCTCTTTAATTATGTAGAATGTGTCAGAAGTATGGTACTTAATATGCTGAATGTGAAAAAGAGTTGGTGTGAGCAGCTCTATGTGACTGGTAAACCCATTTATAAGACTGATTGTGGATGCTATTGTAGTGCTGTTAGGTTAACATGATCAGTTTTGATTATTTACTTTGTATTCCGATGTTACAGTTTATGGATTTTGGTTTCCGCCTTTAGCTCACATGTGTGAAATGAGGGCACCCCCCCCCCCTCCTCTCTGCCTCCACCTTGTCTCAGGAGTCAGCAGCAGAGAGGAGGAGAGATGTCCTCTGCCGGATCCTGCATTTCTCTGTGTAGCCGTACCAGCCCTTCAACTCTGCCTCCCCTGGTCTCAGCATTCAGCAGGCTCCAGCCCTTCTCTGGTCCTCCTCCAGACCCTGCACTTTCTGATTCCCAGTTTTGCCCCCAGCTTCCTTCCGGGAGCATCACATGATAAGGGGGGTGCACTGTGAAGTGTAAGGGAGGGTGGATGAGTCTTGACTTTTGATGAAGAGGGGGGCTCTTGACACCTGATGTAAGGGATGGTGGGGGTGCTCTAGCCATCTAGTCTTACAGATACAAACGGCCCTTTGAGGGCGACCATAATGTTGATGTGGCCCGTGATGAAATTGAGTTTGACACCCCTGCTTTAGCTGGCTAAAGCATTACCAAAGTACAGTGCCTTGAAAAAGTATTCATACCCCTTGAAATTTTCCACATTTTGTCATGTTACAACCAAATAGATACAGGATGAGCCTCTAGGGTCAAAAAGTAGGTGGTACCATCATCCAAATAGTAATACAAAACTAAAAGAGGAGACAGTTTCCCCAAAACAGTCTCCAAAGAGAAGGGAGGGGGAGAAAAAAAACTGGATTTTCTCAGTACCTGAAGCTGGATACACACTGGATAAAAATAAAAATATAATTTTTATTTATATTACAACATAATAAAATCACATATCTCAACAGATTTTTCAAAAAAGTACAAATAGTGTATAAAACAACGGACTACGTCTAACAGTGTCCTACTAATACTTGGTGCACTCCAATAAGGAGGCAAAATTAGTAATGGATCCTCACTGGGCACATACTCTTCTACATGTTTTGCGGTTGAAACCCACTTCTTCGGGAGGAAATGATGTACAAACACTCTGAAACATAACATTATGATACAGATAATATACACGAGACAATATACAGTACATGGCATCAGTGCTGTATCTTGGCCTAGGCCAACAAGGCCCAGGCCTAGGGCAGCACTTTGCAGGGGGGCAGCAAAAAAGCTGCACCACACACGAGAAAAAAACAGCCTCCTCCCGCCTCCCCCACTAAAAAGAGTCCCTGACGGCTTGCGCTACACACTTTTAGTATAGTGCCAGTCTTAAAGGGCGAATTGGGCTAGAGGGCAGGGTCCAGGAGGCAAATCAGTCTGGCACCCCCATAAAACGGTCATACTGCTACCTCCTGGTATGATATTGTATGATATGATGGTATGATGATGGGCACTGTTGAGGCTGACCTTATGGGAACTGATGAGGCTACACTAATGGGCACTGATAGACTGTGGTTGTGGTTTACAGATGACAGGGCGGGTCATAAACAGGAAGAGGTGTGGCCTTTACAGGAAGGGGTGGGTCATATTTAAATTAGGGGGTGCACAAGTTTAGTCAGACCTAGGGCAGCACAAAACCTAAATATACCACTGCATGGCATGTACAACAGTAAAAGGGACACAGTACAGAGGGGAAAAAGGGGACAATGGTGCTTACCATAGAAGACATACACCACCAAGATTAGACAATGGCTCAGCCAAAAAACACAAAGTTGGCTGAGCCATTGTCTATACATTTATACACTATTTGTACTTTTTTGAAAAATCTGTTCAGATATGTGATTTTATCTTGTTGTATAAATAAAAATTATATTTTTATTTTTATCTGGTGTGTATCAAGCTTCAGGTACCGAGAAAGTCCAATTTCTTCTCCCCTCCTCTCTCTTTGGAGACTGTTTTGGGGAAATTGTCTCCTCTTCTAGTTTTATGTTACAACCAAAAACAAAAATGTATTTTATTGGGATTTTATGTTATAAATAGACCAACACAAAGTGGCACATAATTGTGAAGTGGAAGGAAAATGATAAATGGTTTTCAATGTTTTTACAAATAAATATCTGAAAAGTGTGGCATGCATTTGTAATCAGCCCCCTTTACTCTGATACCCCTAACTAAAATACAGTGGAACCAATCACCTTCAGAAGTCACCCAATCAGTAAATTGAGTCCACCTGTGTGTAATTAAATCTTAGTATAAATACAGCTGTTCTGTGAAGCCCTCAGAGATTTGTTAGAGAACTTAAGTGAACAAACAGCATCATGAATGCCAAGGAACACACCAGACAGCTCAGGGATAAAATTGTGGAGAAGTTTAAAGCAGGGTTAGGTTATAAAAAAATATCCCAAGCTTTGAACATCTTACGGAGCACTGTTCAATCCATCATCTGACAATGGAAAGACTATGGCACAACTGCAACCCTACCAAGATATGGCCGTCCACCTAAACTGACAGGCTGTGCAAGAAGAGCAATAATCAGAGAAGCAGCCAAGAGGCCCATAGTAACTCTGGAGGAGCTGCAGAGATCCAAAGCTCAGGTTGGAGAACCTGTCCACAGGACAACTATTAGTCTTGCACTCCAGAGTTGCAAGAAGAAAGTCATTGTTGAAAGAAAGCCATAAGAAGTCCCGTTTTCCGTTTGTTAAAGCCCTGTTGGGGACACAGTAAACATGTGAAAGAAGGTGCCCTGGTCAGATGAGGCCAAAATTGAACTTTTTGGCCTAAAAGCAAAGCGCTATATGTGGCGGAAAACGAACACTGCACATCTCCCTGAACACACCATCCCCATTGTGAAACATGGTGGTGGCAGCATCATGTTGTGGGATGATTTTCTACAGCAGGGACAATGAAGCTGGTCAGAGTTGATGAGAAGATGGATAGAGCCAAATATCCAATTACAGGGCAATCTTTGAAGAAAATCTGTTATAGTCGGCAAAAGACTTGAGACTGGGGCAGAGGTTCACCTTCCAGCAAGACAATGACCATATGCATACAGCCAGAGCTACAATGGAATGGTTTAGATCAAAGCACATTCATGTGTTAGAATGGCCCAGTCAAAGTCCAGACCTAAATCCAATATAGAATATGTGGCAGGACTTGAAAATTGATGTTCACGGACATTATCCATCCAATCTGACAGAGCTTGAGCTATTTTGCAAAGAAGAATGGGCATATTTCACTCTCTAGATGAGCAAAGCTGGTAGAGACATCCCCAAAAAGACCTGCAACTGTAATTGCAGGGAAAGGTGGTTCTACAAAGTATTGATCAGGGGGACTGAATACAAATGTCTGCCACACTTTTTAGATATATATTTGCAAAAATTTTGAAAATCATTTATCATTTTCCCTACACTTCACAATGATCTGCCACTTTGTGTTGGTCCATCACATAAAATCCCAATAAAATACATTTAAGTTTTTGGTTGTAACATGACAAAATGTGTAAAATTTCAAGGGGTATGAATACTTTTTCTAGGAACTGTAAATATAGTCTTGAGTTCCATCATCTCCCTTAACTAACATGGCCGTGTTTCTGTGCATGCTGGGAAATTTAGAATATTCACTAATTTCCCCAGCTGCAACAATAGTGATTTGAGACAGGCCCTGCAGCTGGCCATTAGTTGGAGTGACTGGCAGTTAATTTGCTTTGCCTTCCAACTGACTACCCAGTGGTAAAATATCTCCTGCAGGTCATTTTTAGATAACTTTGGATGTTGTCAATAACCTATGCAAAAAGGAAAGAGAGATGTGCAATAGGTGGTAACCCATTGAACCAATTTCGACTTCAGTTTAACCACTTGCCGACCGCCGCAAGTACACATACTGCGCCGGTCAGCCCCTCACAGGCAGAGTGACGTATATATACGTCACTAGCCTGTGAGGCTCTGGGGAGCGAGCACGCGCCGCCGGCGGTGCACTCCCGCTCACGCGCGGTCACGGGCCCCCCCCATGCTTGTGACCGGCGGACCCGATGTCCGCCGGTCACTCTGCGATCGTCGATTCAGAGGGAGAAAGGCAGGCGGCTAGTGTAAATTCTCCCCTGTGTAGAAACAATGATCATACGGTTCTACTATGTAGGACCGTTGATCACTGTTCCTACAGCTCAAGCCACAGCCAATCACAGTTAGAATCACGCCCCTAGGGACACACACAGCCCCTCCCTCTCAAATAAAGTTAACCCCTTCACTGCCAGTGTAATTTTACAGTAACAGTGCATATGTATTGCACTCATTACTGCAGTAATGTCACTGGTAATCCCAAAAGTGTAAAAAATGTCAGTCAAGGGTCCGATCTGTCCGCCGCAATGTCGCAGTACCGCAAAAAAAATCGCAGATCGCCGCCATTACGCGTTAACAACAAAAATTACAGAAATCTTTCCCTTTGTTAGTAAACGCGATAACTTTTGCGCAAACCAATCAAAATACGCTTTTTGCGATTTTTTTTACCAAACATATGTAGCATAAAACAAATTGGCCGAAAATGTTAAAAAATGTTGATTTTTACTTTTTTTTTTGGGGGGAATTTCATATAAAAAAATGTGAAAAATATTGTTATTTTTGCAAAATTGACGCTCTTTTTTTGTTTATAGCGCATGATCAAAAAATCGCACAGGTGATCAAATACCACCAAAAGAAAGCTCTGTTTGTGGGAAAAAAAGGACGTCAAATTCGTTTAGGTACAGCGTCGCACAACCGCACAATTGTCCGTTAAAGTCACGCAGTGCCGAATCGCAAAATACCCCCTGGTCAGGAAGGGGGTAAAATCTTCCGGGGCTTAAGTGGTTAATAGCATCAGATCAGCTAGGAAGTGATTTAATTTCTGTTTACTTTAAATTAATACACTTTGTATCATGGCTGGGATGGTTATGTCATGAACATCGCTGGGACAATTCAACAGGGATAATGAAAGTGATAATTCCAGGGGCAATTGGGTAGTGAAGGGGGTGTATTAGCAGAGGCAATGGTAAGTCAGGGATTTCTGGGAGTGGAGAAACAAAGACATTTCCAGGAACATTCAACTGGGTTTGAGGGATATCGGAGGTGGGGGGGGGGGTAATGGTATTTGCAGGGGAACTGTTGAACTGGGGGACATAGAGATTTCAAGGTACAGTGTGTGGCTAAATTAATGATGGAGAAACACGGACATGGGTACCCTGAGGCTCCATTCACATTACCGCGACTTGTCAGGCGACTTGTCGCGGTCCCTCGCGGTCCATTGACTGCTACAGGACCCGTACTAATCTTACTACTTCGGGGCGACCTCGGAGCGACTTGCATAGACATTCATTATATGAAGTCCATGCAAGTCGCACCGAAGTCGCGGTTCACCGGTCGTCCCCCGAAGTCGTGCAGGAGTCGTGCCGCTTCAGTGTGAATGCGGTCTAAGGCTGATCAGGAAAATTGTAGAAGAAAAACAAAGGTTTAAAATAAAGTGTATAGGTAATTTTCCCTCCATTTTACCATTCAGTGAACTGGTACACTTATGCTAAATGTAAAAAAAAAAACGTCCTTAGCAGCCAGATCGTGCAAGAACAACCCAAGAACAAAACAATACTTTTTTTAGCAACATCTGTAAGTATGTATTTGGGGGTTTTGTCATTTGTACAGAGTCCAGCCAATCTCCTTTGTACAATGTACAGCCACAAACAGCCATCATCCCTGCAATCAGGTGCAGACACTACAATCCCCTCCCTCCTTCATTGTATGAGCTCAAACAGTATACCACCAAGCCACCTTTTACAGACACCAATAGCCCACAAATCCACCCAGACCACGGTATCGCACACATTAATATATCTCGGTGTTAATTTTGGCAGCAAATTTCGATTTCGTTTTAGTTATAGTCTTTTGACTAAAATGCCATTTTAGTTTTAGTCGTATTTTAGTCTTTTGACTGAAATGGGATTTTTAGTTTTAGTCGCATTTTAGTCATCTGAGTTGTTTTAGTTTTAGTCATATTTTAGTCGACTAAAATCTCTAGTACATTTTAGTCGACTAAAATCTCATACATTTTAGTCAACTACAAATCGAACGGGTTTAGGTTAATTGTAATGCATTATTTAAAATTTTTTTTAGCATTTCCAAATGAATTGTATACTCCTGGAGTAAAAATCTAATAATATATTATTATAAGGTTTGAACACGCACTACAGACACAGATTTAGCCATTGTGATATATAACGTCTTTATAAATAAAACTAAGTTTCATAAACAAACCGAAATATTGCTTTTTGACAAACCGAAGTGCAACTTTAACCACTTTACCACCGGAGGATTTTGCTGTCTTACGTCCAGGCCACTTTTTGCGATTCGGCACTGTGCGACTTTAACTGGCAATTGCGCGGTCGTGCGACGCCGTACCCAAACTAAATTTATGTCCTTTTTTTCCCCACAAACAGAGCTTTCTTTTGGTGGTATTTGATCACCTGTGCAATTTTTTATTTTTGCGCTATAAACAAAAAAAGAGCGTAAATTTTGAAAAAATAACAATATTTTTCACATTTTTTTATATGAAATTCCCCCAAAAAAATGTAAAAATCAAAATTTTTTACAATTTTTGGCCAATTTGTTTTCTGCTACCTAACAAAAGTTATTGCGTTTACTAACTAAGGGAAAGATTTTTGTCATTTTTGGTGTTTTTTTTTTTTAACGAGTAATGGCGGCGATCTGCGTTTTTTTTTTGCGTGACTGCGACATTGCGGCAGACAAATCGGACCTTTGACTGACATTTTTGACACTTTTGGGGATACCAGTGACATTACTACAGTAATCAGTGCTATACATGTGCACTGTTACTGTAAAAATGACACTGCCAGGGAAGGGGTTAATTTTATTGGAGAGGGAGGGGTTAATGTATGCCTGGTGCTTACTGACGTGTGTGGGGGGAGGTGACTGAGTGACACAGGGACAGATCGCATGTTCAGCTATGCTGAACCCTGCAATCTGTCACGGTCTGTCACTTAGGAGATCCGCCCGCTTTGTTTACACAAGCGGGCGGATCTCCAGACTCGATTCCCCGATGATCGGGGAAGAGCAGCGGCGATCGCCGCCGCTCCTCCCCTGGCCCGACTCCCGCTCTGACTGAATACAGCAGGAGCGAGCCTCCGGCGGCGCGCGAGCGCCCCCCACAAGCGGAGGAGTCCAGCGACGTAGGTCTAAGTGGCTGGACGGGAACTAACCACTTTGCCGCAGTAGAGCTCGAGTGAGCGGTCGGCAAGTGGTTAAAATACAAAAATCCCAAAAAAACTGTAAACTCCATTGGCTGTAATGTCATTGCACTTCTTACCTGAATATATTACTAACATTAAATATTAGGGAAAAATATAAGAAAAGCCTTTTTCTTAATTTTTTTGTTTTCAACAGCTTAGTAGATACCCCTTACTTATGCTTATTCCGGTGGAGCAATACATGTTTAAACTTTGTGTTGCCGATTTAGAAATGGCCAGCAGAGGAGTGTTAATTTTGATGATGTCAATTTTCAATTTCGTTTTAGTTATAGTCTTATGACTAAAATGCCATTTTAGCTTTAGTCGTATTTTAGTCTTTTGACTAAAATGCAATTTTAGTTTTAGTCGTATTTTAGTCATCTGAATTGTTTTAGTTTTAGTCGTATTTTAGTCGACTAAAATTGTGTTAATTTAGTCGACGAAATCATTTTAGTCGACAAAATTAACACTGCTCGGCTCTCTCCTCCCTCTGCTGGCACTTCCGTGACCCCCAGCTGTCAGAGGGGGAGAAGAGAAGGACAGCAGTGCGGGAGATTAGCTGAGCGGCGCTGTACCGAAGATACAGATTTCGGATCATTTGGTATGGTTTCTTAAACGGAAACAAAGATCAGAAGATATGATCAAGTTCATGTCGCCCCGACAGGCTCTGTAATTCATCTTCGATCCTTGGAGTGGTGAATTGGTCAGGGGTGATTCTCCTGTTGAGCTTTCGGTAGTCGATGCACAACCTCAGGGATTTGTTCTTCTTCTGCACCACCACTATGGGAGAGGGATAGGGACTCTGTGACTCTCAAATGATGCCCGCTTTCATCAGTGGCAGTTGTTCACAGAGATCTTCCAGATCACCCAGTGTGATCCGTCATGTTTTTTCCCTGAATGACTTGTCTTCCTAAAGACAAATGTCATTATTGGGCCCTCTTTGCACACCCCACACCAAATTCACTCTTTTAAAACATCTCTAACTGTCTCCGAAGCTGGGCTTTTGTTTTCCATTCAGAAGTGAGCAGGGCGGAACATCTCTACCCAAATCTCGTCTTTTGCTCCCCCCCCCCCCCCACCAAATCAGGGGGTGAGACTGAGGTAGATGGATTCAAATGTCCTTCCAGAATTCAGGCCCGTATTTTCACTGGCACATCAGTAAGGTTGTGAACACTGGCAGAAATCTTCCCATGACTTTGCAGAGCCCTTGTTGACACTACTTCTGGGATCAACTCTACAGATGTGTCTTTTCCCCAAGAAAAGGCAAAGGGCCCAGGTTGATCCCAACTGAACTTAACTG
Source organism: Pelophylax lessonae (assembly GCF_965119305.1). Classification (NCBI taxonomy): domain Eukaryota; kingdom Metazoa; phylum Chordata; class Amphibia; order Anura; family Ranidae; genus Pelophylax; species Pelophylax lessonae. Next base: position 77,951,476 of record NC_138776.1, on the reverse strand, counting down.
AAGCTCATAGACATGCCATTTCTCCTGGCTGTAGTATCTTCTTGCCTCTGTTAAGTTACCACAACCTCCTAGCTTCTTTCACTGGGGCTTTCTGTTCTTGTACCATACACTGATATGCTTGCCAAAGTGTGGATACCTTAAGCTGTTGAGTCATCTCTTGCTGCAAGAGGAGTAAGCAATATCCTTACAAGATCTGTGTTTGTTCCCACTAACAAGGAGTTTGATTTTGAGGGCACATCACAGCTAGGGTATGAAATATCTTGAATTGCCAAACTATGGAAGAACCAAATGTTAACCCAATTGGCAGGTATCCATCGTAGGGCAACTTCTGCGTCACAAAACTCCAAAACTCTAGCTCTTCCAATTTCTGGACAAGTAGGTATTTGAGATGTTTGTCGTAAAAGTTCCAATATAGCATGGTCGCCTGTGCCCCTGTATCTAGAAGGGCCTTTGTATAAATGCCTTCTACTTGGACTGGTGCGATACCAACTAATTTGTCAGGGATATTGCTTAGAGTAGCTAGGGCAGCAGGTCCCACTATCTGTATTTGTGACCCCTTCTTGGTTGTCTTTTGGTTTTTCTGGTGTCTCAGTGGAGCTTTTAATAGATTGGTTTGCATTGTTTTTATGGGACTGCCTACCTGAAGTCAAGGTTGGCATGGTGCGTTGGATGGTTGCTCAGTAACAGCAAGGGAGCCCCCTGTGAGGCTTTGGACCTCCACTGTTGTTTCCTCAGGCCTTTAGAGTTGGAGCTAGCTGTAGTAGATAGGTACCCAGTTTGCTCCCTCACTGGGTCCCGCTGAAGTTTCCCATTCGCTTTCTGAATAGAAGCTTCTGCAGCGCCTTTAGAAGCTCTTCTGCGACATTTTGTGGCGCTCTTCCCCTTGGGCATTCTGCTCTGAAGTGCCCAACTTCTACACAGCCATACTATTTATTTCCAGAAGAAGACATGGCATTGTCTAATTCAGCCTCCCCGATGCCTTCCCTCCAGAGGCCAAAGCAACCACTGTCCATTGCAGTTCAATAGGAGACTTTTGCATCTCCACTTGAGTCTGTACCACCTGTCTGACAGTCTTCTGGATTTCAGAGAAGGTTTGCTGTTGGGAGGACATCTGGATTGTGGCCTGGGTCAAAGCCTCAACAGTTGTGGATAGCCTATTCTCAATGTCTGTCTCTACACTGGTACTAGCTTGAGTAGTGTAGGCCACGGTGCTTGGCTTATGCCCCTTTGGAGTTTCAGACTTCTGGGTCTTGGGGATGATCAAGGCTTCCTCCTCCTGAAATGTCTTCATCAGTTGGGAGCAGGTTAGAGGGTCGTTTTGGTCTCTTAGCCGAAGCTTGAGCATTATCGGATATAAAGGTTGTGCTCCTTTCAGGACTTGAGTGAGTAAAGCCTTGCTCACGGCCTGCCCTTTCACTCCACACTTCATGATGACCTGATGAAGGATCTTATCTCGACATGTGAGAAAGGACGAAAGTTTCTCTTCCTCTTCTTGATAAGTGTGCTCAAAGCGGTAAATCAGCTCACCATGGTTCCCCACCCTCCAAAAGATTTCTCTGAGAGCTTCCAAACATTCTGCCGCGGTGCATCCAGTCTTGCCTAGCTTCAAGTTCTGGATAATAGCTGAAGCTGGAGCTCACAGACTTTCAATTGCCCTGTCTCTTTAGAGCATCCGCCACGTCCCATTCTTCAAATGCTTGCACAGCTTGGTCTATCTAGGTGTCAAAGTCATCTTCCCCTGATTGTATGGAGGTCATCCCCAAAAAAAAAAAAAAAAACAAGAAGTTTTCTGTACCTGTTGTTGACTGTCACAGATGCAACCTTTACAAAGTTCTCTACCAGTTTTCCCCCATCGGTAAAGAAAGAACCCTAGGGTTTTTCAGGTGCTGTGGTAACCACCTCAGATTCTGGAGATGCCTGGCTGAAACTCTCTGGGTTGTTGTCCAGTGCTTTAGCTGGACCAGGCAGATTTCAGTCTCATTGGAAACAGACAGGGACTTCTCTGCTCCACTCTAGCAGCACATACGTGCAAGAGGTCTCTTGGTCTGTTTTCAAGTACAGAATGAACACTCTCTGCTAAGGGACTAGTATTGTCACTGCTTGATAGGTCTTTTCTTTAGTCCAGGTCTCTCCAGAAATGTCCATCACTGTGCTTGACTCTCGATGCCTGTTTGCTCCTCACACCACTGGGCTGCCGCAGCAGAGTCCATGGCAAACTTGTGCAGTGGTAAAGTCCAGGCTGAGGGTCAAACACGGGAAGTCAAACCGAGGGGCTTGTAGGAAAAACAGGAACTGGCCGAGGTCTTTAGGCAGTAGAAGGTAGAAAAATCTGTAGTGTGAGCTGGGGTCATACACAGGAGTAATGACAAGAGAATGTAGAGGAGTCCTTGAAGCAAGCCGGGGTCATACACGGTAGATCAGCAGGAGAAAGGTTGGTAGAGTAAGCCAGAGGGTCAAAGCCAGGAGGAGAAGATCAAGCAGAGTCAGGAGCAAGCCGGGTCACAAGCTTGTCAAAAGCTGCCTGGGCTTCTGGAGACCATTGGAATCTGGCTTGCTGGCGAGTCACCTGAGTAATGGGCGTAATGATAGCAGAGACGCCATTCACAAATCTCCGGTAGAAATTGGCAAAACCCACAAATCGTTGAATGCCTTTCTTGTCTGAAGAGGCTGGCCACTCTAGGATTGCCTTCACCTTTTGTGGGTCCATTGCAATTCCCTTGGTAGAGATAATGAGACCCAAAAACTGGAAGGAAAGAAGGAAGGAAAAGATCAAGCAAAGTCAGGAGCAAGCCGGGTCACAACAGGAAATCCAACAGAAGAATACAGGAACTCAGAACACAGGGAAGCTGACGATTATCCAGCAGTGAGAAGGATTCCACAGCAGTCTTTTATAGGCCAGCAAGTGGCTGCTTCTATCACGCATTGCGAATGCGTGTTCGCCAATTTGCGCCTTCGCACCGCTGCGTATGCCTGCTTGCTGTTCTCATGCCAGGGAGTACAGGGATGCGCCGGATGCGCCGGGTGTGCCCATTTGTACTACTGGCAACATTGCCAGCTCTCCTACAGCCATTTCCCTGACATCAGTTTAAAAGATGGGTCCTTGTAAGCACAATATCCTTACAAACCCCAATAGCAGGTGGGCGTACTCATTCCTAATGTAGGGGTACCCCCGAAGATGTCTGAAGGTACCTGGTGCCTAATTGTCAATGCTTGCTAACTTACGTTGGGCCCTTCTGTAAATGGAGCACAGTTTGTTTAAGAGTGTGGGTGATGCGTGGCAGAAAAACTCAGTTACTTGCAGACAGCAGGTCTGGTCCCAGGCACTTGGCAGTTAACTGTCTCCAAAGTTTTGGTCCTCACGAATGGTCCCTATCTGGCTCTCCCTGGTTGTAGGCACTCAAGTCAATGGTTCTCTCCAGCTTTGGGTTCAAGTACGGCAGGAGAAATCTTGGTGTCTTAATCCATTGGCCCCTGGAGTGTGGCAGACACCCTAGCAATGGGTCTGCACTGCTCCAGGTCCCCGCACACAGGCGGCTTGCAGCAACTTAGTCTCTAGATTTGTCTGGGAAATGTAGTCCTGCTTCTCCGCTAATCTGCACGGGTTTATATCTCCTGTAGTTTGGTAGCCATTCACTTCCATTGTACAGCCTCCATAGGGAACTACAAGTCACAGAGTCCTTTGCAGGAGACATCATCCTCCTCTGCATTGCTGCTGTACTGGCCCTGACTTCCCTGCTTTCTGATTGGCTCTTCACTGTGGGGGGTGGCAGAACGAGCTGGGGATTTTACACAGATCCCGCTCCTGCAGCAGCTAAGATGGAAGAGAGAGACACTGGCTGCCCAGACACACACACACACACAGCCAAGTGCTCTGACATGGTGTACTGCTCTGCAGACAGCTGCGGCACCAGCAGAAGGTGGGGCTACACAAAAAATTTAAAAAACTCCCCTAGACTGAGTTACTGGAGTGCATGGACTGGTGCTTGTGGTGTACTATTAGCGAAGAATTAGCCATTACCATCAGCCATGGGCGTCCGCAGAACTTTTTTTAGGGGGGGCAACATTTTAAGGTCACCCATGCTCCGCCCCTTTTCAACAATGTCATGAAGGGGGGGGGCTTAATCATATTGTTCTGTTCCCTTAATCATAGTATACAGCACAGTGCTTTGCTGTGTAATTTGGCCCCTTCTATTACCTAAAATACCTGGCTGATCCTGCCTGGCTATGTCCTCCCCTCTGTAAACTGACCACGGTATACCATGGCTTCTGAGCCCTGACACTGTTTATGTACCTCTGTCATTCGCAGCCCTCCTGTTCTCCTCTGTTCTCTCTCCCCTCTCTCGGCCCTGCTTGTCTGCTCCTGTGTCAGTGCCCCCCCCCCCCCCCGGCTGCTGTATTTTTATTTAAAGTTTCATATCCTGTCTACAGTCTGTTTAATAATCCTGTGTGCCCCTGTGTCTGTTTTATAAAAATAAGCCATTCTTTACAAGTTTTCAGAGCACCACTTGCCACTCACATGACCCGCTGCCTCTCTCCTCCTCTACTCCTCCCCTTCTCCTCCCCTCCCGACTGACATCAGTGAGGAATCCTCAGCCCCACCGGCTGCAGGCAGCTGTCAGATGTGGAGAGGAGAGAGCCGACGGGTCACGTGAGCGGCGCTCGGCCCTCTGAAAACAGGTAAAGAACGACTTATTTTTTTAAAACACATACACAGACACAATGACACGGGCACACAGGATTATTAAACAGACTAGACAGGATGGTATAAAGTGGCTTAACAACCACTTGAAAGGGGAAGTTGAGATTCCAGGGGGGGGGCATTTTCCCCCCTTGCCCCTATCTGCGGATGCCCATGCCATCAGCCCCTGTGGGGTAACGCTACAAATATGTTAGGGCTTGAAAAAGAATGTCAAATCTTGACTGCAGTGTAAACTTAAAGCGGAGTTCCGGGCACAGATCTCATTTTTTGATGAACATACCCCCGGGACAGTCAGGGCTAGCACATTCCACAATGGATAGCCTCTGATCTGTCCCGGTTCGCACTTACCTGCAAGAAGAAATACTTACTTTGAAAATTTCTTCCACAGCGTTTCCATCTCTCTTGTGGGCAGCTGAAGCCGGCGCGGTCCTCTTCGGTGTCTTCTTCCGCGTCTTCTTCTCCCAGAATGCGCCGCACCGGCCCCTCTCGTCACTTCCGGTGCGGCGCCGCATTCCTAAACAGCTTCTGGGCATGCCCAGAAGCTGTTTAGCAGGGGAATGCGGCATCGCCCGGAAGTGACGTGCGGGGCCGGTGCCGTCGCATTGATTCCTGGGAGCGATGACGTTCAGCTCCCAGGAATCATCGCGAGGCAGGAAGTGACGGGGTGAGCCGCGGCGCTGGAGGAGGAAGTACCCTGAGGTGAGTATTTACGATCTTCGATTACAAGGTGAGTGTACAAAAAAAAAAAAAATAACTATCCAATTCCCTTTCAGGTTATGTGTAGCTAGCGGAGGGGCACAAAAAAAAAATACAGATTTTGTGCCCAGAACTCCGCTTTAAAACCCAACCAGCAGTTGATAGTGCCATTACCATTTTCGAGTCAGAAGAGGTTTTGCATTTCTTTTCTGCCGAAAACTTCCACCTTCTAGAAATGTTGTTGTTTCTTGTGTTTGGTTCCACTTTAAGGTCAAATTATAGGCAGCCTCCTGCACCAAAAATGACACTGGCACAGAGTGCTGCTTGGCAAAAGGAATCCCAAGTTCACTGTTCACTGTCATACAATACTGGGACTCATTGTTTAGTTATATAAAGGCAGAATGCACAACATGAAAATCTAGAGGACAGAAGTAGCTAAGGAACAGCAAAACTTTTTCTAAAGCCTTTCATATAGTTGACCTAGAAGGTTTTTTACTCCCAGCAAAACTCATGTTTTACTTTTTATCAAAGTCTACAGATAACGCCAGTTTGAGTAACATCTAGGCCTGATTGAATCTATCTATCTGTCTTCTGTTTGCAGCTTGTTCCAGAAAGGAATGTGCTCTCATTCATGTACTGATTCATTTGCTGGATTTTCCCTTGTTGAGAAGTGCTCAACTGCTCATGAATGTTTCTAACTTTTCAGAGAAAAAATGCATGGCCCATTGAGCTTACATTGGAGTAGTTTAAGAATAAGCTCAGCCTCAGCTGCTCTAGTTTTGGTAAAGTGAATAGAGAAATAGTGATTTTGAAGTGCTTTTTTTCTTCTTTTATCCATGACGAATTAACTATAGTTTTAGTCTATGCAGTGAAAGCATTAGTACCATTCAGTGTGTGGAAGCAGGTCTTTCTGAACAACTTCTACATCTATTCCGTGCATTAAAGGCTAAGTTCACCATTTGTAAAAGAAAAAATGAAATGCAGATGTCTTTGCAGGTAAAAAAAAAAAATGTGTATTTATTATTTTTTATAATGGAGCCAGCAGAGCATTGCACCCGCAATCAATATGTGAGCAGGGTCATTGGGTTCATCACATCGCCCATGTTTTCCTCTTCATTGGGCGCCAAGCAAGGGTCACATGAGAGGCTTACCCCAGGGTGGGTTCTTCAGGGCTACGCTAGGCACCTGTAACAGGATCACTTTATTACACATGGGGTACCTTTACTTCTGTGCTGTTCTCATCAATGCTCTGAGATAAGGCTGAGGCCGCTGCCGGGGAATACTCGACCTTAAGTTGGGCCTCCACTGTTAGAGACGTGTACAACTGCACCATAAGACCGCATTCACACTGAAGTGGCACGACTTCTGCACGACTTAGGGGGCTGACAAGTCGCCTGACAAGTCGCGGTAGTGTGAATGGAGCCTAACTGTTCTCCTGTTAACTCTCGGGTCCCTGTGACAATGTACACCCTCACTGTTACTTGCATTCAAAAGGGACACGCTGAGCGTTGTCCACTTCCACCTGTCCAACGTATCACTGCTACCTCACTCCCAGCAACGGTATGTGGTCCTGCCGTACACCTAGTGCGGACTCCATGCATGCGCTTCCCCGTTTCTTGCTCTTCTGCACCTGTGTACAGGCTGGAGACCTCTGCATCGTAAGTCTGCTCCCCTTGCTAAGGAAGATGGACTTCTCATGAAGAGAGTGCCGACAACATCTCCCGCGATGTGAGAGGCTGTACCACCTGTCAACGGTATATGCTTTACGACGGGCTGCTTGGGAACTTGGTAACCACCAAGGAAATGTGCTGGTTACTTGCATTACACCCCTTTAGTAACTTCAGACCAGGTGGGACCTGCAGACCTTGTTACTTGAACAAGTGCAAAAACATCACAAAGTCCAACGTACGTGAACAGTCCTTTCCCTACATCCCTAATCCTAACTCAGGCTACATGCTGCCCCAGCATAACTACAAAGGTAGAGTCCTTGTATAATAAAAGGGGTTCTATAGGTGGCATTTTCCGGTGGCTGGTGTCTTCAGAACGAAGCTGAAGTTCAAGTGACCTCCTACATCATGGCAGTTAGTGGCATTCTCTTGCTCTTCATTAGTGCAGGTTTCCAACTCTCTCTCATTCGGGCTCTCTGCTCCAGACCACTTTCTCCCTGTTATATTCACAGGATCAGTGGGTTGGACCCAAATGAAAACCCGCCAAAACAAAAGAACCTGGAAAAACATTAACCCTCACCCTCCCGTCGGGAGCAGCACCTAACTAGCTCAATTGCAACCCACTTACAAGTAGGTACAATGTCTGTCTTCTGCATACACTCAGTACAGCTGTCTGCCTGTACCTGTTTCTGCGCAGGAAAAATCTATGAACTATGAGGACGCTCTCCAATGTCCTCAAAGTTCAATGTGAAGTACAAACCATCTGCCGTGGTGGCAGACAGGACTGGAAGTTCGTTCATTCACAGAACTCTGTGAATAAATGATGTGGCTGTGTGGGCCCAGAACATCCTCGCTGTTTTTAGATTGTGACAACATGTACAGGGAGAGGATCCCCTGCCCGCTGTCACCATTGGGAATTGATTACTGCATTAATAACATGTTACCTGTTACACCTGAACTTACCCTTTAACTGGCTCTGACATATACTGTATGAACATTTGGTAGAAGCAGCATTCCCAAACCTTCCTCACCCTATCCAAGACAAAATATTTTTTTAATGGAGTTCCATGTTCCTTTTTCTCTTCTGGTGTCAAGAAAACTTAAAAAGTCTGTCCCCTGGGGCAGACATACATTAAGTGATCTAAAAGTCTTTTTTTTTTTTTTTGCTTAAAAGTAACAAACATGTCATACTTACCTGCTCTGTGCAGTGGTTTTGCACAGAGCAGCCCGGATCCTCTTCTTCTTGAGTCCCTTGCTGGCTCTCCTGGCCCCTCCCTCCTGCCGAGTGCCCCCACAGCAAGCAACTTTCTATGGGTGCACCCGAGCCACGCTGTGTCGCTGCTCTTTGTGTCCATTCAGACACAGAATGGCCCCGCCTCCTCTCTCTTCTTATTGGCTCACTGACTTTGATTGACAGAAGCCGGAGCCAATAGCTCCTGTTGCTGCATCTCAGTCAAGGAGCGAGAGACCTGGGAGAGCGCACATCGCTGGATGGAGATCATACTTAGGTAAGTATTAGGGGGGCTGAAAGGGGGAGCTGCACACTGGAGGATTTTTACCTTCACGCGTAAAAAACCTTCAGCCTTTACAACCACTTTAAATGTTAAAAAATACATTCTTCGGACCTCTTTTAGCTGTCGGAGACTGAAGGAAACAAAAAGGAGAATACGGAAAAAGGAGTGAGACTTGCTCTGCTGAAGCATAATGAAACTTCACTGGGGTTTCACGGCTGCGAATTGTGATCTTAATGTTAGAATAACCAGGAAATAAGAAGCCAGTGGGGGATTGAGCCCACCTGAGTTCATAAATATGTCACAAGGAGTCCTGGTTAAGTTTCAGTTGTTACGCTCATTCATGGGGACTACCCACATGGGGAATGTGTTATACTGTTCACAATTCTGTAATCAATGTATAAGTGAAAGGAGACCATGCCAGCAGTTGTGACTGTTTTGTTTAAGTTATTTTTTAATAAAGCAAACATATTACACCTTTTTCAAAATAGCTATTTTTTAAAATTCTCTTGCCATTGACAGTGGGGTTAACCCTGCTTGGGGTGGTTGGGAGTCAACAGGGCCAGCTACATTCCCTTCACCTGAACTGGAGGCCAAACTCTTGGAGGAGTCCAATGAATCAGCAGGACTGGCAGTCTCTGGTAACAGTACTTCAGGAGTTTTCGCAGATGCATTGGCGATACTCTCCTCGGGATCAGCTGGGGCCAAATGCCTGTATTCAGTGGGAGTAAAATACCACTCAAAGGGGACTTACTGGATTGACACAACATACTCAGGGTCATTGTCCTTTCTATCTGCTGCAGGCTTGGCAGAACAGTCCCCACTCAACATGCAGGGTCTTAGCAGATTGCGATGGAGCCACTTTTTGAGTAGTTCAGGGCCTTGTAAGACCTCATCGTACACAGGGGTTGGTGGGAAAGGTTTTTCTTACCACTCGATAGGAGGTGTGTTCCCACTTTGGCTCCAACTTGCTGCCTCTTTCACATTTCAGGTTCTTTACCAGCAGCTGGTCCCCCAGTTGCAGTGGCAGTTCATCCACAAAATTATCCTCTGCCAAATCCTTATGCCTGTCCAGGACTATTTGTTTATCTTTCCCCAACCAATTCCACTGCTCCTGCATCCACTCACTGGGAGTGTGGGAAGTGGGAGGCTCTGGGGAATCGAGCAGAAGGTCTACTGGCAGGCGACCATAGTGTCTGAACATAGTGTCTGAACATGCTCAGTAGCCCTATGCACCGTAATATTGTAGGCCCATTCCACAGCCCCCACACGCTGGTTCAAATGGTCTTGGTGGACTCGTTCTAGAGTCTGTAACATTCCAAACAGCGTACAGTTGAAACATTCATAGGCCTCATTACCCTGAGGGTGGTAAAGTGTGGTATGCAACTTCCGAATACCACTCATACTGCATAGCTCAGACAGTATCTGTGACTCAAAGTTTGAGCCCTGGTCTAAGTGTATGCGTTTGGAACAGCCATATGGTTGAACCACATGTTCCTAAAACAGTTTAGCGGTAATCACTGCTGTCTGATCCTGGGTGGGCACTACCACCATAGTGAACTTTGTGAAGTGATGCACAAAAAATCCATTGTCACCAGCTCAAAGGGCTCCGAGGTAGTGATAGTCATTGGAGTAGTCTTGTCTTGGGGGGCTTTGTGTATGCTGCAATCTACATATTCCCGGCAAGATCGTTGCACCAATTTCGCCAGTCACGGACAAAAGAAATTACTGCTGACCAGGGCCTTGGTACGATCTGCCAGAAATGTCATGGCTAACTTGACAGACCTGTAAGATGTGTGACTGGGGGACCACAATATTTTAAATGTCCTGTTGTTTAGTGGGGATGCGTGCATGCCAGTACAAGACATAGCACTGGGACTCAAGCCGGTCCCACTGCCTCAAGAGTGCTCTCACTGTGTGGGGTAATTTATGACATTCCTAAAAAAACGGTTCATGCTGCCAGTAAAGGAAATATTTTACCTGCACAAGATCGGGGTCCTTGATTGGGATCAGGGTCCACTCCTCAAGTGTGTGGATCTCAGTGACCCCTGCCTGGGAGTTCAGTTGCTACTTCTGGAGTGATTTGGAAGAGGCACCCACAAGCAACACTGATGCCACCTCCAAATCCTCTAGACCAGTAAAGTCGAACTAATGGCACGCGTGCCACAGCTGGCAAGCAGAGCCCTCTCTGTGGGCACGCAAGCAGTCCAGTGATTGCAGGTAGATGGAGATCCATGGAGAGTCCAGGTTTGTGGCTGTGGGAGCGTGGCAGCAAACAACGGTGAAGTTGAGGTGCAGAAATCTATCTGCACATTATGAGTGAGTGGGCGGCCCCGCAACCTCTGCGGGGAAGGTGAACAGGTAGACCTAAGAGCCTGGGAGGGAGAAAAGAGCTTCCCCACCTCCTTGACCCCCGAAGAGGTGAGTAGCGGGTGCAGCATCCCCGGAACCCTCCAGAGCCTGGACTCCTCAAACCTCCTCTCCCCTAAAAACATCAACAGTGAGGCCCGGAGAACAGGCTGACTGCGGGCCTGGAAGACGAGGACAGGTGGTAAGAGCAGGCTATGAGGGAGCCGCTGGAAGAAACAGAGCAGAGAGCACATGGAGACTGGCATGGAAGATATCGGGCATGATCATACACAGACCTACCTGCAGACAGAGACTGGGACAGGGGGGGCAGAGCAGGGACTGCAGATAGGGACAGAGCTAGGGGTCTCTCTCTCATCTATCCCTCACTCTCCTCTCTCAACCCCCTGTCTCTCTCAACGCTCCCTTGCTCTCTCTGCCCCCCATGTCTCTTTCAGCCCCCCTCTTTCTCTCTGTTCCCCTTTTTTTCAGTCCCCCTCTCATCTCTCTCACAACCTCTCTTCTCTCAACCCCCCTTCTCTCAGCCCCCCCCTCTCTCTCTCTCTCAGTCCCACCTCTTTCTCTCTTACACCCCCCTCTCTCTCTCTCTCTCTCTCTCTCTCTTTCTCAGTCCCCCCTCTTTCTCTCTTACACCCCCCTCTCTCTCTCTCTCTTTCTCAGTCCCCCCTCTTTCTCTCACACACCCCTCTGTCACACCCCCCTCTCTCTCCCACCTCCCTCTCTCTCTCTTAACCCCTGAGCAGTCAGAGCAGTGCTGAGTGCCACTGCTGCTCCTGGAGGATGGGGATTTTTGGAGGCTCAGAGCGAGGTGCACAGGTGAGAGGGGAGAGGGCCCTGCACCTGCCAGGGAGGACAGGGACTCCTAGAGGGGCCATTACTGTAGTGGACTGTGTGTGATCTCCTCATAGGGCGGGGTGAGCGGAGTTCTGTCGCCCCCCCTGTATGCAATCACATGATATCTGACACGCCGCTCTGTACACCTGTTGCAGTTTGGGCACTCTGGCTCAAAAATGTTCGCCATCACTGCTCTAGACTCAGGTCCACGTCCTCACCTGGGCTTGCCACCAGATAGTGGGAGAGGGCACCCGTGTGTCTGTTAAATCTCCCAGGTTTGTAATGTATCTTGGTCTGAAAATGAAGTCCTGGTAGATCACTTCAGGATGGCCCCTTCTGCAGCTATAGCCATATAAAACATTAAAAATAAGTGTCTGTACTGTTTAAAATCCAGTAATACACTTGTGTGTAGAGCGCAGTGTGGTGTGTCAGCGAGCAAAGAACGTGTAAAGGCTGAAATGAGATAAAACAATGTATTAAAATAGTTCCAACAATGTACAACTAGGTGTGGTGGGCAGACACAGCCGACTGAAGCCACTTATGAAACTGTAGTAGAGGAGCGTATTCTGGGATAATGCTGACAGCTTCTGCAAGGAGGAGCAGGAATGAGGGCTGGCCAGCCTACACCCATATGGGGGGCTTCCTAAGCGGAGATAGCGTAGTCCTTGCACTTTCCCTACGCCTCTGAAACCTCTCCCAGCCAGATGGGGATCCTGTGCCTACCCTAGCCACTCGCGCAAAGTGGGAGCCACAGTCTTAAAGTGGAACTAAACCTTTCTGTCATTTTCAGCCAAGGAAGCTGCCATCTTGGCCTCTGTTTAATCTTCAACTGCCTTGATGCTGCACATGTGATCAGATATGACACCGGCCAGTGGATGGTCTGACAGTTTGGTTGAGAGCACAACCAACGTGACAGTTACATTCCTGAAACATGGCAGAAATGTAACTGTTTTTTTAAAGAAATGTTAAGCTATGGGTTTACTTACGCTTTAAATAGACCTTGACCCAAGATAGCCATCGAGGTCACGTTACATAGTTACATAGTTAGTGAGGTTGAAAAAAGACATCATTCCATCCAGTTCAACCTATGATGTGTGTGTGTTTGCTTTTAACCGTACATTGTGTACCCCTGTATGTTGTGGTGGCGCCAGTGGCCAATCAGACATCTATCTCTCTGGTGACCACAGAAAGTCATAGAGAAGTTCCTCACAAATTCCTTCCCCTACTGCATTGCCACTTTGGTTGAGCGCCACCTACAGTGGGAAGCACAGACTGCCCCTGCCTACACATTGGGGTTGATTTACTAAAGGCAAATCCACTGTGCACTGGAAGTGCACCTGGAAGTGCAGACATTGTAGATCTGAGGGGAAGATCTGAAATGAGGGGAAGCTCTGCTGATTTCTATCATCCAATCAAATGCAAGGAACAATCCTGTTTTTTATTTTCCTTGCATGTCCCCCTCAGACCTACATTGACTGCACTTCCAAGTGCACTTCTAGCGCACAGTGGATTTGCCTTTAGTAAATAAAACCAAAGATCTCACCCTGCTCTGCTCAGTTGCTCTGTTTTGGGCACTGTGCTGAACATCAGAGACACTAGACAGTCTAAAGATTTACTGCTGCTCAGGGCCTCTGGGCTACAGCAAAATGGCAGCAAGAAACAGAGACAATGCTGGAGACACTTTACAGCACGCTCTAATTTTGGAAGAAATATTAATAATATGGAACGCATGTTAATTGCTAAAGAGCATTATTTTTTATCAAGTTGATATGGGTAAAGTTTTGTTTTAAAAGTGTCAGTAATTTTTTTATTATGTGTTTGAAAAGTAGGAAGCTGCCAAAAGATTATCAGTTTCTGGCAATTGAGTGTGTAGAAATATTTCCTCTATTACAGCTTGTCTGGGAATAACATGATACACGTATGAATGAAATGTTCGCCTGGAATCATTGCTTTTCTCTCCTATGACAAACACACAGCGCCATCCACAACATGGCCGCCTTTTAGCTCTCCCTAAGCGCTACGCCAACCAAGCAGATGCGCAGCTATACTTCCGGCCTTTTAGATCCGCCTTTTCCGGCCAGAAGCCGCTTGGCAACCAATAGGGGAGCGGATAACTTTTCAAACTGTCCTGTTAGGAAGCCGCTTGTTGAGAGGTTCCCGGCTGAGGTGAATGGTGGCGGTTTGAAGTTTGAGTAAAGGGAGAGATATAAGCGGCACGGTGAGTGAGGTGCGGGGTGGAGGAGGACGGGGCGGCGCTGCGGGTGGAGGGGTTATTGTATGTTATAGGAGCCCTCCCCGGTGACTTGGCTTTGCACAATGGCTGTCTACGGGCACATTGTACGTTCCCATTCACATGGCTATGATGGGAGCAGAGAGGTGACCCTTCTAGTCCGAGGCCTCTATGGTCACATGACTGGAGATAAAGCTTAGGTGTGATCTGTCTGTGTTCTATGATGATGGCAGAGAAAGGAGACCTCCTCATTGGTCTGTCCATCCATCCATGTGTATCCGGCTCACCACACTCACATATTCATAACAATGGACTATTACTCCATGCTAAAGTGTCAGCGTAGTGACTGTTCTATCAGAATAGTGCTACCTATCAGATTCTGCAACTGAAAGTGAAGTTCGGATGAGAACCTCTTACTGCGCATGTGCCATGCGCTCCAGCGTGTGCGCTATGGGTTCCAGCGTGTGTGCTATGCTCTCCAGCGTGGGCGCTATGGGTTCCAGCGTGAGCGTATGGGCTCCAGGGTGTGCGCTATGGGTTCCAGCGTGTGTGCTATGCTCTCCAGCGTGGGCGCTATGGGCTCCAGCGTGGGCGCTATGGGCTCCAGCGTGGGCGCTATGGGCTCCAGGGTGGGCGCTATGGGCTCCAGGGTGGGCGCTATGGGCTCCAGGGTGGGCGCTATGGGCTCCAGGGTGGGCGCTATGGGCTCCAGGGTGGGCGCTATGGGCTCAACAGGTTTCCAATTGTGACAGAACGGGAAGCAGCAGCTGACCTATACCCACGCAAGTCTTAAATTTTACATTTATTTTAGCAGTAAACTCCTCTTATATACTCAAATAGACTATTTTACTGCGACCGAGTGATATAGTCTATTATGCTATATAATCAGTTTGTTGCTGAGCAGTCCGGGGTGTACCAAGATGGCCGCCGCCACCTTCTACCTGCAGGTTTATTGCTATATTTGCTATATTGCAATAATAGAAATGCAATACTGTTGTTCAGTATATAAAGTGAGTTTACTGCTAACATGTAAAATTCAAGACTTGCGTGGGTGTAAGAAGATGTCTGCCGCTGCTTCGTGTTCTGTCACATTAGGAAACCTATTGGAACGCATAGCGGCCATGTTGGAACGCATGTGCACTAAGTTGTTCTTATCCGAACGTCCCTTCCGGTTGCTGATTCTGATAGAACTGCCAAAAACTCCAACTTGTCGAGAACTTCAACGACGTCCCTTCTGGTAAGTGTACAGCAGGAATAACTGGAGATTTCGACCACTTGGTGTTTCCACAGAACACCGGCAGCCTTTGCACTCCGGTACACGCTGTAAGGGGAGATTGTTTGTCTGCCCGAAAGTAACCAACAACATGGCCGCCTGTGAGGCAGTGACAATTAGTGGGCGGACTAACAATCTCCCCTTACAGCGTGTACTGGAGTGTAATGGCTGCCGGTGTTCTGTGAAAACGCTAAGTGGTCTAAATCTTCAATTATTCCTGCTGTACACTCACCGGAAGTAACTTCGTTGGAGTTTTTCGGCAGACCCTTGATGTTCTGCCGAAAAACTTCCCGAGAACTCCAAGGACGTTCCTTCCGGTGAGTGTAGAGTAGGAGTAACTGGAGATTTCTACCACTTGGTGTTTTCACAGAACATTGGCAGCCTTTACACTCTGGTACACGCCATAAGTGGAGATTGTTAGTCCGCCCGCTAATTGTCGCCGCCTTGGAGGCGGCCATGTTTTTGGTTACTAGTGGGCAGAATAACAATGTCCGCTCATTATACAGGTGTATTCACTGTCACCTGTTTTGTGAAAACACCGAAATGTCAATCTCCAATTATTCATGATGTACAGTCACCGGAAGTGACATGATTGGAGTTTTCAGCAGAACACTGGTTCACACCATGAATCGCATAGGAATGCACTGTATTTCTGTGCGATTCACACGTGGTACAGTGACATTTCAGCCCATTTATAATTTCTGGATCACACTAGAATGCAATGTGCGATCCCTGCATGTTTCCTGCACAACATTTCTGATCTGCAGCGGGTGTCAGTGCAACATTAATGACGCCCCAAACACGGGTCGCAAATGCAGTGCTTTTGCCATGCATCAGATTGCATGATATAAAATGAAGATGCAATTAGGTTGCAGTCCGCTTCTACAAATGGGGCACACTATTTGGTGAGCTGTGGATGGGCCCAAATTGCACTATGCTGAATCGCAGAGTGAAATGCATAGAGATGTGGTGCGATTCATAGTTTGATCCAGGGTTGAATGGATTGAAAAGCACCCCAGAGTGGGCCAAAAGTAGTGCACTGCAAATGGATCGCATGGTACTACAATCATAACATTTACCCCACGCAATCTGGTGCAGGCAAGTTTGTCACATCTTTAAAGTGGTTGTGATGGTGTGTGACCATGCTGGCCAATAGAATCACACCGATCTGTCCCGTAAGCACTACAGAGATGAGAGCAAGGATTTCAGATCACTGGACCGGCTACGTGGCACTGACAGCTCGGAATCCCCGGGGTTAGGGAAGTCATATGGTGTTTACTTTTTCTTTTTATCTGTAAGGCTGCGTTCCGGCAACAGGAACAGAAATGTTGTGCTTGCAGTACCATTACTTGTTAATGGCACCATAAATGCAGCCAGAAAATGCGTGTTTTGTCATGTGGCAAACGTGGTAAAAACACGCTGAGATCTGCCCCTAAAAAAAGTTGCAGAAGTTTCTTTGGTGTGCATTGAAGAAGAAAATGGTCACACACCTCCACGGAATCCAATGAAGAAAAGTTCCTTTGTTCACATAAGTGGTACAGCAGGGTAGGACAGTAGGCGCGTTTCACAGAACTGCTACATGCTTGTTCACTGCCAGATGAATGGGCTGTTCTATGCGGTCTCATTAAAAATGACCAAAAAAAATGTATTTGCAAAATGTGAAGTGTGAAAAGGGCCTAAAGGTGAACTGACAAATTTAAAGGCATAGTCCATCTTTAGGAAAAAAGTTAATAAATGCACAATGCTAAAGTGCAGTTACTAAATGTTTGCATTCATGCCTTTAGAGCAGTGGACCTCAGGGCCCACTAACAGGCCAGATTTTAAGTATTACCTTGGGGAGAGTCAGACTAGAATACTGCAATCACTGAGCAGCAAATGATATCACCTGGGATGTATTTCAGTTATCTTTCAAATCTGGCCTGTTAGTGGGCCCTGTAGGCCAGGGTTGAGGACCACTGCTTTAGAGCATTACATTGGTGATCAGTGTGTTATGGGTGCTGTGCCCAGGCTCCTGCATTGCTTACCTACAGCCCTGTATGGATCTTTTGTTATGGGTCATACATCTGTGGCTGGGACATTGCCCACCCTGCAGCTGCAGATCTACAAAGGCAAGGAAAGCTCTGGCTGCAGATGATTGGCCCATACAGGTGAGAACATCCTTACAGATTCAGGTCCTGTTCCAAACATGCCCAAGTTTATTACTGGCTGAGCAGGGATGAGCTCAGGTGTGTTCAGACAAGTCCAAACCCACCTGAGATATCCTACCAGGAAGCTGTTACTGGGAACAGCCAATCATAAGTGGCCTAGGAATTCCCTGCCCTACATTTGCAATTATACAAAAGGCGTGTATATGTGCGGCTGTGGGGTGGGAAATGCCTAGGCCACTTATGATTGGCTTTCTGCAGTGACCGCTTCCTGGTGGTGTAGCTCATTTGCATCTGAGACTGAAAACACATCTTGCCATTCATTGTTTGTTGGCACCCCAAACGTGGCAAGCAGATGCAGTATTATTGATGTACTAAGCTCAATGCCCAAATAAGATACTTTGGGGTGCAAAATAGCACCCCAATGTACCTTTTGAAGTTTGATTGTTAGCCTTGAGAGCCACAACAGAGGCAGCCATTCCATAGCACAAACAGGCAGCCTCTTAGTGATTCTGCTGCTGGCGATTTCAGCTCCTCCTTACATCAGCCCTGATGCTGCTGAGCTCCTCCGTCTGCTTTCAGCCACTTCCGGTCCACATGCTCTCTCTCTCTCTCTCCAGTATGCTCAGGGCCAGCTTACCATTCAATCATTTTTTTTTTTTTGTTGAAGTGTATGTATATAGCTAAATCTTATTCTAGTTTTGTATTGAGTGTGAAAGTTTAAAATTCCTGTCAGTTTATCTTATACTTAGTGTATTTTCTCACTTCAGTTTCAACAAGAGAGGAAATCTATAGACAGATGCCATTGGAGCACTGGTCCCCATTTGAAGATTTGTCTTCCCGTCTTGTGGTGACAACGCATTAATTTGGGCCCCATTCACACCTGAGCGTAGAGTGAACATGCGTTCCTGCTTGCAGGCTTTTTATGCATGCTTTTCACACGTTAACGTGCATCACTCCTAGGGCAGCCTATTCACTTGAATGGCCCAAAGTAGCCCCAGAACTGTTTGTCACTGAGTGTTTTCAGTTCGCGTTTATAGCATCTGCTACTCGCGCGTAGGGTGCTATTACTGGCACTGCAAGCACTATATGCGCTTGAAGTGTGTTTCTGAAATGCGCAGTAAAATGCACGTTTTTGTATATTTTGTAGCGCGTTTAGGAAACATACAGGTGTGAATGCAGTCTTAAGAGCTTTGCCTCATTTTTGTCTTGGTGGCAATGGTCAGACAAATGAGGAGTGGATCTCATGTGCAGAGGGACATGGCGGTAAAAACTTGGCAAAAGGTATTCAACTTGAGCTGTAAGCAGTTTTACAGCAGAGAGTAAGGAGGAACTGTAAAATTCAACCTAAGGGCCCATTCACACTGGTGCGCTTAAAAATGCGGTATGTGATTTTCATAAACAAATGTGTTTTTAACGTGCTAAATTTATTGCAACACGTGTTTTTAGATGTGTTTTTACTTCCTTGGTCACCTGAGAAAAAAATGACGTGATTAAACTTACGGATATCGGTCAGACCTCCTCCTCCCTGTCACTCTCTGACAGTCTGTCAGTGGTGCGGCGGGCAGCAGAGAGATGACATCTCTTACTGCCCACCTCGCATCACTGATGTTCTGACCCTCCCTGTAGCAGGGCCGTGAAGGCTGCACTTGACAGAGCTGCTGCTGCGGGCAAGCAGAAAGATAGTTACGTAATCTCTCACCTCCCGCCCGTGTGTAGAAGTTTTCCCGCCTCTGATGCCACTGGGGAAAGGCAGCCAGAAGTAGTGTAAGTAGTGACCAGCTGTGTGTATGGGTGGCGGTTGACCAGCTGTGTGTATGGGTGGCGGTTGACCAGCTGTGTGTATGGGTGGCGGTTGACCAGCTGCGTGTATGGGACAGAATATCCGCATCTGTTATCAGCTATTAGCCGGAAGGGCAGCCGAAACTCGGTATTGGTCGACCCCCTAGTTTTTTGTGCGTCTTTGAAACAGGGTGCCAAAGGTTTAGCATGCAGGGCTTTTTAAGGATCCTTTCACACCAGCTGTTGCGTGTCAAGCACATGGCTCACTGTGAAAAAAGGTGCAGGAGCTACTTAAGTGCATGTAGGGCAGCCCATTCAAGTAAATGGGGTGCCTTATACTGTCAGAGGAAAGACACAAAGTATAAGTGGGAACGGGCCTAATAAAGTGTGATTATTTTTACTGTATTTTATTTTATGGATAGAACAGGCAAGGATTACAATCCCTGTCAGCTTTTTTTCCTGTTGTGGAAATTTAAGGCCCGTACACACGATAAGAAAATCTGTAGGGAAAATTCGTCCGACGACCGATCTGCCGATTTTCGGATTGTTAGTATGGTGTTTTCGACAGCCGACTCCGACTTTTCGGCTGACAAAATCCTGATGTGCAGGCTATAAAACGTTTGTCCGTAATACAACGTCCGATTTTCGTCTCATTAGTACAGATTTAGATGGAAAAAAATCTTAAGAGCAAGACTAGGCATGCTCAGAGTAGAAAGAACACATAGAAAGCAATCCAACACATGACATCACTTCTGAAGTAGAATTCTGTCATACGGGAAAATTCGTATGAAAATAACCTCTTCACTTTCCACATCAGACTAGCATGCCACAAAAAACGGACGACCGATCGTTCGATAATCTGATCCTGTGTACGGGGCTTTACTTGTCAGTTTCCCCCTTGGAAGATCTCTTGTTTAGTTGGAAACTGTCTGAGAGGATTTTCCCCCACTTTGGAAAGCTCTCCTTCTCTATGGGGAGATCATTTCTCTTTACCTTTTGCCTGGATAAATGACATGTAGTGAAGGGTAATCGTCCAAAAAGGGCACAAATGGCAAAAAGAAAATCTAGTCAGACTTTAGCCTTTCCTTGCTTTGGATATGCTTTAAAATTGACCTTCAGTGCAAACAGTCAACTTTTTTTGCAAACCACATCCTTTGCCCTCCCTAAAAAAGGCCAGTTATGAACAGAGTGCCCTGAAAAAAATGACTTGCCTCGTCTCTGCCCTTCAGTTCTGGGAGGCTCGGGTGATGTCACAATGCCACAATCTGCAGAGGTAGGAGCTCAAAATTCAGCAAGAATACACTGCTGCCCATTGCAAGAATGTGTTCTCATGGGATTTTGAGTGTTCCGATATCACAGGGAAGTGGCAGAGAGATTTGGTGCCATATACAGTGGGTACGGAAAGTATTCAGACCCCCTTAAATTTTTCACTCTTTGTTATATTGCAGCCATTTGCTAAAATCATTTAAGTTCATTCTTCTTCCTCATGAATGTACACACAGCACCCCATACTGACAGAAAAACACAGAATTGTTGCAGATTTATTAAAAAAGAAAAACTGAAATATCACATGGTCCTAAGTATTCAGACCCTTTGCTCAGTATTTAGTAGAAGCCCCCTTTGTATCTAATACAGCCAGGAGTCTTTTTGGGAAAGATGCAACAAGTCTTTCACACCTGGATTTGGGGATCCTCTGCCATTCCTCCTTGCAGATCCCCTCCAGTTCTGTCAGGTTGGATGGTAAATGTTGGTGGACAGCCATTTTTAGGTCTCTCCAGAGATACTCAATTGGGTTTAAGTCAGGGCTCTGGCTGGGCCATTCAAGAACAGTCACGGAGTTGTTGTGAAGCCACTCCTTTGTTATTTTAGCTGTGTGCTTAGGGTCATTGTCTTGTTGGAAGGTAAACCTTCGGCCCAGTCTGAGGTCCAGAGCACTCTGGAGAAGGTTTTTGTCCAGGATATCCCTGTACTTGGCCGCATTCATCTTTCCCTTGATTGCAACCAGTCGTCCTGTCCCTGCAGCTGAAAAACACCCCCACAGCATGATGCTGCCACCACCATGCTTCACTGTTGGGACTATATTGGACAGGTGATGAGCAGTGCCTGGTTTTCTCCACACATACCGCTTAGAATTGAGGCCAAAAAGTTCTATTTTGGTCTCATCAGACCAGAGAATCTTATTTCTCACCATCTTGGAGTCCTTCAGGTGTTTTTTAGCAAACTCCATGCGGGCTTTCATGTGTCTTACACTGAGGAGAGGCTTCCGTCGGGCCACTCTGCCATAAAGCCCCGACTGGTGGAGGGCTGCAGTGATGGTTGACTTTCTACAACTTTCTCCCATCTCCTGACTGCATCTCTGGAGCTCAGCCACAGTGATCTTTGGGTTCTGCTTTACCTCTCTCACCAAGGCTCTTCTCCCCCGATAGCTCAGTTTGGCCGGACGGTCAGCTCTAGGAAGGGTTCTGGTCGTCCCAAACGTCTTCCATTTGAGGATTATGGAGGCCACTGTGCTCTTAGGAACCTTAAGTGCAGCAGAAATCTTTTTGTAACCTTGGCCAGATCTGTGCCTTGCCACAATTCTGTCTCTGAGCTCTTCAGGCAGTTCCTTTGACCTCATGATTCTCATTTGCTTTGACATGCATTGTGATCTGGAAGGTCTTATATAGACAGGTGTGTGGCTTTCCTAATCAAGTCCAATCTGTATAATCAAACACAGCTGGACTCAAATGAAGGTGTAGAACGATCTCAAGGATGATCAGAAGAAATGGAAAGCACCTGAGTTAAATATATGAGTGTCACAGCAAAGGGTCTGAATACTTAGGACCATGTGATATTTCAGTTTTTCTTTTTTAATAAATCTGCAACAATGTCAACAATTCTGTGTTTTTCTGTCAGTATGGGGTGCTATGTGTACATTCATGAGGAAGAAGAATGAACCTAAATGATTTTAGCAAATGGCTGCAATATAACAAAGAGTGAAAAATTTAAGGGGGTCTGAATACTTTCCGTACCCACTGTACATCCTGGAAGGGTTACAGGTGGGTGGGTTTTTTTTTTTTTGGGAGTGACCTGTTGATTTACAAATGTCTTTTTAAAGCCTATTGTATTCGGCAGGGCTTGCAAAAAAAAAA
Source organism: Pelophylax lessonae (assembly GCF_965119305.1). Classification (NCBI taxonomy): domain Eukaryota; kingdom Metazoa; phylum Chordata; class Amphibia; order Anura; family Ranidae; genus Pelophylax; species Pelophylax lessonae. The sequence goes on along the minus strand of NC_138776.1, from coordinate 77,929,142 downwards.
AAAACCTTCAATTTAGTTTGCAAAGTAGACTTTCATATATATTTTTTTTGTGGGCGGTGAAATATGTTCACTCCATACAAAATAATAAAGTCGATCCTTTTGTGGTGAGGTAGTTTGTCAGTAACTGGTGCTGTTCATCTCTATAGGAGCTTTTTGTTCCACCAATAATCTATAAATAGTGGAATTTGGTGTCCAGCCTGCTGCCCGCTGACAAGATGCACCTGTGTATTTATGGTAACTGCCCAAAGCCTTTGATATAATGAGGCTGGGCTGCTGTACAGTACAATTACCAGCAGATCTCTGGAACAGAGCAGGGTTAATTGAGATGGGCCTGTTTATGCAGGCTGTTTTGTAGAAGAGAATCTGTGAAATTAAATTTGCTTGAAGCCACTGGCATATTTTTATTTAAACGTCTGTAGTATATAATTACTTTATTGATCTGAGAGGAAATGAGCTGCGTTAGTGGGCCTTTTTTTATTTCATTAGTGCCTTCATAGAGGCCTGAGCTTATTAAAGACATATGTCTTGTTTAAACCAATCTTAGTTTCTCGTAATTTAGGAGGTTAAAATACTTAGTAATTAGTGACAGATCTTGTTACAGGGAAGACATTCCTTGCTCATTTATTAATATAGTTGCCACCAGAACAGGCCTCATTATGAAGATTCACTATGATAGCTTACATCTTTCAGAAAAGGCAATCTGCCGATCCTGGAGCTGATTATTTGCCGGTCTTAGGCCTCATTCACACTGGCACTCCTGCGTTTAGCTTTTCTAAATGCTGCCGAAGTGATTGGTGACGTGTAAACAACGCTTTGTCTCCGATTAATTTTTCCATTCTTTAGATGTTATTGCTTTAAGGTGTCCTTTATGAAACTGAGATGAGCAGTGATCCTGCTGATCACAGCTCATTTCCGATCATTTTCAGTTTATGAAACAGAAATGATCAGTGGAGAACATGTTCTTTGCTGATCATCTCTTCACACGGGAATCTGTCATTGCCTGACACAGAAACAGCCAGGTGATGAAGCTGCGATCCCCGCACTTCACTGGTGATCTGGGCCAGAATTCACACTTGTTGGATTCACCAGCCTGGAGCTTGTGAATCGGGGAGTGAAAACCAAATCGGGGAGAACTGAGGGGGAAGGAGGAAGATTATCGACTTCCTTCTTCCTCGTTCAGACCCCCCAACACAGTAATCATGTCCCCCTGCCATATTTGTATGTGTGTGTGTGTGTGTATGTGTATATATGTATATATATATGTGTGTGTGTGTGTGTGTGTGTGTGTGTGTGTGTGTGTGTGTATATATATATATATATACACACACACACACACACACACACACACACACACACACACACACACACAAAATATATATATATATATATATATATATAAACACACACACACACACAAAATATATATATACACACACACAACATGTATATCTACATGTATGGCTATATATGGATAGAGATATATATATATATATATATATATATATATATATATATATATATATATATATATATATATATATATTTTTTTTACACACACACATATATGTATATATATATATATATATATATATATATGGTGTGTGTGTGTATATATATATATATATATATATATATATATATATATATATATATATATTTATTATACGTGTGTATGCATATATACAGGGCTCAAAATTTCAAGTCATGAGCTACTAGCCAGCCCTTAAGATTTACTCGCCACTTGTTGCCCCACCCAAACCCTACCCTGCTCTGCCCCTAAACACACCCTCGTAAAATATCTCATAAAACTACACTGTTAAATGCTTTAGCATGTCCCCTTTCATTGCAGAGCGCTCACAGCATGTTCCCTTTCATTGCAGAGCGCTCACAGCATGTCCCCTTTCATTGCAGAGCGATCGGTGTGCAGAGAGACCAGCGTGCACTTACCTGCAGCGGGCGGCTTCTCCTCAATCCTGCGCGTCCTCCGTGTCTCCTGAGTCGTCATCCTCCTCGGCCAGTTACAATCGTTCGCCTTTCGGCCAATCAGGAAACACCTGCCTCCTGATTGGCCAGGAGGAGGATCCCTGTGACAATAGCGAATATTCATTCGCTATTGTCACACAATGAGTGGGCTCAGGGCGCAGTGCTATGCTCCCTGAGCCCATCCGTTTCTAAAGAAGAAAGTAATTGCAGGCTGCTGTGAATGGCGGCGGCAGGCACAGCTCGCCATCCTCAAAATTCCACTCGCAAAATGCAAGTAGGCGAGTGGAATTTTTGAGGGATATATATATATATAATTAGAGCTGCACGATTCCGGCCAAAATGAGAATCACAATTTTTTTGCTTGGAATAAAGATCACGATTTTCTGTGTAACATCTTTTACATTATAAAAAAAATTGGGGTAACTTAACGGTTGTTTTATTTTTTTTATTCATTAAAGTGTATTAATTGCATTTGAAAGACTGCTGCGCAAATGCAGTGTGACATAAAAATTTACAACAATCACCATTTTATTCTGCAGGGTCTCTGCTAAAAAAAAAAAATATAAATGTTTGGGGGCTCTAACTACTTTTCTAGGAAAAATAAACTGATTTAACTTGCAAGCAACAAGTGTAGGAAACAGGTTTAGGGCTCTTTCACACGGTCCGCCTCCTTAGGCGGAACCGTGTTGCTCAGCGGGGATCGATCCGTGATCCCCGCTGAGCCGGCGGATGACAGCTCCGTCTCCGCTTGCAGAGCGGAGAGGGAGGTGTCTCAGCACCCGCTGCCCTCTATGGGGGATCGGATGAGAGCGGACCGCTTGTCCGCTCTCATCAGATCCGCTCCGCTCCGATTACTGAACGGCTGGAAAAATAGGGTTTCCATCCGTCCAGATTTCAGCACAGGATCGGATATGGATGGCAGTGGGTGTCAGCGGAGGCGTCTCCGCTGACACCCGCTGCCCCATAGAGCTGCATGGAGGATCCGATCAGATCCGCCAAAAAAACTGACAGGCGGATCTGATCGGACCGCCCGTGTGAAAGAGCCCTTAGTCTTTAAGAGGTTAAACTTCCTTCCGGCAGAGGGAAAGAAAAGATACAATGTAATCATTTGTGTTTACCGTTCAGTGGGAGACTAGGGTCCTTTCACACGGCTGCTCCGTGTGTCCGCAACTCATCCTATTTTTTTGCGGATGATTTGCGGACTTTAATGTAAGTGAATGGCACTGTGGATGTCAGCGGAATACCATCCGCTGACATCCGATTTTCCTCCTTTCAGTTCTGTTCCGTTTTTTGGAATGGAACAGAACCCTATTTTTTCATCCGTGTAAAAAACGGAAAGGAAGCAAAATCGGATGTCAGCGGTGTCATCCTCTGACAACCGCAATGCCATATACTTACATTATGTCCGCATATCATCCACAAACAGATGGGATGATATGCGGGCACACGGAGCGGATGACACAAATGTCGTCCGCTCCGTGGAAAAAAAAAAAGTCCCGCAGCGGACTAAAGCAGCGGAGCGGCCGTGTGAAAGAAGCCTAATGCTGATAGGCTTTTGCGGGAGGCTTTTTTTTTTTTGACAGCTGCTCCCTCACAGCAATGTAAAGAATCGAGCAAGTGTCATGTTAAGATCGTCAGGGGGAGTGAATCGCGATCTCGATTCTGTTACGATTAATCGTGCAGCTCTAATATATATATATATATATATATATATATATATATATATATATATATATATATATAGGGACTATTATTAACATTAGTGGGGATTGGAATCTATCACTGCTTATTAAAGAGCTCCAGTGATTTTTATAGTACGTAATCTCGCTTTGTCTCACGAGATTACAGGCGCTCCCATTCATTTGTATAGAGATCTCGGCCGTTCGCCGAGGAAACAGTTTCTCCTCTGATCACCCTGGGAGAACTGAAGTTCTCCGCTTCATAAAAAGGGTGCCAGAGGAGATAATTTTCCCCGGAGAACTGCAGAGGAGCGAACAGAGAAAAAAATTCACCCTTTCATAAACGTACACCTTAAGCAGGTGGAGGGAAGTTTACATCTTACAAGCTTAATGTGTCTGATTGGATCTTGGATGGACAGAATTTTTTTTGCTAAATGATACTAAAATGACCACACCTAAACGTGGAGAAACAGTATAAATGGTAGCATTAGCCATTACCTGCATTTAGAATGTTCTCTACATGCATACAAGCATAAGTCTTACTGTGCCAGTGTAAATAAGAACTAAGGTGAGGGGTAAAAAGGCCCAGTAAACCATGATTTTATTTCCCCTTAAAGTGGATAATGCGAGCAGGTGCATTTTATTGCAGAAGAGACCTGATATATCTCTTCTGCATAAACGCACTGCCTGCTTACAGTTGTCTTTTGAATGCATACGGAGCTGCCTCATTGCTGGAATGAGGGGAGTATTTCTTGTGAGTTTAGGCAAAGCTTGGTAAATGTGGCAAAGCTAAGTGGTTCTGCATAATCCCCCCCCCCCCCCTTTATAAAAAAAGAAAAATCTACCTCGGCAAAACCCCTTTCAAATAACCCAGTTTTAGCTATCCAAAAACACACAAAGTAATTTAGGAGATGACCTTGTCACATCCAAAAATGCCTATTAGTTGTGCCTCTCTCTGAAAACCGATCCCTTGTGGATCACTTTTCAGAGGACTCGCAGGTGTAAACAAGCCCTAAGGCTAGTTTTGGTAGGAGAGGCTTAAACTATTTTGTACCTGTAGATAAAACAATGTAGTTGGGGAACAAGATTAATTCCAAGCCAACATTTACAATAACCCAGGGCTCAAAATTTCAAGTCCTGGGCTACTCGCCACTAGTTGCCCCACCCTACCCCTAATTCCGCCCTTAAACACACCCTCATAAATTGTCTTGTAAAATTACTGTTAAATGTTTTTGCATTATTGCAGAAGTTATTAAAAATAACAACTTTCTGTGCCCGTTTCTATGTAACCTGACCAGTGCAGAGGAAGAGGAAAGCCGGCCGGATAATCAAAGAGCCTGAATCTCCCCGCTGTAACAGCTTTCATTTGAATTGCCAGGCGCTCGCAGTCACACAGTCCTGCCTCTTGGAATAGCGCCTATGATAGACGTCACACATCCTGGCATTGGACCGGTGTTCTGCCAGAGGAGCCGGTGCTGTGTGAGATAGCGAGGGCCCAGGATTTCAAATTAAAACTGTTACTGTGGGGCGATCCCCGCTCTGTGATGATCCGGCCGGGTTTCCTCTTCCTCTCCTCTCTCTTCCCCTGGGCGATCGCTGGGAGAAAGGCTCCTGAGGCAGCACCACACTCACCCTCAATCATTTTCCACTCGTAAAATGCGAGCAGGCCAGTGGAAAATCGGAGGGCTACAATAAAACCTTTTTGGTAGGCTCACCTTTTTTCTTCAAAGTGATGCGTATGAATCCCCTATTGCTCCATATCTACATTCTCCCTGTGACCCAATCTGCACCCAGACACCATCCTTTCCCAGCCACTCAGTTGAAAACCCTCCTTTCTCTATCGTTCTTCAACAGACGCAGCTGCGTATCTTCTTGGACCATTGGGTTATGCTCCTCCAGTAAGGAATTAGCCAGGCTGACTTGTATCTTAACCACTTCAGCCTCAAGCCCATTTTTGACACTTTTTGGTTACAAGTTAAAATCAGTATTTTTTTGCTAGAAAACTACTTAGAATCCCCAAACATATATATATTTTTTTAGCAAAGACTCTGGAGATTAACATGGCGTCATTGCAATATTTTTTGTCACACGGTATTTGTGCAGCGGTCTTTCAAACGCCATTTTTTTTTTTTTTTTTTGAAAGATTACGAAAAATCACATTTCACTGCATTTAAAAAAAATTTTTTTTTTGTATATTGTGAAAGATGTCACAATAATGTCACAGTAAATAGATACCAAACATGTTACGGTTTAAAATTACGCATACCCGCGGAATGGAGACAAACTACGGTCAATAGAAATCTCCATAGGCGATGCTTTAAACATTTTTAACAGTTTCCAGTTTAGAGTTAGTGTAGCTCTTCTTTTTTTTTTTTTTTTTTTTTTTTTTTTTAAATTATTGCTCACTCTCTGGCGATCGCAGCGATACCTCACGTGTGTGATTTGAACAGCGATTTCATTTGCGGCCCGTCTTCCCGTATACTTTTTTGTGCGTGAGCTCACGGCACAGGTTTTTTAAAGAAAAAAAAAAAATCCCTTTTTTATTGCTGTCACAAGCAATGTAAACATCCCTGACAGTAATATGCAGTGATGGGTACTCTTTATGGAGGGATCGAGGGTCTAAAAGACCCTCGACCCCTCCACTACACTTCCATGTATTCAAAACGCAGAGAACTACGTCATCTGAGACCCAAACGAAGCCGCTTCCGGCTTTGATCAGGACTCCATCCAGCCGGCTTGAGGTCTCGGCTGGTTGCTTGGGTTTCCTGGTGGGACGGGAGACCCGGGACGGAGCCGCGAAAGGCGGCGGGAGGCGGGGCGTCCCCTTCCGCTCGCCGGGGTAACGATCGAGCGGGTCCTGAGCTGCATCGGTCGTTACCGCCGGAAAGCCGACCGCTGTCTCTAAAAAACTGTATTGGGAGGATGCCTCTAGCTAGAGTCATCATCCCGGTACAACCACTTAGTCAGCCGACGTAGGGATAGTTTGCGTTAGGTGGTTAAACAGTCTTCTGGTTAAAATTTCTGAGCCAATCCCACAAGCAGGAAATGATGTATCTGGGGTGTGGTCAGTAGGGATGTAACGATATCAAAATCTCACGGTACGATACAATTTCGATATTGACCTCACGGTACGATATTTATTGCGATATTGTGGAAAAGCTCATGGCATTGTTAAATAGCTCATGATAGTGTTTGTGATGATAATCGCGAAAAAATACCGACATTTATTCTGCTTTTGCCAGTCAACAGGCAATTGTTGTATTTATGGATCCATGACAACGTAAAACACTGATCACATAGTGCTTTTAAAGTGCAAGTTGTAGTCAGGAACATCAATATTCTGTATAGTAATATTTGGTTGCATAACTGATTCTTCTATGCAATGTTCAAGTTAAGAAGCAGCTAGAACAATTGTAAACAAAAGGCAATTCCCTTAAGTGCAAACAAAGATCAAGTTAAGTCAGGTTTAAATGTGCAAGGCAAATAAAGGCAGCTTTTTAAAACTGGTATTTAGGATGGACACTGGACAGCGTGCAGCGTGCAATCCTATTGGCTTAACAACGGTTGTTGTGACGACGCAGCGCAAAGGATCATGGTCTATGTAGTTAACAATAATTTGTTCCGCGGGACTGTGTTTATTCCTCTTGCTTTTTGACGGACACCTGTCCTTTTAATATTGTAACCCAACCACGACGATATCGGGACACGACCACGACGATACGATATTGCGATATCGTCAATATCGTTACATCCTTAGTGGTCAGTATACATTCTGTGTACAGAACAACTCCAGGTAGCCATATTGCATTGCATTTTCAGAAAATTACAAGAGCTGCAGATTGAAAAGGAAAGGTAGTTTTACATTCCATTACAATATGATTTGTGTTGCAATTGTATATGCTATATTGTATTTCTTTTTTCCCCACGAAAGTGGAGTTACCTTTTAAACATCAATGTTTAATAACTGAAGTGCATAAACAAAATATCTTTGAAAAAACAAAAGAACTTAAACTGAATAGATCAGCTGGGTCCACATAAGAAAAAAAAAACATTCAACCACGGTCCTTTTATCGCAGCACATCTTCTCATGATGTTTCATTTGGGCCACCAGGCCTTGCATACCTTTGTTCCATTGCTTGCATTTTGTATGCATACTTTCTTTACCCATAGGTAGAGGAACTTCATTAAAATATTCTCAAACTGGGTCTCTTTTTACGACCTCAAGGGAAGAATAAAGCACTTCAAGGCATGTGCAGGGAGATCACAAGGTTTATAAGCTGCTTAGATTTCACTTTTACTGCTTGCCCTTCCTCCTCACGCTTAGAGCCTGGTACAGATGAATTTCTCTTCAAACAATCATACAGTTTTTAGTGTACATAGATTTGCAAAACAATGGGATAAAGGAATATTCCTGAACTTTTATCTCATATTTGTTTCATCCTATGGTTACTGGGAAATTGTGTGAATGCATCAATGCAGTTCATGTTCTCTCAGCTTGCAGAGCGTTGATTGATTGAATGCGTTTACCAAAAATGTATATATTGCAGAATATACAGCCTCATGCTATATAACTAAGCTCCATTTCATGCTGAATAAAATAAATTGTTAATGCATCTTAACCACTTGCCGACCGCCGCAAGTACATATATTGCAGCGGTCAGCCCCGGCCAGGCAAAGTGACGTATGGGTACGTCACTAGCCTGTGAGCCAATAGCGAGGCGTGCTCCCGCCCCGGCGCGTTCCCTAACAAGTCCGCACGTCCGCCGGTCACTCGCGATCATCCGCCGTGAAGGGAGAAAGGCAGGCGGCTAATGTAAACAAAGCCGCCTGTCATTTTTCCCTGTGTAAAAGCAGAGATCTAACGGTCCTGCTATGTAGGACCGTGGATCTCTGCTGTTACATGTAAAGCCACATCCCTGCACAGTAAGAAGCACGCCCCTAGGAACACACTTAACCCCTCCCTCTCCAATAAAATTAACCCCTTCCCTGCCAGTGTCATTTTTACAGTAACAGTGCATATGTATAGCACTGATTACTGTAGTAATGTCACTGGTACCCCCAAAAGTGTCAAATGTCAGTCAAGGGTCCGATCTGTCCGTCGCAATGTCGCAGTCCCGTAAAAAAAATCGCAGATCGCCGCCATTACTCGTTAAAAAAAAATGACAAAAATCTTTCCCTTAGTAAACGCAATAACTTTTGCGCAAACCAATCAAAATACGTTTGATTTTTTTTTTTTTTTTACCAAACATATGTAGCAGAAAACAAATTGGCCAAAAATGTTAAAAAATTTTGATTTTTACATTTTTGTTTGGGGGGGATTTCAAATAAAAAAAATTTGAAAAATATTATTATTTTTGCAAAATTGTCGCTCTTTTTTTGTTTATAGCGCATGATCAAAAAATCGCACAGGTGATCAAATACCACCAAAAGAAAGCTCTGTTTGTGAGGACATCAAATTCGTTTAGGTACAGCGTCGCACGACCGCGCAATTGTCCGTTAAAGTAACGCAGTGCCGAATCGCAAAATAGGCCCTGGTCTAGAAGGGGGTAAAATTTTCCGGGGCTTAAGTGGTTTAATAGAAAATTCTTTTAGATGGATTTTTATTAAAAAAAAAAATAGAAAATCTGATTTGAATACATTTTTTATATATATATATATTATCATCGATTTTTATCCACCCTGACAGATGTATGCACCAAATGCACTGTGCAGGATGTGATGCAACATGTATGTTAGTAAGCTGCTTTTAAAAAAAAACCAATTGCTAGGTTGGCTGGATTTTGTACATTTTTTATTCATTTTATATTGATCTGCTTTGTCTGGAGACACAAGTCCCTCTGTCTTTGCTCAGGGAGCAGATTAGCATTGAACTTTGTAATTCATGTATCCAAATTTAAAACTGGACTCCAGGGAAGTGGGAAAAAAAAGCACAACTGAAATGCATATAGAAGAGCTTTCTTATCTGCAAAAAGATCTATATATCTGTCCATCCAGTCCTGAGATTTAACCTGATTTCTCTCTGCTGCAGTTCAATAACACTGTCTGTAGATCCCATGCTGTGTTGAGTGGCCAGATGACAGGTCTGTGTCCGCTCCGCTTAATGCAGAATGGACACATCCGACTGCCCATAGATAAGAATGAAGGGTCTAATTGTGTCTGCCTGAAAAACGTACAGCTGACCCGATTGGACCTTTCGTGTGAAAAGGGCTTGTCCCTTCCCCACTATGTGCTTAAATGCTGAAACCGCAGACTGGTGAGCTTCTCTATCTACCCCTCTGCAATTTGCACTGCGGCACAACCGGTTGGCAGCTTGTGCTGCTTTTTTCTCCCACAGTCTGAATTCTGTTATACCTCTATCTTGCTTCTGTAGTTGGGAATCTTTCTGTATAATGTGTTTTTTTTTTTTGGTCAGCCCTTTGGCTGATCAAAAAAGAAAATCAAGGCATTTATGGCCAGCTAAATTCCCACTGTTCACACTGAATTTATCAGTTACAGAGATGAGGCACGCCTTTTTAATGGATAAGTTCACTTTTGTGCATTTTTTTTATTTTTTTCGGAGCCTGCAGAGTATTGCACCTGCGATCAGCAGATTGTAATACATTCAAGTAAATGGGGAAGCGCTGTAAACACCCCCCAACTTCATGAAATACACACAGTTGTGATGTGTTTGTTGGCAAATGGGGTTAAAACAGGCGGTGAGGAGGTGAACCTACCCTTTAACACCTAGATGTGCAAGTGTGAAAGGGGTGTTTTTATTTATGTAAAGCCTTTATCTCCCCCCCCCCCCCCAAAAAAAAAAAAAAAAAGTTGCTGTAACTGCTTATAAAGTGTTGATGTTTGGCTTCAATTCATTAGTGTATTTAAATCTCCTAGTTCATCTAACACCCCCCCCCCCCCCCCAATACTGACAGTGCTGCTGTCCTAAAGTGGGGGCTCTACTAGAGGAAGTGTGTTACTGGCCAGATCGCCAGGTGAAAACAAAGGGGTAAAAACCCTAATACAGCCACCACTTCTATTGATTGGTACGCTGCTATATATTACATTTTCTACTTTGGGTTTAATACCACTTTAAAGCAGAACTCTGTGGTGTTTATATCTAACATGGTTTAGAACTGTGGTATGCAGCCTCGGCACTCAAGGGGTTTAAAAACCACAAATCCCATCATGCTTCTGGAAGTCATACCTGTAGCTGTCAGTTTTTCAATGACTTGTAGTTACCAAACAGCCGGAGTGCTGAGGATGCCTCCCCCACTTCAGAATTACTCCATGCCTTTACCCAGGCTGCTAGCCACCTGGAGCACATGAACAACATTTTTTTAAAAATCTTCTTTCTTCTTTCTTCTTTCTTCTTTCTTCTTTCTTCTTTCTTCTTTCTTCTTCTTCCCCCCTGGTAAAGAAAACTGATCAAGAATGCTGGTGGATTTGGAAGTACCACATTTCTAGGGATCAGTAAGAGCTGTAAATATTTATTATGAGCATATTATTCTTTGAATAATCTTTTAATTTTTCCCTCTTTTTTTTTTTTTTTTTTTTTGCAGATGACTGGTTCCAATGAATTTAAGCTAAGCCAAGCCCCTGAAGATGGGATATCCGCTGTAAAGTTCAGCCCAAACACCTCCCAGTTCTTATTGGTCTCTTCCTGGGATTCCTCAGTCCGCCTCTATGATGTTCCTGCTAACACTATGAGGCTGAAATACCAGCATGCTGGTCCTGTCCTAGACTGTGCTTTCTATGTAAGTATTTCAACCGCTCTTCTTCTCTTTAATAGCTCAGCTTGATTCAGCATCTGTTTCATTCAACACAAACTCATTCTAATTCTTACCAGTGACACCACTGAAAATCCCTTTTTGTATTGCAGGATCCTACTCATTCTTGGAGTGGAGGTTTGGATCATCAGCTAAAGATGCATGACTTGAATACTGATGGAGGTAACTGTACCAATGGATGTTAAGAGGCCCCACATAATTCCTAAATGTATGATATTGCTAGTAGCATACTTTTTTTGGCTCATAAATGGCTTTCCCCTTCTAACCTGTGGACCGTGCACTCCACAGAGGGTATCCAGGAAGACTGGTAAAATATAGTGCCCAGCCTCTCGTTAATAGATCGGTGAAAGGGAATTATCATACTGTTGGTGTCACTGACTGTCAGAGGGTTTAACACTGACTTGTTCCACCCACAATTTATAAACGTTTCTTTAACCACTTATCCCTGGGCGGACGTCATATGACGGCGGTAGCTTTGCGGTAGTGTACCGGGATGATGCCTCTAGCTAGAGGCATCATCCCGGTACCGTTGTTTAGAGCCGACGGTTGGCTTTCCGTCGGTACCGACCGATGCGGCTCGGGAGCCGCTCGATCGTTACCCGGGGGAGCGGGAGGGGTCGTCGCCTATTGAGATCTCTATTGACTGTAGTTTGTCGCCATCCCACGGGGGGGGGGGGGGGGGGGGCGCAATTTTAAACCGTAACATGTTGGGTATCTATTTACTCGGCGTGACATCATCTTTCACTATATAGAAAAAAAATGGGCTAACTTTACTGTTTAGTATTTTTTAAATGCAGTGATATGTGATTTTTCAAAATTTTTCCCAAAAAATTGCGTTTTAAAGACCGCTGCGCAAATACCGCGTGACAGAAAATATTGCAACGACCGACATTTTATTCTCCAGAGTCTTTGCTAAAAAATATATATAATGTTTGGGGGTTCTAAGTAGTTTTCTAGGAAAAAATACTGGTTTTAACTTGTGAACAAAAAGTGTCCGAAATAGGGCTGGGGCTTAAGTGGTTAAAGTCATGTTATACTATACAGTTGTCTCTTGGTAAGCAATACTAAAGGTCATTTATTTTTTTTCATCTGTTTTGGTTTTTGTATTGGTTATGGCACGGCTCAAAATTTCAAGTCCTGAGCTACTAGCCAGGCCTTAAGGGTTACTCACCACCAGTTTCCCCACCCAACCCCTACACTGTCCCTCCCCTAATTCCGCCCCTAAACACGCCCTCCTAAATTATCTCATAAAACGACACTGTTAAACTACAAAAATATTTTTGCAGCATCATCAATGAAGCTGGTCAGTGTACCCAAAGCTGATTTTCCTATTGGCTCTCGGGTGCTGCCGCAACCATTCAGGGTAATGGAACCCGGCAGTGAATTGTGGCTTTACAGCTGGTTCCCTACTGCGCATGCTCTCTGCTCTTTCTAATTGGCCCGGCGGCAGAGGAAGAGGTAAGGGGGCCGAACTTCTGAGTAATAGCAGAGCGGCACTGTCTCCTGGAAGTGGGGAAGGATACCGGTCAAAAACAGGTACCCTCCCCTCCCCCCTGAAAGGTGCCAAATGTGGCACCAGAGGGGGGAGTAAGCATATAAGCGGAACTTCCACTTTTGGGTGGAACTCAGCGTTAAGTGTTCAGTATAGAGATAAAAGGTATCCATGTACAGAGAGCAGAACTGATTCAGTGTGCAGTAAGGCTTTTAGAATGGATCTTTCGTTATTACAGAGGACATTTTGAATCCGATGCCCAATGTTTTTTTTTGTATTTACCGTTTCTTAACGTGTACCTGTCAGCCCAGGGGACCTAGTTGGGTGACACTTAAAGTATAATAACTAAAGGTAAAATTTTGTTTTTTAACTTTTGGCTAGAGTGGAGAGGGATTAGAACACCTGTCAGTCTTTTTTTGCTGTCTGACACCTGTAGGGAGATTCGCCCTCTTTATCTGTCTTAACTGTTATGTTTAAGTGAAAGTAAAAGAATTTCCAAAGGGGACACTAGTTCTAGTGACCTGGGGGGGTCTCTAAAAGATTCACTTAATTTGCAGGGATTTCCCCTCACTTTCTGTTTTGGCTAAGGCACAGAAAGTAAAGGTAAAGCTCCCTAATGGGACAAAAGGCAAAAATAAACCTTATTTTGGTTATAACCTCCCATACTCTATCCAAAATGAATAAGAAAGTTTTGCCTAAAATTCTACTTTAAATTGTACATTAATGGGAGCCTTCATGTGTCTTCTAGTTGGCTCTGCTTCATTGCACAATCTGGAAGCCCTGAAAGCAGGATCACTTGTTCCGGCTTGCTCCTCATTCATCTTGTTTCTCACTATTCGCTCATCACCCTAATATCTGGCCTCCATAACCAACAGTGAGGTCTGGTGAAGGGCTGGCCAGAGCTACATTAGTATATTAGACTTTTTACTACAGAGTTCCCTAGGTTTTGAGTGAGTAGGAGAAACGTAGAAAATGTGCTATGGCCCGGTACATAATACAAATATTACTTTAGTCAGTATATTTTGTCCACATATTTGGATTTGGGCTATAGACAGTTGTTATGCATGTGTTTTAGCTGTACTTTGTGTGCTTATTACACGGCTTACCATGTGAGTTTTAAATCGGAACACCGTTTATCCTGCATGTGCAGCTTGATTTTCCACAATATATTTGCTGTCACCGGTGCCTTCATATTTATTGTGGTTGTGCCTTTTGTATAGACTTCTTATTTGAAGCCAAGAAAAAATAAAATCTAGAAAGTTGAAAATGAGTTAGATGTGTCTTGTGGACATACATGGACCAAATGAAAAGCATTTTAAGAGTGTTTAATATTGTGCAGTTTCTTCTGTATCTGAATAATTTGTTACAACTGCAGCAGTGTGAGTAGTCTGCATCGCTCTGGGCTCTATATTGATTTGTCTTTTGTTATGACTGTTTTCAGAGAATGTGGTTGGGACGCATGACGCCCCCATTCGTTGTGTTGAGTTCTGCCCCGAGGTAAACGTTATGGTTACTGGGAGTTGGGACCAAACGGTGAAATTATGGGACCCGCGGACTCCATGCAATGCCGGAACCTTCTCTCAGCCAGATAAGGTATGTACCAATTGTATGTAACCATAAGGCAACACAAAACTTGCCAGCATTGTCTGAGTTGTACACAGGGCGTCACCCTACGCTAACCTTGTCTGTGAAGTTGTACTGCACAGCGATGTCCCCTCCACGTTATGAAGTGCAGTTCAGAGCACGGCTAAAAGCAATTGTTTCTTGTGCGGACCTCACATAAGATTATAGTGCTAGCATTTAAGTTATTACATCCTTTTCTCCTTCATATTTTCCACTAAGTTCCCGTGTCAAGATGAAGCAGGAAAGCTTTTCCTTCCAGTAAATCAACACAGCACTTCTGTGCCTGTGCTTCCCCTTAAATATACCGGCCAGTTTGGAGGCATCATTACCAGCTCGGCACTCCATCGAAATGGCCGTCATTTTTACCCCATCACGACTGAATCTACTTCTGGCGAGACCTTTGTGCAGAGCAGAATAATTGCATTGTTTCTCGGTTTGATTTATGGGTGTATGTGGCCAGTAAAAGCCTGTGATGAATAGCTGACAGGACAGCACATAATAGACAGCCACTGGGAAGCCGCCTACCTATTGGCGCAGACAGCTTGGCATGTCAGTTTTTCGTAGGGATTTTTTTTTTCTCCATACTGATAAATGTGTCCACCCACTCGGTTGCTTGACATGCCGGTTTGGGGTGATTGATGAGCCCGCTGACCAGAAAGACTACTTCCAATCCAGGTGTGACACCAGTTTGTAAAGAAGATTTAGGATTCTCAGCAAGATTGTTTCATTAGGCCTGCTTTTTTTTTTTTTTCTCTCCTCCTCCATGCGTGCTTTAGCTGCAGTATGTCTTGGTAATGGCAGCAGAAGTCGTACCTGTAGCATTAGTGTAAAGCGGCTGCCGCAGCTGCCTTCATTTATAATTTTACTCCAATTCTCTGTGGTGCTGGGCCAGCCTAACTTTTCACTTTTTTTCTTTATGCAGTTTGTGTATGAGATTCTGTAGCAGGGGAGCCTCAGTACAAGTATTCTGTATCCCTTCATTTGCTCAATATTGCCAGCCTTTTCCTAAACTGCCTGGCTGATCTGACAATAAAAGTTAACCTGTCTTCACTTTAAAGTGGAGCTAACCCCACCAGTTTCCCAAAAGAAAGCTCAAGTTGGAAAAGTTCAATACATTTTATTTAATACTTAATCAAACCTAATGTGGTTTTCTGCAGTGTTTTATTTTCCAACAGACAGTAGTCGATTCTGAGAGATCGGCTTCTCTACAACCAGCCTGCTCATAGATGGATGAAAATTTGTTCAGTTCCTGCTGAACCAGCTGAATTTGGATCCACCTATGACCATCTTAAGTCATTGGTTTTGTTTTTGATTTAGGGATTCAGCTGCTCCTGAGTTTAAACCATGCCCTAGTTTCCATTTTCAGGTTGGGCCAGTTGGTAGCCCCCCTCCCCACATTTCTTCATTTTTTTTCCCTCTACTCCCCCTCCCCCATCCCATCCCTACAGTGCCCCTACACTGACCGAAACACCACCCGTCCCATATTTTGAGTATCTGAATCTGGCCATTGATGGATCTAATCTTGGCTGGTTCACAGGCAGGGCAGTCTGATTGTGCCCAAGTTGATCCATTGATCGACTTGGGTGCAACCAGCCTGTGGGATTTTTATTTATTTTTCACATGCAATTACTGCCGGTAGAACACAATATCACTGCCTGAGGTATTTCCCCCATCAACACAATGTTGATGAGGGAATTGAGGGCTGCCTATGTTGACACCCCAACATTGCTACAGATGACATCCCTTTACCTTTGTTCCCATTAAACATTTAGGCAAAATAAAGAAACCTCAGATCAGGTATTACGATAAAGTGTTTATAGTACTTTATTACTGAATGTTGATGACAATGTACATTCTTTTGGAGAACGAAAAAAGGAGTAAAAGGCAGAGTCTATTTGTTCATATAGGACTTGTAAGGATGTGTATTTGTCACCCTGAGGAAGCAGATCAAGTCTGTGAAACGCGATGGAAGTGATTATCAGAAATCCTCCAATATCAACTTTCATCAAATCAACAATTACGATATTTGTTTGTATGCACAGTGTGATATTTTTAGTCTGTGTAGTCCTATGCTTTTATCAAATTGTAATAAAGATTTTTTTAATTTTATTATAAATTTATCTTTCGTTCATTGACGGACACGGCTCCTGATCTTCATAACCAGTGGGTTATACTGCCCCCTTCATGAGTAGGACACTAGGCAAAAAAAGAATCTGGCTATGCCTATGGGCAGTCCCAGGGGGTATACTCCCTTGCCTTGCTATAGGTACTCAGTTTTTTTTCTGCCTAGTCAGGAGTAAGGACTTAATTCCTTGCTGGGATCTCTGGTCCTGGCACATTTTTTTTAGATATAATTTTTTTCTTCTGTTTTTTTTTTTTCCCTGTGAAATCTACAATTAACTGCCGGACTGGATGATGAACTGGATAATCTTGATCCGGTAGACAACCCAGTCTGGCTAGTGAGCGCGTGCAGACATCTGCTTTGCGCTAGTCAGCTCGTGATATAGCCCCAGTGGACGGGGGCTGGCCTGCAAGTTAAAAGCCTTGTGAGGTCACATACGACTGGGTCTCGGCCTGAATCTTTTAGGAAGTTAGACTCTCGCTTTGTGCTCACGGATGGCCTCGGAAAGGTTTTTCAACTTCCTATGCGACCCATTTCTAGAGGGATCAGACAGAAGGTGATTCCATCAAGGGCCCGGTTCCTCCTTTTTGCTGTCAAGGCACACTCTTCTTGGACGCTTATTGCCTCCTGGGCCTTCCGTCATCAGGCGTCAGTGAGGCAAGCTTGCAAGGCGGCCACCTGGTCGTCGGTGCACACTTTCACAAAGTTTTATAAAGTGGATGTGTTGGCATCTGCAAATGTTTCTTTTAGCTGCAAGGTTTTGCAGGCTGCTGTTTAGATAACCTGAGCCTCTTCCAGGGTGTATTCCTTTTTTTTTTTTTTTCTCTTTTTTTTTTTCAGACTGTCTCCAGTTGTTTTGGTTGAGCTCCTGTTGCCTGCTTGGCTACTTTTTAGCCTGGGGGGAATTTTTTTGCTGTTTCCACCCTTCATGTTTAACACTGCTTTGGGATGTTCCAATGGTTATGAAGTTCAGGAGCTGTGTCCGTCAATGAACGAAAGAGAAAATGGGATTTTTTACTTACCGTAAAATCCATTTCTCTTTCGTTCATTGACGGACACAGCACCCACCCCTCTGTGGAGTTGTAACTCTTCTGACACTGCTTGCAACAAAACAGAGTACCTATAGCAGGGAGAAGGGAGTATACCCCATGGGACTGCCCAGAGGTACCCAGATTTTCTGCCTAGTGTCCTACTCCTGTAGGGGGCAGTATAACCCAATGGTTATGAAGATCAGGAGCTGTGTCCGTCAATGAACATCAGAGAAATTGATTTTACGATAAGTCAAAAATCCCATTATTTCCTTTTCTGCCTTAGACATGAGCAGAATAGAGCCCTCCTAAAACAGAAGGTATCTGCATGTTTTACATCTGCCAAAAATCTAATAAATAAGGGGTTTACTTATAGTTGTTGCATAGTACAGAGATGCAGCTTATTTGTATGATGTTGATTTTATTCCAACCTAGATTTCAGTGACTAGAATCCCACTGACATTGTAGTGGCTTTTATGACAATTTGTAAAAGTAACTTTTTTTTCCCCCCTTCCTTCTACTAGGTGTATACACTGTCTGTGTCTGGAGACAGGCTAATTGTGGGCACAGCTGGCCGAAGGGTGCTGGTTTGGGATCTGAGGAACATGGGCTACGTACAACAGAGGCGTGAATCAAGTCTTAAGTACCAAACACGCTGTATCAGAGCTTTCCCAAATAAACAGGTAATTCAGACACTTCACTAACAATTCAGGTGCAGCACTTGTACCATGGTCAAGATGCAGGCAAGTGAAAAGCATTTTGACTGCCAGCTTAAGCGGCTCACTGATAAACGGGTTCCTTTTACCAAACCAAGGCTGTCTTTGTTTCACAATAGAACTTCACTTGAAACATCCAACACAGGGTTTTCCTCTCCCTACATATAAGACTTTTTGTTCTTTATTATTGCCCCAGGCAGGGAAAACAGATCGATGTGGTCACCTCACCGATTGGCTTTGTGCAGTGAGATTCTTCTCTTCATTACAACTTGTTAATTAAATGGCTCAGACATGAAAGTGAATACAACTGTGGCTTTATTATTAAGCAAATCCTTGAAGACAGTTTAGCAGTGATAACTTCCTGAGTGAAATAAACGCTGATGGGTCTAATTGCCACCTTGTCACACTAGGGCTATGTGCTGAGCTCCATTGAAGGAAGAGTTGCCGTTGAATATTTGGACCCAAGCTTGGAAGTTCAGAAGAAGAAATACGCCTTCAAATGTCATCGGCTAAAAGAGAACAACATTGAGCAGATCTATCCTGTCAATGCAGTGTCCTTCCATAATTTACACAACACCTTTGCCACAGGTTAGTTGTTAGTCTGTGTTAAAATGGCAAAAGAAATGTGCTTCAAGCGGAACTCCAGATATAAAAATGTATTTAAAATGCCGTTGTGTATTCCTTCACTGGAGGTATGTTTGTAGGTGTTTCAGTGAATAATTTTATGGATGTAAATACTTTTTATTGGCCTTTTCCTACTTTTGTGTTGCTCCCTGTAATTCTAATGTTTGAGTTAAATTTTATAGTTAAACTGTGATAGGGACTGGCAGTGACTGAAGCTTGTGGATTGTATCAGGCTTTTTCATTTTACACGAGTACTCAGTCTGTCCAATCAGATGCCGCTTCAGATCTTAACTCTAGACCGCTAAATACACAGTTGAAAAGAATTAATGTGAACGGGTTTTACTTAGTAAAGTGATTAGAGTATTGTTCCGTCAGTCTTTTAATGCAGACCACACAGCCAGGTCCTGCTCTTACCTCTATCTGCTACAGTGCATTTCTGCAGTACAGTCTGGTCTTGGACTCACCCCAGACGTGAGAGGGAGCAGAAGCACATTATGTCCCGTCTTTGCTGCTCTCCTTTCCTGTGAGCTTACCTGTGCAGTGCAAAAGACCTCTTGTTGGGATCCCCAAGGGATTCCTTTAATTTTCAGGGATTTCCTCTCTCACTTTGGCTGTGGGACAGGAAGTGAAGGGAAATCTCCCCAATGGGACACCGATGGCAAAAAATAATCGGACAGGGGTTAGTTAGAACCCTCCCATACTCTATCCAAAGTGGGGAAAAAAATAAGGTTTTGCCTCTAGTTCTACTTAAGTCATTTTTTTTTTTTCTGCAATGAAGGTCCTTGTACAGGCACCACTTCTTTTATAGGGTAAAAGGGTTTTGCTCCTGTCTCCAGATTGTTCTCCTGTGTTGTCACCATGTGTCACATGATCTGCCAAAAGGAGACCACATGTGACTGTAGTGACACGTTAAATAGGCATTTTCTGATTCACCATCAAGAAACGCACCCTGAGAAATTGCATGTAATAGTTGCTGGAGTACATGTGGCCATGAAGTAGCAGCAAATAAGCCACAGAAGACCAGCAGTGTTTATGTGCAACAAAGGATGAAATAAAGTGGAAAATGGCTTTTTTTGTTTTTTAAAAAAAGGCCGTCATTTGATACAGTGTTAAACAATGTTTTAGGACACTAAATGTCATGTTTGTCATTTTTAATTGGGCTCCAGGAAGAAACAAAAAAGCAATTGACCCCAAGTGTCACTGCGACCAGAGTAGTGATGAGGGGTTGCTAACTAATGCACTACCTCTGCAGGGGTGTCTGCTGGTGATGCTGCCTTTTGATTACTATGTCAGGATAGAGGGGTGCCTCCTTCTGTAGTAAAGTGGAAATTGATGGTCTCCTATATGATACTTCTAAGCCATGCCAGGCAGGTAGACTTCTGGTCAGATTGTGGATTTGAGAGAAAAAAAATGTATTCTGGCCAAAATGTGTGGTAAGCCAGTGTGTTCAGTGAAGAATCCATTGTTCTATGTTATCTATGTACCTCAGTCCTTTTCACTCTGGTACGTCCAGTAAAAGGCCTTTCCTACAAGTGATTGCATTTTCTCTTCACCCTGCAGGTGGCTCAGATGGCTTTGTCAATATTTGGGATCCTTTCAACAAAAAGCGCCTGTGCCAATTCCACCGATACCCGACCAGCATAGCTTCCCTGGCCTTCAGCAACGACGGCAGCACTCTGGCAATTGCTGCCTCCTACATGTACGAAATGGATGACATTGAACACCCTGAAGATGCTATCTTCATACGGCAAGTGACAGACGCTGAGACAAAGCCCAAGTGAGGCAGCGTCACCTGCCTTCCCTCCCCCTGCACCAAGATTTTTTATTAATTTTCCTTTGCCTCATGAATAGCGTTATTGATGGTAAAAGAAGATAAGTATGGCTGACTGTAGGGCTGGGGGAGATTTTATCACATCCTCCCAAGCTTTCAATATCCGTCAGTTGATAGACGTCTGACAGATAAAATTATACTCAGTTGTTTTATACAGAAGCGTGTCGACCTCCTCTGCATTTCTTGCCCTTCATTATCAGAGGACTTCTTACTGTTGACTTTGCTTCAAATGTATTGAGGAGACGGCTGTTGGTTAGTCCTGATATTGCCTTGTGTTTGTCACTTTCTTTGTTCCTATGTCTTATATTTGTACATGAAGTTACTTTCTCTATCAGGATTCTGTTTTTTTTTATTTTTTTTATTTTATGTAAATAAGCGTTTTCACCCAAATAATAAATACAAGTCAGAACCTTTTTGTGCTGAATTTTTAACCTGTGTGTTTTGTGTTTGTGTATATAGCAGTATCTTCTGCACTGTGAAGTAAAGGGATGATATCCTCAGTGTCTATTTTTTGGATTTTAAAGTCGCTGAAAGAAAAAAAAAAAATGGAGGAACATTATCGCTGTAACAGGCTTTATTACAAAGGGCACATAGACATTTGCTCCAACCAGCTGTATTAGAGGGTACATAAATGAACACTGACTCCAAAAGGCTATTGTACAGATGGCACATAAACACTAACCTAACAGTAGAATAAAAGATTTAATACTATGGCTTTGAAATGCGTTTTTTTTTTTTTTTTTTTCTAATTTAAAATGTGCCTGCAATTTGGACATTTAGGTTTTTACATTTTTTTTAAGTGTAACAAAATAGTTTTTTCAAAACAACAAAAAAAGAGTGGAGATGGATACCTGCCATTTTTTTTTTTTTTTACTGACTGTTTCTCTGTTAGGGAGATTCATCCTCTCCATTTGTCTTGTTTACCAATATCTCCAAAGTAAAATAAAATGCCAAATTTTGGAATGACATCCGAACAGTAATAGCAGGGAAATCTTCAAATGGGGACAGTGGTTTTGGTGACCCTGGTAATACCCCAGGATTCTCACTTTGGGGGGGGGGGGTCATTTCACCCATCTGTTTAGCGATTAGATCGGAAGTGAAGGGAAATCTCCCTCCTGCGAGGCCTGTACAGCAGAGGTGTGTGCTCCTAAGAAGAGCTGAGGTGCAGAGTCTAAGAAGCCACTCGATATTCGCCAGTGAACCCAAGAAGGGGGTAAGGCTTTGCTGCAGGACAGCTGCCAGGTTGCAGCCCTGTGACTCACCTGTTCAAGTGGCAGACCTGAAAAAAGGAGAGCAGGGTCCAAAAATGATAAACTGCCTTGTAGATCAGGGCTGACGGCAAAGGTGCACGGTCAGATATGAGGCTGTGGTCAAAAACTAGTGAGACAGGAACATGGGGTCACGAGTGCACAGGAGTGCCTATATTTAAAAAGGGATCAAAGTCTGTGCCAAGTAACTATAGACCTGTTTAACTTCTATAGTTGGGAAGATATTGGAGTGTTTAATAAAAGACCACATAGAGGAGTTCTTGTTGGAAAAAATATTTTAAGCAACAGACAGCATGGATTCATGAAAGACAGAAGTTGTCAAACAAACCTGATTTCTTTTTATGAGGAGGTAAGTAAAGCCTTGGACAGAGGGGTGGCTGTGGACGTAGTATACTTGGATTTTGCAAAAGCGTTTGACACAGTTCCCCACACACGGCTAATGTGTAAGGTAAAGTCTACAGGCTAGGAAAGATCAGTTTGTAATTGGATAGAAAATTGTCTAAAAGATATAGAATTCAGAGAGTATTGGTTAATGAGTCTTACTCTGAATGGTCTAAGGTTATCAGTGGTGTACCCCAAGGTTCAGTGTTGGGACCCTTACTTTTTAATATCTTTATAAATGATATAGGGTCTGAGATTAAAAGTACCACTTTCAGTCTTTGCAGATGACACCAAGCTATGCATTGGAATAACTTCCTTGCAGGATGTCTCCAATTTACAAGCTCACCTCAATGCACTTCATTGGGCAACTATGTGGCAAATGAGGTTTAATGTTGATAAATGTAAAGTTATGCACTTGGGGGCTAAGAATATGCATGCATCATACATACTAGGTGGGAGTAGAACTGGGGGAATCCATAACGGAGAAGGAGCTGGGTGTTCTTGTAGAGCCTAAGCCTAATGGCATACAATGCCAAGCTGCTGTTTCCAAAGCAAGCAAAGTCCTTTCTTGTATTAACAGAGGCATGGACTCCAGAGAGAGAGAGATATAATTTTGCCCCTGTACGAAGCAATAGTAAGACCTCATCTGGAATATGCAGTTCAGTTTTGGGCACCAGTTCCTAAAAAGGATATCGGGGAACTGGAGAGAGTGCAGAGAAGGGCAACAAAACTGATGAGGCATGGAGGAGCTCAGCTATGAGGAAAAATTAGAGGAACTGAATTTATTCTCTCTTGAGAAGAGTAGGGATGTAACGATATCAAAATCTCACGGTACGATACGATTTCGATATTGACCTCACGGTATGATATTTATTGCGATATAGTGGGTGGGGATGAGGATGATGGAGTTTCATTGTGAGAATGGCTGGGGATAATTCTGGGTGGGGATCTTTTCTCCACCCAGAATCAACCCCAGCCATTTTCACAATGCAACTCCATTATGGCAGCTTGTCTGGTGTCCGTGTCCCATTAGAGGAGTCCAATCAAAAGTACAGGCAGCACAGCAGCAGCACCTTGCTGCACACCCATAACTGTCAGTGACTTCCCTCCACACTGCTATCTCGATTCTACTTCATGCACCTGCAAGGCTGGGGCCACTTCCCCCATTGAGCAACTGACTACACCCCCATGCCTGAGTGCTGCCCAATCAGATAATACTTAACTATCTTTGAAAAGCAGGCTCTGCCTCAGCAGGGAACTAAATGGAGCGGAGCAAGTGTCCAGGTTTTACTTGTGGGGAGCAGTGTTGTAACTTGTAGGCGAGCTGGACTGGTGAAAGATGCTTTTGTCTCACTTGCAGGTGCCACACGGGGGAAAGCTGGTGACATGTATCACTATCACGGCGGCTCTCTCTGTCTCTCCCACAAACCCTGCCAACACAACACCAAAACAGCAACCCCCCTGGCACCATGCGGGGGGGGGGGGGGTAAGCTCAGGCCCCTTACACACTGCCTGTACCCACCTGATGGTGGCCCTGTTTACAAATTACTCACCGGCGGTCCGGTGTCACTGGTTTGCCATGGTGCATGGCTCTGCTCCACCGAGTCCGCCGCTCTCCGGCGCTGGCTGCGCCTCCGCCCCACAAGCTCGCCCACCCACACTGCTCCAAACCAACTGGCAGCCGCTCGTCTCGGCTCGGCCAGTAAGCACTGCAGCAAAGAGGTGAGTGACAGACAGGAGCCGACGAGACACAGAGACAGCGGCAGACCGTGCACCCACCACGATGATATCGGGCCATGTGAACCACCGTGATAGCTGCAATATCGTAACATCCCTAGAGAAGAGGAGATTAAGGGGGATATGATCAACATGTATAAATACATAAGGGGTCCATATAGTGAACTTGGTGTTGAGTTATTCAGTTTAAGGACAACACCGAGGACAAGGGGGCACCCTTCACGTCTAGAGGAAAAGAGATTTCGTCTCCAAATACGGAAAGGTTTCTTCACCGTAAGAGCTGTGACATTGTGGAATAGACTCCCTCCGGAGGTGGTTCTGGCCAGCTCACTAGATTGCTTTAAAAAAAAAAAAAAGGCCTGGATTCTTTCCTGGGAGGGCAGAATATAAATGGGTACTAATATTTATAGGTAAAGTTAATCCAGGGAATATCCGATTACCTCTTGGGGGATCAGGAAGGAATTTTTTCCCCTGCTGTAGCAAATTGGATCAGGCTTTGCTGGGGTTTTTCTGCCTTCCTCTGGATCAACTGCGGGTATAGGATTGTATGGTTAGGTATTCTTTACTGTGGTTTTTTTTTTTTTTTTTTTTCAACCTCACTATGAGTGTAGGGCTTAATGGAGTACAGGAGTCTATGGAGACCTGAGGACATGTCAGGAGTTTATTTTGTAGAACTACAAGTAACAGGTTAGCTTTGCATGTTTTGTAAATGACAAGTAACAGATCAGCACTCCTGAGACTAGCATTCCTGGGGAAGCAGTGTCCTCTCTGAATAGGTCTTACACACACCATCCTGAGACAGACCTTTTAGCTCTGCAGTCAGCAAAGCTTATGTTCTCAGGCTCTGATCCAGAAAAATACACATTAGACCTTTGAAATGAGATCACTGCTTCCCCCAGGGGAAACTTTCACACTGGCTTTGTTTTTTGAAAATGGCCCGCTTGTCCGTTTTAATCCAATCCTCCTGACATATGGAAAATAGGGTTTCCATGCATCTGGATTTCAGGGACAGGATCAGATCGGAGAGCAGCGGGTGTCAGCTGACATGTCACCACTGACATCCGCTACCCTATAGGGGTGAATGGAGCATCCGATCAGGCCCATCTGAAAAACTGACAGGTGGACCTGATCAGAAAGCCCGTGTGACAGGGGCCTCAAGGTTTCACTCTGCAGCACACTGACAGGTACTAGGCCGAGGTTAATGTCTAAAGAAAACAAGACTTTGGCCACCTTTTTTTTTGTTTTGATGGCCCTAGAATGTATTTAATTGTTTGCTGCCACGAACGTCAGAGTGTGAGCAATAATTCTAGCACCATAACTAATGTTTAACTCCAAACTGATAACCTGTAAAGGCTTTTAAAGCGTTGCCTGTGGACCATTTTGGATGTGGTCGTTTATCAGCAATTTACAATTGTGCACAATTTTAAATCTTGACCTAAAGATCCTAATTCATATTGTACCAAAAATGAAGTAGCACTCTTGGTTGTGAGAGAATCACGCCTGTACCCTCACCTGCAGCTGAAACGTGCTACTGCTTAATGCATGGTGCTTCTATTCATTCATAGTGTCTAACCCATGTATCCTAAACACAGTGTGGATGCAGGAATCGCCAGAAATTGTGTGGTGCAAAAGCACCATGCGATTCCCAGCTCCAGCATTTTGAAAATGGTGCAAGAACCCTTTTACTGCATGAAAGCAGGCACAGCAGGCCAATCGGTCTGCAGACCTACAATAGTGTGAACTAGGCCTTATATTGTGTTTTGTGTGCATTGAAATTCATTTGCGTGTATTTATTTTTTGTTTTTCTGAAAATGTATGTTTGATAACTGGTTGCACAAATATGTAACATAAAACCTCAGCCACCATTTTCATTCTCAAGGGCCTTTGCTTTCAGAAAAATATATGGGTTGGAAGTAATTTTATAGCAGAAAAAGGGAGATATCTGCTTGTGAAAAATGTAAAAACATTGCCCTAGTAGGCGACCAATTAAACTGAAACTTCAATTGGACTTTATTGTAAACTCTGGAATGAAGTTGGAACTGCCCCATTAGTGTGTGTGGTCCATTAAAACACTGCTCCAATGTTTAATTTACTAAAGCAGTCTCTTACATATTGACTAGTCTAAAAGTACAAATACATAGTATTTTTTTCATTCAGGTTTTTTTTTTTTTTTTCTCTTCTTCCTCCTAAACCTGACTGGACGAGAGAATACAGGTGAAAATAAAAAATATTCTGTTATACTGTATATCAGCCCTTTTCAAGCAGATTGCCTTGTTGGTTCATCAAGGGTGTCTTGGCGTAATGCCTAAAAATTGTCAACAAGCTGGCATGTGGATCAAGCCTGACTTTTTGTTACACAAAGCCAAAAGCTTTTATTGTGCAGCATTCCAACCTTGGGCACTGTGCAGGTCAGCCACTGGCATGCTCACAACTAATGATGTCATCAGGTGATAAGAAAGATTTTGGGTGCCTGCACAGTGTCCTTGTTTGCCCATCCCTGCCCCTCTCTGTCAGCACTGGGTCACATTAGCCGAGAGAGGGAGAGAAACTGAGGGAAGAAAGGAAAAGCTCCAGAATACCAATCGGTACCAGTTTGTAAAGGTGAAGGGTAAAATCGCCTCCGTTGTTGGGTGGCCCATGTGTGTGGATTCATACAAACCTATTTATTGTATTGAAGAATGGGGTGCCTTGACTGCAAAAAGGGTTGAGAAACTTTGATGTATAGGAAGTACACCATAGAGCTAAGCCACTTCTTAACTTGCCTTTGCTGTTTGTGAATATTGTAATCTGACAAACTAGGGATCTGAAACCTTACAAGCATTTTGATACAGATCCTGGGCTTGTTTTTTAAAATACTGTTTAACATGTAAGAAATTAATCTCTAACATATCTGCTTGTAATGGTTGGCCATGTTGTTTTCTAAAAAAAAAAATATATATATATATATATATATATATATATATATATATAAAATGTGTGTGTATATAATATATATATATATTTTTTTCCCATTATTTATTTTCATATAACCATCTTCATTGCCCATAATACCATATTTATTCTTTTATCTTTAAATTGGTACTATACGCACACAATTTGTTATATTGTCCCTTCTCTTTCTGTATATGGATGATGGCAGTGTAATAATTTTAATTACAAAAAAAAATTTCTAAGTACCTTTTTTCCTAATCAATGTATGGCTGTCACGTGACCCAGATCTTTCTCAGCCTGTCTGCAGGGAATCATAAGCTGGAGGAATTTCTAGTCCCTAAAACCAATAAACTGTTTTAAATTGTCATACAATGATTTATTTGAAACCAAATCGTTATTTTTTTTTTTGGAAATAACCTGGTGCAGGTGGTTTTCTGCCAGTTAGTGTCTCACACCCTTCCAGCCTGTGTCTTCGAATAAGAGGGAGTTGAAGCCTCCATCAATCTACATATCCCACACCCATTGTGTTTAGCTGGTTAGTGGGCATGGATGGAGTGGGCTGTCATTTACCACTGTAATATAGTCACATGAGCTGCTGAAATGTGATAGGGAGGAAATACTCAGCATAGAAACTCACTGAAAACTGAGCATGTGCAGTGCTCCCACTACAGCTGCAAAGTCCCTAGCTGAGTTGGGGACATGAGCAGAAGGTGGAGATACAGAACAGCAGGATTTACCAGGTGTTTTTTTTTTTTTTTTTTTTCTGCAGAATACAGAAAATGAATCTCCCAGTGACTGAGTATGAACAGCATGTAATACACCATTTATTGATAGTTTTTTTTTTTTTTTTTTTATGATGTGGGTTTAGTGAAACTTTAAGTATATGTTAACCTTAACAAAGTTCCCTTTCTGGTATGTTAAATATTACTTTAAAAGAGATTTGTAATCTCTGTTTAATAGATGCAAAGATGTATTGATCCTGTCAGACATCTAGTGAGCTTAAAACTTTTTTGTACTCTTTATCAGCATTGTTCCCAGCTATCTCTTTGAATTACAGAACACCTCTCCTGCAATATGGAGATGACTCTTCCTTTCCTTGTGTGACAACTCTGCCCCACAGATACAAGACAGTGAATGAGCGTTGTCACCCTAGGACAGGAAATGATACTGGCAGATTCATACAGCCTGATAAAAAGTAATTGAATGCAGCCACCACATCTAAGGACTGGTAAGCTGTAATATATAAAATGTTTGTTGGTTTTTGTTCCCTTTTGATCCTGTGCTATATGCACCACAGTAGTTTGAGAAGTAAAGCCCATTGTGCTTGGTATGTCTATAGACTACTATCAGTAGCCCTCAGTGGAATTCCAGTGTTCTGATGAGCTCCCTCCCCATGACTAGACTGAAAATGCCAGTTGCCTTTTGTTGGGAAGGTGATTAAGGAAATGTCCATTTCTACTCCATTACCCCACCAAGATGCCTCGATCAGCTTAGCTGCGCAGCAGTGCGATTTCACCCTTTGCCCTTTTGATCCTTGGTGGCGATAACCATCACAAGGACATCAGAGAATCAGAGGTAACATCGGAAGTGCCGATAAAGGTGAGGATATGGCCAGGTAATTACCTCATGAGCATGGACCATGGCCATGAGACCTCAAACAAGCTGCCATTGTCCTGAAGACCTCTGTAACAGGGGGAAGAGAAATATCAGGGAATTGTATTTGGTCAGGTTAAAGGATCGAGTTGCATGGAAACATTTTGTGGCTGCTGATGTGGAGCAGCTCTGTCTGATGCTCTCAAGAGCTCCATTGTAGGGGTTTAAAGAGCTGCTGACAGGTCACAGTGGGGGAAGTCAGCTCCAGTAAGATTTTGGATTTTCTGCATTTCTGACATAGCTGCATCATAACTTTGTTGAATACGACACAAACGTTGCAGACCTACTCTATGGGTGATCCATGCAGTCATAGAAGCAGAAGGTAAAGAGGAGCTCCAGTTGTTTTTCTGAAAGGTAAAAACCAGCAGCTACAAAAACTGTAGCTGCTGACTTTTAATAAACACTTATTTGTCCCAGGATCCGGAGCTGTGTTCACCTGAGGGGGTGCCAGGGACCGTCTTGGGTCCCCGGCAGCAGCATCCTAACTGCAAACCGTACTGTTCATTGTGAATGGTCACATATTCTTCTGGGGCAAGTGACGTGTCCCACAAGATTGCGAGGAGGGATGCAGGAAGGAGAACTTCCGCTCAGTGCACCCAATGGGAGCAGGTTCATGTCAAAACCAGTCATCCCCCTCCCCGCCAAAAAAATTGCCAGATTTGATAGAGGAGCCGGGGAGGAGGCCTTAAAGTGGAGCTTTCCCTTTCGGGTGACATTCTGCTTTAATACAAAGT
Source organism: Pelophylax lessonae (assembly GCF_965119305.1). Classification (NCBI taxonomy): domain Eukaryota; kingdom Metazoa; phylum Chordata; class Amphibia; order Anura; family Ranidae; genus Pelophylax; species Pelophylax lessonae. Next base: position 77,899,574 of record NC_138776.1, on the reverse strand, counting down.
TTAGAGATGTAAAGTAGTGTAAACAAACTAGAATATTATTCATTGTACTTCATAGCAGCCATTTTATTAAGGCCACACCTGCGTTGTCACAGATGACCCCCTGGGTTTCAGTTGTTTCATATATTATCAGTGCTAACTAATGCCATTCAATGTTCAAAGCTGTTTAAAAGAATAGTTCACCTTTCTGACCATGTGTCACATGAAACCCATATTTAGGTTGTAACATGAAATATGGTCACGTTTCTCAGACCCCCCCCCCCCCCCCCCACTTACCTGAATCATGGGGTGGTTCTACCTGGTCCATCCTGTTTTCATTTGAATTTAGTGTGGCTGTGCATGACTCCACCTGCACGGCCGCGTCATTCGTTCACAAGATCCGTAAATGGAAAGATTACAAATCCCATCTGCTTACCGTGGCACAGGGACTCGTAGATCTCAATGGGACACAAGTGTGGTGACGTCGCTGCACTTGTATTCTGTTGCTTATTTCCTCAAGCCCCACAACTGAAGGTCTGTACCAGGGCTTGAAAAATTTGCTTTCAATGTAGGAGCCAGCTAAAAAAGTTAGAAAGGTTTTTTATTTTGTGCAGCGTGGGTTATCAGTACCCAGGGTAAGGCAAGTAATTTGCGTCCCCTAACACCAACCTACTTACAGTGGCTAGCCAATAACCCCGACATAATGTGGTCATGTCAGGATTATAGGCTGGTCAGAAAGAATGACAATAAAAACCTGTTATAGGCCCCGTTCACACCTGGATGTTTTGGAATTGTAGCAGAATCACTGCGATTCTGCCCGCAATCTCAAAACGCACTACAATCGCAAAACATAGGTTCAGGTGTCCATTTTTCAATGTCCCCTAAAGTGCGGTTTTGCTGTGATTGTCGAACAATTTACTGTGCAACACTCACCGCAAATTGCATTGCGTGAAGCTTGTCGCCAAAAATGGAGCTTGAGCTTCTTTTGGGCGACAAGCTTGATGTGATTTGATGTTGCGATTTGCCGCCTAAAAATCACAGCAAAATCCCACCATGTTTTAGGTGCACCTGAACCTGCGTTTTGCAATTGCGATTCTGCCGCAATCCCAAAACGCCCTGTGGTGTGAATGGAGCAACATATTTTCACACACATGCAATTCTGGATGCTTTTTCAAACTCAGATTTGCATGATAGGCAAGATATTATGTGTTCCTTTTGAGGCGGTTCACACAGATATGCGATCCACGCGCATTGCGCTTTGAGTGCCATTGTGAAAAGGGTCCTGTGCAAGTTTGTAGAGGTGCATTCCAGACTCGCCAGTGATAGAGTAGAGTGGTATGTGGAGATAAGTGTTCACATAGGATTGCTATTAGGAGGCATTTTTGCATAGAAGTCAGTGGGAGGCATATTTGCATTGAAGTGAATGGGGGACGCAGTTGTGGGGGGAGAGAGACAAAATCACATCTGCACTGAAATCGCATAGAAACCAAAATGGCATTGCGATTTCAGTACATATAAGTGTGAACCCAGGCGCCAGGATGCAATTTCTAGTCGCCATGGCGACCTGACGCCTGGGATTTGTTGAGCTCAGTATTGACCTAGGGCTGAATTAATAGTCTGAAGGGCCCAGTGCACTGCACCCGCGATGCACTAATCATGGTTGCTTTGAAAGTGCCAATGCAAAAAATTAATATGTGCACATTTTTTTTCCCCCACAGGTGGACTATGTCTATAACAATAACTAGGCAGCACAGTGGCTAAGTGGTTAGCACTTCCACCTAGCAGCACTAGGGTTGTTGATTTGAATCCCAACCACAGCACTACCTGCCTGGAGATGGTATGTCCTCCCTGTTCCTGTGTGTGTGGGTTTCCTCCAACACTCCAAAGACATGCTGGTAGGTTAATGGGCCCTAATATACTTATGAATGTGAGTTAGGGTCCTTATATTCTAAGGTCTGTGAGGGCAGGACAGGGGACCACAAGAGTCTGATACCGAGACATATTCAGATACCTAAACTGCTTGCATTTAAAAAAATTTTTAAAAATGACACGTGTTGGTGAATACAGAGCTGTATTCATTTATTTGGGAGTGATTTATGAGTGAAAAGCCCTAGCATGTTAGAGACAGCTAGGCCTTTTTTTTTTTTTTTAATGAAACGACATGTCCTACCTATAACAACCTATCAAATTCAATTTATTTATTTCTTTTTTAACAGTTTTTTACAGTACTCAATACTTTGAGTCACTGAATTAGAACAAGTAAGTAGCAAATGAACAATAAACTCCAGATTTGCATACATGGTTTATGTCTGTGTCGGAAATTATGAAAACTTGCATGACAACCAGAGAACTAGCAGAAGGAAGTCACTAATGGAAGTCACTGTTAATCAATGTTACCCTTGAAACCCAACTGAAGCCCCCCTTTTCCCTTGTTAGACTGCATAAGGTAAAGAATTTGGCTGCACTGTGCCAGCATAGAGAGCCGCAACCTGGGGACTGCCACACAGTGCAACATCAACACCTCCAGTGGCTCTGGTGTGGACCGGGTGGCTCCTTAGACCCTATGACTCTGGGATATCTTTGTTTGCGTACGGTCACACTGCTCCCGCACCCTGCGAGGACCCATACCCGGGTACACCTGTTTACACCTGTTTAGTTGATGCATTGGTTGCTAGATCTTGAGTTACAGTCCCAGGTGATCTTCCCCTTTGGCCGTGACAGTACGGTATACTCAAACCATGAAAGACGAATCCCCATCACCTGCGGTTCTTAATGAGCATCTTCTCCAGAAGATCAGTGCTCAAGAATAAAGTCACATTCAAGTCAGTCATCACCTCCAGACTCTAAGCACTTGTGTGGAGCAACTCCAAACTTTGCTTACAGCACCTGCAGACTTACCTCTCGCGGCCCCCGCACCGCAAATTGCTTTGGTGGTATTGTCTATGCTTCACAGTTTGGACCCGCTGCGATTCTCTGGGGATCGTAAAGTCTGCCGTGGGTTTGTTATCCAAGGTAACATTCATTTTGAATTGCAGCCGCAGAGTTTTCTGGTCGGCCAAGGTCGCATACATGATTTCTTTACTTTCGGGTGAGGCTTTGACATGGGCCCCTCTGCCGTGAACTTAGAACTTGGATGTAGTGGCTGCATTTGTTTTCTTTTTTTTTTTCTGTTTTTTTATATATTTACCTGGTAATACTGCTATTACCAAACTTCAAGTCAGAAGGTGACAGTGCTCACATACCATTTTGTATAAGGATAATAGAAACAAGACAGCACTCTGGTACCCTTTCTCTCTCTTTGTTTCCATAACATTAAGGGGTGTAACTTGTAACTCTGTAATCCTCAGAGATAGCTGAGAATATTGTAATTGGTAACAGCCAGCACAGGCAGAGAGCACAGGAAGTTAAAATGATTGTTACCCCCCCCCCCCCCCCCCCCCCCCCAGGTACAAACTGTAGCATAGTGCTTTTTCTATTTCAACTGCCCCTTTCTATCTTCTACAGTACCTGGTTGACACAAAGATCAGTGCAAGAGACATACAGTAACTTACGGTCAGTTGTATGTGTCCCTTGTGCTAATGCTTGTTTTGTTAAGCCTGTTATAGATGGTTTGAATTTTGGTGGGTTCAGCAAGGACTGGCTAATATTCGATCCATCTATGGCAGGCTGATTGTACCCAAGTCAATTGATGGGTCGACTTGGGTACAACCAACATGTCGGATTTTTGGCGTGCAATTTGTGCTAGCATCTATGACCATGTTCTTCCGGCAGGCATGGCTATTACTTTGACTATGCCTGCGCTTTCTGCCCAGCTGCTCCATTCATAGAAGCTGTGGTACAGCTTATATAAATGGAAAGCAATCTATGAATGGAGGGTGGATGGATGATTGATAGGTCAGGCCCCCTTAATTCATATATCGTGTATCATTCACAGAAGTTGTAGTACGGCTGCTATGAATGGAGGAAGCGAGAGGAAAGGCTGGGCATAGTCGGCCACTCTTGATGAGAGCCTGTGACAGCACCCTAGTTCTATTAACAAGAAAAAGGGGGAAGGTTATGGGACTTTGCATGAGGTCAATGCTGTTTGAAAAAATCCAACCAAAAGCCAGATGATACAAAGAATATATTTATTGCTACATGATGAGATGCAAATATGCAGCATATGTCACAAAAATGAGACCAAGTAATCAACAATAAAAAAGGATGACCAATAAGGACACGAGCATGAATCAAGAAATAAAAAATACATATATCAAAACATGCATACATCTAAATCATACTTAAATAATTATATATAGGCAGATAAAAACTATATCATACTAAGGCACATATATATATATATCAGTTTAAAGATGCATGGTTAAAATACAAGTCAAAAAAAACCATATGAGAGTGTACAGGTTCTGTGTAACCAATAGATCATCCTTATTCCCATACATATTCCATGGTTCGTGTCCTGATCAGTATAAACAGTACATAGCTCTACGCGTTTCATGGAAATCGCATCCACTCTTCAGGAGCTTTTTAGAGATAATCTATGAATAAAAACTGATTAGTTGACTGAGCATATATCTAATCTGTTTGTGAAAAAATACACCGATGAGTTTGAAAATTAAATCAAAAAGTCTAGAGGTCTAGTACTTACATATGGATAGGTAGAAAATTATTTTCCTTACAAGATTGGCAAGCAACAACCAGGTCTTTACTCAAAAGAGTCTGGGATTTGATAATATAGCTTGAGTGGTAATCCATTACTAGGATGCACGGTGTGGGTGTATGCCTGATCCGGGGCTGAGGCGGGTAAACGCCCAGACGGTCCAACAGGAGATAACAAGGAAGGGGTAAGCAATCCCAAAGGAGACGATGAATATTTGGTCAAAAGTATCAGCAAAATATATGACCATATGTGCTGTGCAAGAAAAAATATTTATTATATATATAAACCATATATCTAAATATATTGAACGTATATTAGATGTGTATAATCTTGAAACGACTAGATCAAAATATTGAAGATACATGAAAAAGACCAGTGGGGGGGGGGGGGGGGGAGTTGTAAAAAAACCCCCAGAGCCACATGTGAACCAAATCTGGTGATAGGATGCAAGATAGAGGAGCCAACAAAAGAAAAGAAAAACGAACAACCGTGAAAATATTGAATGAAATGTGAGGATACCAAAGGTAGGGGGGGTAACCAACGACCAAAAGAGAGGAGAGACACACGTCTTAAACCAAACGTGCAGCCATTAGAGAGTACAAACATATGGTGCATGTAAAGAGAATCTTACCGATTGTGTTGTGAAAAGAAAAAAAAAAAAAAAAAAAAACAGGCACAGGAAGTGCTAACCACAAAGCATGTCAGGTGAGGAAAAGACATAACGAGGATAGAGTGAGGGTGTGAATCAATTTATATCCTGGAGGACCGGGGCGGATCACCGCCAGCGCCATACAGACGCCGAAGGAAGAGGTGGAACAGAGTGAACCTGGTATCCGGTATTTGCCAGAAACCGTTCACTCCAGAGACTCCCCCCAACGGCTCAGATGGAAAAAACACCAACACATCCAATGATCCATATAGACGGACCATGGATTGGGTGGAATGGTATGACGCCGATGCTAAACGTGACAAGCCCCACCCCCTTGCCCATGCAAGTGAAGCAGGGGGTTGAGCAGCAGATCGAGCATCGCAGCCCCGGAACCGGAAGCCCACACTTGGCACATCCTTCCTAATAGGGGGCGATGGCACGAACACAATATTGTAGAAGAAAAAAAAAAAAAAAAAGGGGGGAGGGGAGAAAAAACGAATGTAAAAAATTGATACTAAAAAATGAAAAAGGGAAATCGGTGTATTAATCAATAGGTTGATGCAAGCGGATCAGAGGGGGACGGGTGTCTGCCACCCAAAAATTGTATGCAAAATATGGGATTGATCCGCAGCATCACAGCAGAGACCTCCATCCCTGAAGCTATTTGCAAGAAAAAGGGGGAAGGTTATGGGACTTTGCATGAGGTCAATGCTGTTTGAAAAAATCCAACCAAAAGCCAGATGATACAAAGAATATATTTATTGCTACATGATGAGATGCAAATATGCAGCATATGTCACAAAAAATGAGACCAAGTAATCAACAATAAAAAAGGATGACCAATAAGGACACGAGCATGAATCAAGAAATAAAAAATACATATATCAAAACATGCATACATCTAAATCATACTTAAATAATTATATATAGGCAGATAAAAACTATATCATACTAAGGCACATATATATATATCAGTTTAAAGATGCATGGTTAAAATACAAGTCAAAAAAAACATATGAGAGTGTACAGGTTCTGTGTAACCAATAGATCATCCTTATTCCCATACATATTCCATGGTTCGTGTCCTGATCAGTATAAACAGTACATAGCTCTACGCGTTTCATGGAAATCGCATCCACTCTTCAGGAGCTTTTTAGAGATAATCTATGAATAAAAACTGATTAGTTGACTGAGCATATATCTAATCTGTTTGTGAAAAAATACACCGATGAGTTTGAAAATTAAATCAAAAAAGTCTAGAGGTCTAGTACTTACATATGGATAGGTAGAAAATTATTTTCCTTACAAGATTGGCAAGCAACAACCAGGTCTTTACTCAAAAGAGTCTGGGATTTGATAATATAGCATGAGTGGTAATCCATTACTAGGATGCACGGTGTGGGTGTATGCCTGATCCGGGGCTGAGGCGGGTAAACGCCCAGACGGTCCAACAGGAGATAACAAGGAAGGGGTAAGCAATCCCAAAGGAGACGATGAATATTTGGTCAAAAGTATCAGCAAAATATATGACCATATGTGCTGTGCAAGAAAAAATATTTATTATATATATAAACCATATATCTAAATATATTGAACGTATATTAGATGTGTATAATCTTGAAACGACTAGATCAAAAATATTGAAGATACATGAAAAAGACCAGTGGGGGGGGGGGAGGTTGTAAAAAACCCCCCAGAGCCACATGTGAACCAAATCTGGTGATAGGATGCAAGATAG
>NC_138776.1:77630385-77892354 GCF_965119305.1 Pelophylax lessonae | reverse complement strand
GGTTCAGCAAGGACTGGCTAATATTCGATCCATCTATGGCAGGCTGATTGTACCCAAGTCAATTGATGGGTCGACTTGGGTACAACCAACATGTCGGATTTTTGGCGTGCAATTTGTGCTAGCATCTATGACCATGTTCTTCCGGCAGGCATGGCTATTACTTTGACTATGCCTGCGCTTTCTGCCCAGCTGCTCCATTCATAGAAGCTGTGGTACAGCTTATATAAATGGAAAGCAATCTATGAATGGAGGGTGGATGGATGATTGATAGGTCAGGCCCCCTTAATCATATATCGTGTATCATTCACAGAAGTTGTAGTACGGCTGCTATGAATGGAGGAAGCGAGAGGAAAAGGCTGGGCATAGTCGGCCACTCTTGATGAGAGCCTGTGACAGCACCCTAGTTCTATTAACAAGAAAAAGGGGGAAGGTTATGGGACTTTGCATGAGGTCAATGCTGTTTGAAAAAATCCAACCAAAAGCCCAGATGATACAAAGAATATATTTATTGCTACATGATGAGATGCAAATATGCAGCATATGTCACAAAAATGAGACCAAGTAATCAACAATAAAAAAAGGATGACCAATAAGGACACGAGCATGAATCAAGAAATAAAAAATACATATATCAAAACATGCATACATCTAAATCATACTTAAATAATTATATATAGGCAGATAAAAACTATATCATACTAAGGCACATATATATATATATCAGTTTAAAGATGCATGGTTAAATACAAGTCAAAAAAACCATATGAGAGTGTACAGGTTCTGTGTAACCAATAGATCATCCTTATTCCCATACATATTCCATGGTTCGTGTCCTGATCAGTATAAACAGTACATAGCTCTACGCGTTTCATGGAAATCGCATCCACTCTTCAGGAGCTTTTTAGAGATAATCTATGAATAAAAACTGATTAGTTGACTGAGCATATATCTAATCTGTTTGTGAAAAAATACACCGATGAGTTTGAAATTAAATCAAAAAGTCTAGAGGTCTAGTACTTACATATGGATAGGTAGAAAATTATTTTCCTTACAAGATTGGCAAGCAACAACCAGGTCTTTACTCAAAAGAGTCTGGGATTTGATAATATAGCTTGAGTGGTAATCCATTACTAGGATGCACGGTGTGGGTGTATGCCTGATCCGGGGCTGAGGCGGGTAAACGCCCAGACGGTCCAACAGGAGATAACAAGGAAGGGGTAAGCAATCCCAAAGGAGACGATGAATATTTGGTCAAAAGTATCAGCAAAATATATGACCATATGTGCTGTGCAAGAAAAAATATTTATTATATATATAAACCATATATCTAAATATATTGAACGTATATTAGATGTGTATAATCTTGAAACGACTAGATCAAAAATATTGAAGATACATGAAAAAGACCAGTGGGGGGGGGGGGGGGGAGTTGTAAAAAACCCCCAGAGCCACATGTGAACCAAATCTGGTGATAGGATGCAAGATAGAGGAGCCAACAAAAGAAAAGAAAAACGAACAACCGTGAAAATATTGAATGAAATGTGAGGATACCAAAGGTAGGGGGGGTAACCAACGACCAAAAGAGAGGAGAGACACACGTCTTAAACCAAACGTGCAGCCATTAGAGAGTACAAACATATGGTGCATGTAAAGAGAATCTTACCGATTGTGTTGTGAAAAGAAAAAAAAAAAAAAAAAAAAACAGGCACAGGAAGTGCTAACCACAAAGCATGTCAGGTGAGGAAAAGACATAACGAGGATAGAGTGAGGGTGTGAATCAATTTATATCCTGGAGGACCGGGGCGGATCACCGCCAGCGCCATACAGACGCCGAAGGAAGAGGTGGAACAGAGTGAACCTGGTATCCGGTATTTGCCAGAAACCGTTCACTCCAGAGACTCCCCCCAACGGCTCAGATGGAAAAAACACCAACACATCCAATGATCCATATAGACGGACCATGGATTGGGTGGAATGGTATGACGCCGATGCTAAACGTGACAAGCCCCACCCCCTTGCCCATGCAAGTGAAGCAGGGGGTTGAGCAGCAGATCGAGCATCGCAGCCCCGGAACCGGAAGCCCACACTTGGCACATCCTTCCTAATAGGGGGCGATGGCACGAACACAATATTGTAGAAGAAAAAAAAAAAAAAAAAGGGGGGAGGGGAGAAAAAACGAATGTAAAAAATTGATACTAAAAAATGAAAAAGGGAAATCGGTGTATTAATCAATAGGTTGATGCAAGCGGATCAGAGGGGGACGGGTGTCTGCCACCCAAAAATTGTATGCAAAATATGGGATTGATCCGCAGCATCACAGCAGAGACCTCCATCCCTGAAGCTATTTGCAAGAAAAAGGGGGAAGGTTATGGGACTTTGCATGAGGTCAATGCTGTTTGAAAAAATCCAACCAAAAGCCAGATGATACAAAGAATATATTTATTGCTACATGATGAGATGCAAATATGCAGCATATGTCACAAAAATGAGACCAAGTAATCAACAATAAAAAAGGATGACCAATAAGGACACGAGCATGAATCAAGAAATAAAAAATACATATATCAAAACATGCATACATCTAAATCATACTTAAATAATTATATATAGGCAGATAAAAACTATATCATACTAAGGCACATATATATATATCAGTTTAAAGATGCATGGTTAAAATACAAGTCAAAAAAACCATATGAGAGTGTACAGGTTCTGTGTAACCAATAGATCATCCTTATTCCCATACATATTCCATGGTTCGTGTCCTGATCAGTATAAACAGTACATAGCTCTACGCGTTTCATGGAAATCGCATCCACTCTTCAGGAGCTTTTTAGAGATAATCTATGAATAAAAACTGATTAGTTGACTGAGCATATATCTAATCTGTTTGTGAAAAAATACACCGATGAGTTTGAAAATTAAATCAAAAAGTCTAGAGGTCTAGTACTTACATATGGATAGGTAGAAAATTATTTTCCTTACAAGATTGGCAAGCAACAACCAGGTCTTTACTCAAAAGAGTCTGGGATTTGATAATATAGCTTGAGTGGTAATCCATTACTAGGATGCACGGTGTGGGTGTATGCCTGATCCGGGGCTGAGGCGGGTAAACGCCCAGACGGTCCAACAGGAGATAACAAGGAAGGGGTAAGCAATCCCAAAGGAGACGATGAATATTTGGTCAAAAGTATCAGCAAAATATATGACCATATGTGCTGTGCAAGAAAAAATATTATATATATAAACCATATATCTAAATATATTGAACGTATATTAGATGTGTATAATCTTGAAACGACTAGATCAAAAATATTGAAGATACATAAAAAAGACCAGTGGGGGGGGGGGGGAGTTGTAAAAAACCCCCAGGGCCAGATGTGAACCGAATCTGGTGATAGGATGCAAGATAGAGGAGCCAACAAAAGAAAAGAAAAACGAACAACCGTGAAAATATTGAATGAAATGTGAGGATACCAAAGGTAGGGGGGGTAACCAACGACCAAAAGAGAGGAGAGACACACGTCTTAAATTAGAGAGTACAAACATATGGTGCATGTAAGAGAATCTACCGATTGTGTTGTGAAAAGAAAAAAAAAAAAAAAAAAAAAAAAAAAAAAACAGGCACAGGAAGTGCTAACCACAAAGCATGTCAGGTGAGGAAAAGACATAACGAGGATAGAGTGAGGGTGTGAATCAATTTATATCCTGGAGGACCGGGGCGGATCACCGCCAGCGCCATACAGACGCCGAAGGAAGAGGTGGAACAGAGTGAACCTGGTATCCGGTATTTGCCAGAAACCGTTCACTCCAGAGACTCCCCCCAACGGCTCAGATGGAAAAAACACCAACACATCCAATGATCCATATAGACGGACCATGGATTGGGTGGAATGGTATGACGCCGATGCTAAACGTGACAAGCCCCACCCCCTTGCCCATGCAAGTGAAGCAGGGGGTTGAGCAGCAGATCGAGCATCGCAGCCCCGGAACCGGAAGCCCACACTTGGCACATCCTTCCTAATAGGGGGCGATGGCACGAACACAATATTGTAGAAGAAAAAAAAAAAAAAAAAAAAGGGGGGAGGGAGAAAAAACGAATGTAAAAAATTGATACTAAAAAATGAAAAAGGGAAATCGGTGTATTAATCAATAGGTTGATGCAAGCGGATCAGAGGGGGACGGGTGTCTGCCACCCAAAAATTGTATGCAAAATATGGGATTGATCCGCAGCATCACAGCAGAGACCTCCATCCCTGAAGCTATTTGCAAGAAAAAGGGGGAAGGTTATGGGACTTTGCATGAGGTCAATGCTGTTTGAAAAAATCCAACCAAAAGCCAGATGATACAAAGAATATATTTATTGCTACATGATGAGATGCAAATATGCAGCATATGTCACAAAAATGAGACCAAGTAATCAACAATAAAAAAGGATGACCAATAAGGACACGAGCATGAATCAAGAAATAAAAAATACATATATCAAAACATGCATACATCTAAATCATACTTAAATAATTATATATAGGCAGATAAAAACTATATCATACTAAGGCACATATATATATATCAGTTTAAAGATGCATGGTTAAAATACAAGTCAAAAAAACCATATGAGAGTGTACAGGTTCTGTGTAACCAATAGATCATCCTTATTCCCATACATATTCCATGGTTCGTGTCCTGATCAGTATAAACAGTACATAGCTCTACGCGTTTCATGGAAATCGCATCCACTCTTCAGGAGCTTTTTAGAGATAATCTATGAATAAAAACTGATTAGTTGACTGAGCATATATCTAATCTGTTTGTGAAAAAATACACCGATGAGTTTGAAAATTAAATCAAAAAGTCTAGAGGTCTAGTACTTACATATGGATAGGTAGAAAATTATTTTCCTTACAAGATTGGCAAGCAACAACCAGGTCTTTACTCAAAAGAGTCTGGGATTTGATAATATAGCTTGAGTGGTAATCCATTACTAGGATGCACGGTTCCGGGGCTGCGATGCTCGATCTGCTGCTCAACCCCCTGCTTCACTTGCATGGGCAAGGGGGTGGGGCTTGTCACGTTTAGCATCGGCGTCATACCATTCCACCCAATCCATGGTCCGTCTATATGGATCATTGGATGTGTTGGTGTTTTTTCCATCTGAGCCGTTGGGGGGAGTCTCTGGAGTGAACGGTTTCTGGCAAATACCGGATACCAGGTTCACTCTGTTCCACCTCTTCCTTCGGCGTCTGTATGGCGCTGGCGGTGATCCGCCCCGGTCCTCCAGGATATAAATTGATTCACACCCTCACTCTATCCTCGTTATGTCTTTTCCTCACCTGACATGCTTTGTGGTTAGCACTTCCTGTGCCTGTTTTTTTTTTTTTTTTTTTCTTTTCACAACACAATCGGTAAGATTCTCTTTACATGCACCATATGTTTGTACTCTCTAATGGCTGCACGTTTGGTTTAAGACGTGTGTCTCTCCTCTCTTTTGGTCGTTGGTTACCCCCCCTACCTTTGGTATCCTCACATTTCATTCAATATTTTCACGGTTGTTCGTTTTTCTTTTCTTTTGTTGGCTCCTCTATCTTGCATCCTATCACCAGATTTGGTTCACATGTGGCTCTGGGGGTTTTTTACAACTCCCCCCCCCCCCCACTGGTCTTTTTCATGTATCTTCAATATTTTTGATCTAGTCGTTTCAAGATTATACACATCTAATATACGTTCAATATATTTAGATATATGGTTTATATATATAATAAATATTTTTTCTTGCACAGCACATATGGTCATATATTTTGCTGATACTTTTGACCAAATATTCATCGTCTCCTTTGGGATTGCTTACCCCTTCCTTGTTATCTCCTGTTGGACCGTCTGGGCGTTTACCCGCCTCAGCCCCGGATCAGGCATACACCCACACCGTGCATCCTAGTAATGGATTACCACTCAAGCTATATTATCAAATCCCAGACTCTTTTGAGTAAAGACCTGGTTGTTGCTTGCCAATCTTGTAAGGAAAATAATTTTCTACCTATCCATATGTAAGTACTAGACCTCTAGACTTTTTGATTTAATTTTCAAACTCATCGGTGTATTTTTTCACAAACAGATTAGATATATGCTCAGTCAACTAATCAGTTTTTATTCATAGATTATCTCTAAAAAGCTCCTGAAGAGTGGATGCGATTTCCATGAAACGCGTAGAGCTATGTACTGTTTATACTGATCAGGACACGAACCATGGAATATGTATGGGAATAAGGATGATCTATTGGTTACACAGAACCTGTACACTCTCATATGGTTTTTTTGACTTGTATTTTAACCATGCATCTTTAAACTGATATATATATATGTGCCTTAGTATGATATAGTTTTTATCTGCCTATATATAATTATTTAAGTATGATTTAGATGTATGCATGTTTTGATATATGTATTTTTTATTTCTTGATTCATGCTCGTGTCCTTATTGGTCATCCTTTTTTATTGTTGATTACTTGGTCTCATTTTTGTGACATATGCTGCATATTTGCATCTCATCATGTAGCAATAAATATATTCTTTGTATCATCTGGCTTTTGGTTGGATTTTTTCAAACAGCATTGACCTCATGCAAAGTCCCATAACCTTCCCCCTTTTTCTTGCAAATAGCTTCAGGGATGGAGGTCTCTGCTGTGATGCTGCGGATCAATCCCATATTTTGCATACAATTTTTGGGTGGCAGACACCCGTCCCCCTCTGATCCGCTTGCATCAACCTATTGATTAATACACCGATTTCCCTTTTTCATTTTTTAGTATCAATTTTTTACATTCGTTTTTTCTCCCCTCCCCCCTTTTTTTTTTTTTTTTTTTTTTTCTTCTACAATATTGTGTTCGTGCCATCGCCCCCTATTAGGAAGGATGTGCCAAGTGTGGGCTTCCGGTTCCGGGGCTGCGATGCTCGATCTGCTGCTCAACCCCCTGCTTCACTTGCATGGGCAAGGGGGTGGGGCTTGTCACGTTTAGCATCGGCGTCATACCATTCCACCCAATCCATGGTCCGTCTATATGGATCATTGGATGTGTTGGTGTTTTTTCCATCTGAGCCGTTGGGGGGAGTCTCTGGAGTGAACGGTTTCTGGCAAATACCGGATACCAGGTTCACTCTGTTCCACCTCTTCCTTCGGCGTCTGTATGGCGCTGGCGGTGATCCGCCCCGGTCCTCCAGGATATAAATTGATTCACACCCTCACTCTATCCTCGTTATGTCTTTTCCTCACCTGACATGCTTTGTGGTTAGCACTTCCTGTGCCTGTTTTTTTTTTTTTTTTTTTTTTTTTTTTCTTTTCACAACACAATCGGTAAGATTCTCTTTACATGCACCATATGTTTGTACTCTCTAATGGCTGCACGTTTGGTTTAAGACGTGTGTCTCTCCTCTCTTTTGGTCGTTGGTTACCCCCCCTACCTTTGGTATCCTCACATTTCATTCAATATTTTCACGGTTGTTCGTTTTTCTTTTCTTTTGTTGGCTCCTCTATCTTGCATCCTATCACCAGATTTGGTTCACATGTGGCTCTGGGGGTTTTTTACAACTCCCCCCCCCCCCCCACTGGTCTTTTTCATGTATCTTCAATATTTTTGATCTAGTCGTTTCAAGATTATACACATCTAATATACGTTCAATATATTTAGATATATGGTTTATATATATAATAAATATTTTTTCTTGCACAGCACATATGGTCATATATTTTGCTGATACTTTTGACCAAATATTCATCGTTTCCTTTGGGATTGCTTACCCCTTCCTTGTTATCTCCTGTTGGACCGTCTGGGCGTTTACCCGCCTCAGCCCCGGATCAGGCATACACCCACACCGTGCATCCTAGTAATGGATTACCACTCAAGCTATATTATCAAATCCCAGACTCTTTTGAGTAAAGACCTGGTTGTTGCTTGCCAATCTTGTAAGGAAAATAATTTTCTACCTATCCATATGTAAGTACTAGACCTCTAGACTTTTTGATTTAATTTTCAAACTCATCGGTGTATTTTTTCACAAACAGATTAGATATATGCTCAGTCAACTAATCAGTTTTTATTCATAGATTATCTCTAAAAAGCTCCTGAAGAGTGGATGCGATTTCCATGAAACGCGTAGAGCTATGTACTGTTTATACTGATCAGGACACGAACCATGGAATATGTATGGGAATAAGGATGATCTATTGGTTACACAGAACCTGTACACTCTCATATGGTTTTTTTGACTTGTATTTTAACCATGCATCTTTAAACTGATATATATATATGTGCCTTAGTATGATATAGTTTTTATCTGCCTATATATAATTATTTAAGTATGATTTAGATGTATGCATGTTTTGATATATGTATTTTTTATTTCTTGATTCATGCTCGTGTCCTTATTGGTCATCCTTTTTTATTGTTGATTACTTGGTCTCATTTTTGTGACATATGCTGCATATTTGCATCTCATCATGTAGCAATAAATATATTCTTTGTATCATCTGGCTTTTGGTTGGATTTTTTCAAACAGCATTGACCTCATGCAAAGTCCCATAACCTTCCCCCTTTTTCTTGCAAATAGCTTCAGGGATGGAGGTCTCTGCTGTGATGCTGCGGATCAATCCCATATTTTGCATAGTTCTATTAACCCGCCCCCCCCCCCCCCACACACACACATACATACCCACACCAGAGGATTACAACAGCGGGGGTGGGGGAGACATGGACAGGGGATTTTACCTAATAGAAGAGGCATTAGCACAAGGGACATATCCTACTGGCTGTAAGTTATGTCTCTTGCAGTGTTAATTTTGACGTCAAATTTCAATTTAGTTTTAGTCATAGTCTTTTGGCTGAAATGCCATTTTAGTCATCTATCTTGCTTTAGTCATATTTAGTTGACTAAAATCTCCAGTGCATTTTAGTCCACTAAAATCTAATGTAGCACTGCCCACTGGAAGCTGCTGAGAATGGATTCCCCTGGGTTACCCATAGCAACAGTCTGTGAAATCTTAGTACTTTAACACTTGGCTCAGTCAATGAACAGTCTAGGGGAGTTGTTTTTTTTTGTATTTTATGTGGAACTAGGATGGGAGAAGGGATAAGTGGGATACTCCAACTATGAACTATGCACAAATCTTGAGGACATCTAACTGCGGTGTGTGTGGCAAGGCCGCTGCTTCACTTTGCCACTGAGGTGAAGATTAAAAGGTGACCGATACTTTAGGTTTCTCTTCAGGGTCTAACTTGGCACGCCCTTTCTTACTCGCTATATATGCTAGCTCCTGTCCACTGACTCTTCCTGGAGTGGTCCCCTTACTGGGCAGACCCCTGGCAAGCCCCCTGGTACTCACAGACACTGTTTTCCCCAGAGTGCTCTGCCACTTGCTCCACCGTCAGCTTCCTCTGGACCATACAGCTCAGCACCACCCTTCTGGTCCACTAGGCCGACTGCCTGTGACCACTTTCCACACTGACAGGAGAAGACAGCCATCACCCTCCTCCTGGGACCTGGCTTCCCACCCAAAGATGCCCTGTCACATGTGTCCCTGGCTTTTATGTCCAATCCCAGGATGCACTGCGGTTGTGTCCTCCCACTGGGACTGTCACAAAAGCCTGTGTGTCATTGGCTGGATTTCCTCCACTCTCCCCTATTGGTCTGAGGGAGTATCCCTACTGTATTCAAGTGAATCACACTTGGACACATGTAACAGGCAAGACTAGAAATCCTGCTCCCTGATAAGCAGAAGAGCACACAAATGCCTTTACCTAGCACCTGACTAGGAAGGTGCTACACTAATGGGTTCAGTTAAATGGTAATGCATTATTTAATCATTTCTCTAAGGGGGAGCTCCAAGGAAATCAGAAGTTTACATGGGTAAACATCCCTCCCTACATTTTTGTTCTGTTTTCATTCATTGTCCAAAATTGGAATTAAGTTTTGTCAGGGTTCGCTGTACATTGATCCAACGTCACATTTTACTTCCTGTTTGAGCTGCTCGGGTTCCTGCCAATCTGCCCTGTACCTAGGTATTATTAAGCGTAAGTGTACTTGTGGCGTAGTGTTCGAGCATTGTGTCTCCATGCTGAAGGCAGACCTTCCTTTTCCTCTGGTGTTTGCTATTGCTAAGTATTCCCATATTCTGTGCGTTGTTAGATCTAGTCTTTGTTCTCAGTGACACCCTCTGGCTGTGCTGTATATTCCCTTTGGTTTCCGTTAGTGAATTCCTTCACTTCCTGTTACTGTGTGTTTCCCTCACTTCCTGTTACTGTGTGTTTCCCTCACTTCCTGTTACTGTGTATTTCCCTCACTTCCTGTCACTGTGTGTTTCCCCTCAGTATAGTCTGTGTGTACCCGGTGTCCTTCCAGCATGCTATTTGGCTGCACTGGGCCTGCACGGGTGTGCTACAGATCCACACCACCTGTGGCTCTGGTGAAGATCAGGTGGCTCCTTAGACCCTGTGACTCTGGCACACCTTTGTTTGCATGTAGTTACCCTGCTCCTGCACCCTACAAGGACCCGTACCTTGTTTAGTTGTTGCATCGGTCCCTAGTTCTTGAGTTACAGTCCCAGGTGGTCTTACCCTCTGACCGTGACACATTTCGTCATAGTTTTCGTCAATTGACGAAAATTCTAAGTAATTTTTTTTTTAGTTTTTGTCACTGGAAACATGCCGATGACTAAAATATTTTCGTCAACGAAATTAATAGTGGTCCCTTGTGCTAATTTTTTTATTTTATTTTGATTTTTGCTTCACTGAGGCTGTAAAGTGGAACTTTAGCTGGAAAATTACGTCCTGACAGATCACTTTTTGCTGGTCCTTTTGCATGTATATCTATGTAAAACATTAATAATAAGTGCCTATATGGTTTAAAATCTCACCCTGCTCTGCACATGCTTAGCTGCTGTCCATTTTCGCCATTGTGCTGAAAATCAGGGCCACTACAGGCCGATCTGCTGATAGCCTAAAGCAGGGTTTCTCAACCAGGGTTCCTTCTGAGGTTGCTAGGGGTTCCTTGAGCAATGGGCAATTTATGCTTCTCAGCTAACTTCGCAATGACACCATTGTTCCTTTTAGCTATCTGTAAGGGGGTAATTCTTCCCAATGATGACAAGAGTAAGGAGCAGGTACATACATATTCGCCAGCACACCATGGATCTTGCAAAAGCAGTCCAAAAACTTTTTATTGCAGAGAGGATCACATCAAAAACAGTGTGATCCTCTCTGCAATAAAAAGTTTTTAGACTGCTTTTGCAAGATCCATGGTGTGCTGGCGAATATGTATGTACCTGTGATAGATCCAGTGTCCAGCTGGTGATCGCTTCAGCACCCACAACATATGTGTCTATATCCAGGAAGGTGTGCAATGGGAATATGAACTTCACAAGGGTAAGGAGCATTCTTCCCACTGACTGTCACACTAATGTGTCATGAGTTGTAGATTTTAAATTTTTAGCAGGGGTTCCCCGAGACCAGACATTTATTTCAAGGGTTCCTCTGTGTTAAAATGGTTGAGAAAGGCTGGCCTAAAGATTTACTGCTGCTCAGGGGCTCTGGGCCTCATCAAAATGGCAGCTTCCAGCAAGAAAAAACACAAGCAAAGCTGCACAGCACACACACACATTTTAGTAGCATGATTATAAGTGCCGGTTCACACTAGTACGACTTGTCAGGCGACTTGGTCAGTCTGACAAGTCGTGCACCGTCGCGGTCCATTGTGTGGTACAGGAACGGTTCTAATAGGACTCAGACTTAGAAAAAGGGTCCTGTACTACTTCGGGGCGACCTGGAGCGACTTGCATAGACATTAATTTTATGAAGTCCGTGCAAGTCATGCTGCACGCGACTTCACAGGTCACCCCCGAAGTCGTGCCGCTTCAGTGTGAACCGGCACTTAATGTGGAATGTATGTTCTTTGCTAAAGAACATTATTTTTTTAACAAGTTGTTATGGGTAAAATTTCCCTTTTAAGTGTTATAGGCATTGGTTCTATTCTTGCAAATCATCTATACACATTGAATAAGACTTTAAGGGAGGAAAAGTAGAACAATGTCAGGGCAGACCCATGCAGTAAGTGGCGTTGACCACATCGTACAAGCCCCATCCGTGGGCGCCCTGCATCGTACTCAGAGATGCCGACTGTCCTTCCATCTTGATTTATGAGGCCGATACAACCTCTGGCTCCCAGCTTCATCTTCCTGACCGCCTCCTGCCTAGCTGCTGGAGTACTTCTTCATTGAACAAGCCCCGATATTCATAATAATAATAATAATAATGATAATAAAAAAGTGCTTGCGTTTTTCCCTTTTTTCCCTCTTGCAGCCCTTAGCTTAATTTGGCTCATTATGCTGTCTGAGAAGCTCTTTATAATCCCACTCTCCTGCAGAGATGGCTTTTTACATGTCAGCTCCTTTTAGTCCCACTCCGGCTGCAGTCTCTCCTGAAAGCCGCTCAGACGAGAAAAAGGAATTATTCCATTAAAGAGGAACAATTTTTGTAATGCGACTTAGAGTGTTCTGCAGAAGTGTACCAAGTTTCCCTCAATCTCTGCGGTATTATTCGCTCATTTCGTTAAATGATGTTTCTAATTCCTGCGTAATTACCTGTAATGAGGCCCTTTTTCTCTTCTGATGAGATTTCAGCTTAATATGAGATGGCGTTTTTCTATTTTTTTTTTTTTAAGGGGCTAATTACCTTTTCAGAAGAAAAGCGGAGTTTGTTGTCCAGAGGCTACAAATGATTATTATTTTATTTCTCTTCCAGCCCGGCTGCCAGTAAATTATAAAATTAGGTTTCAGGAGCGCATTAGAGCTATTTGGAAAAGGACTTGAAGATGGGGTATTTTGGTAACTCCCACCGCGGCCTCCTACTTCTCGTCTTACAGGTCTGCGTTTGCCTAACCAAGAACGCAATTTGGTAAGAGGGTGATTGAGTAGAAGATAGATATTGCCTCCATCAAAATGATTGGAGCGCAGTTGCTAAAATGATGCCATTGTTTAGGATTTGTATATTAATATAAACCTGGATCATTTAAAACTAAGACTTTTTTTTTTTTTTTACAGTTTTGCCAAATCATAGGCATATAGTATATTGAATAATAAATAGCAAAACAAGCAAAGAAAAGGACATATACTTGCAGTTGCAAAGCACGCAGAAGAGGACATAGGTACATTGACAACATGTGCGGAGGTATGTGTCAGTGCAGCAGCGGCGAGCACAGAGGCAGGCGTTGGTGCAGTGGTGAGAGCCGTGGGAGAGAGTTGGGGTCAGGCGCAGTGGTACAATTTGGAGTTGGTGTGCAGGTGCGGTGTGGGGAAAGAGGATGGGGGTCAGCTTCAGTAGTGAGTGTGCACGCAGGGGGGGGGCATGAAGGTGCGGTGGTGGGGTAATTCCACGCATTGTGATGAGAAGAGGTGGGCAGATATACAGTAGTGGGGGGGGGGGGGGGGTTTGGGGTGGTAGAAGGTTTTTGCCGTTGTGGTGCTGTCAGCTTTTACTCCAGATGCAGTCCTCCCAGCCAGCAGCAGACATTGAGCTGGGGGTGGTTGGTGGTGTGAGTTGCCAGTCCAGAGATTACAGAACCTGTGTAAGCTGCAGCAGAACCACAGGGTTAATAGGCGGTGAGAGCTGATGAGACCAGAAATTAGAAGGTAATGTGCCATTGCATCACAGGCCTACCTACTACAGTGACCGCTCTGTGTGCTGCCCATTGAGTATGGCTATTGTGGATTGCGCTGGTCTACATTAAAGTTTAATGCTACTGCATTATAGCATAATGTTATTACGTGTTTACCGCTCTTGCATATGCACTAGATATTGACGCTATTTTGGCTTATCCCAAAGACTCTACACCAGGGCAGGACAAGGGGTGGGCAGGAGGGACAGCTGCCCTGGGCACTGTGGTATCATGTCAGATGGGGGGCTCCACAAGGAGATTGGGGGAAGGGGATTTGTTTTGGTAAGTATTATCCTAGAAGGGGGAATTTTGGGGGAAGGGGGGGTGCTATAAGTGGTGATCTAGAGGGATTTGTGTTGGAAGGGAATTGGGGGAAGAAGATTTATGCTAGGTGGTGGGTTGGGGGGGAATTTGTGCTGGGAAGGGGGGGGTTTATGCTGTGGGGATTTAGTAACGGGGGGGGGGGGGGGCAAAGATTTGTGCTGAGAGAGGGGATTTCAGCGGGGGGGGGGGGGGATTTATGCTTAAGGGGTAAGCATTCAGATTAGTGCTCAGTGTTTTTGTGGGGGGAATTTTGCAGACACAGAATGCTCATCATACATCTTGGGGTAGGGGGGAGGGGCACAGTTTGAACTGTTTACCCTGGGCTCTAGATCACCTTGTCCACATCCTGCTCTACACTATCCCCAGCATTGAGCTGGCATTTAGTGGCAGTACTGCTGATTTCCTCTAATCTGCAGTGATCTATACAGATACTGGCAATCCGCTCCCAGCACACGAATCATTTATAGCTTATTTAGAACTCCTACATGTCATATGAGCTACTGAAGTGAGCTGCAAATCAGTTATTAGGGATAGGGACTTCTTGTTCCAGGAGCTGACTTATGGTACGTGAAGGGATCACTGGAGGTTAGAGCTCAGCAGTAGTCCAGAGCTCCCAACTGTCCCTGATTTCAAGGGACTGTACTTTATTTGGAACAAAGTCCCTTTCTTTCTCCTTCCTCCTCATTTGTCCCTCATTTTGGAATAATCTAAATATAGTTGTATTTGGAATGCACTATTTATCTATCAAAAAGTGTTTCCTAGTGCTAAATCTTTCACCCAATTTCTAAATTGCTGCATTTGCAATTTTCAAAACCCAGTATAGAAATAGCAATGGTAAAAAAAAAAGCGCTTTGGGTTTAACTAATCATTTTTGGCTTAAATTCTCCTTTAACCTTCTTAGCGGTATTCCCGAGTGTGGCTCGGGGTTAAATTTCAGAGCCAAAAGCGGTAACCCCGAGCCACACTCGGGGTACCGCCAGAAGCATCGCTGGATCCTGTAAAAGAGGTTACTTACCTTGTCACCGGGATCCAGCGATGTATGCGAGCGGTATGTGGCGGCGGATCTTCCTCCCGATCCTCTCCGTGCCCCGGCTTCCGTCTCTTGCGACGTGACGTTCGCAGGGGGGTGGAACCGGCGGCAAATTCAAATGTAAAACACACCAAACACACTTAGTTACATAGTTACATAGTTACATAGTAGGTGAGGTTGAATAAAGACAATAGTCCATCCAGTTCAACCTGTGTAGGTGTGTGTGGCTGTACTCATCTCACATACCCCTGAATGTTCTGATCCTTGAGATGTAAGTCTAAGAGTCTTTTGAAAGCCACCATACTACCCGCAGAAACCACCTCTTGTGGTAGAGAATTCCACAATCTTGTAGCCCTAACAGTAAAGAACCCCCCACGTTGCCTGTGGTTAAAACGCTTCTCCTCTAATCGCATTGTATGCCCTCGAGTCCTCATGCAATCCCTTCGAATGAACAGCTTTTTTTCTAAGCTGGGATCCCCATTAAGATATTTATAAATTGCTATCATGTCCCCCCTCAGACGTCTCTTCTCCAGGGAGAATAAATCAAGCGATTGTAGACGCTCTTCATAGTCAAGGTCCTCCAATCCCCTAATTAGTTTAGTTGCCCTTCTCTGGACTCTCTCCAGCTCCAACACATCCCTCCTGAGGACTGGCGACCAGAACTGGACAGAATACTCCAGATGCGGTCGGACCAGAGTTTTATAAAGTGGAAGTATTATAGTCTTATCTCTGGAATACATCCCTTTCTTTATGCATGCTAATATTCTGCTGGCTTTGGCAGCTGCCGCTTGACACTGCATGCTGTTGCCTAATCTATCATCAACCAAGACTCCCAGATCCTTCTCCATTTTTGATTCCCCCAAGGGTTCCCCTCCTAACGTGTATTGTGTTTTATGTTTTTAGTCCCCAAGTGCAAAACCTTACACTTCTCCACGTTAAACCTCATTTGCCATGTCGTTGCCCACTCTGTAATTTTGTCCAGGTCATTCTGTAGGATATCTGCTTCATGCTATGCAGTTATTGCCCTGGCCAATTTTGATACACACTGATACCATTCAAAATAAAATAAATTCACATTACATTGCCCCCCAGTGCCCTTTCCTGCAGTTTTACTGTACTTTTTATGTGTGTGTGTGTGTATATATATATATATATGTATATATATATATATATATATATATATATGTACATGTGTGTATATATATATATATATATATATATATATATATATGTACATGTATATATATATATGTATATATATATATATATATATATATATATATATATACACATAGATACACTTTAACTTATTTATAGTTTTTTATTATATCATAATTTATGATTTTGTGTTTCAAACTTTATCATACCCAAGATGTTATAAAGAAGAACGCACAGTAAAAAAACAAAAATGTAAATAGTTGGTTTGGGCTGCTCATTCTCAAGAATTACATGCAAAATAATGGTACCGCTTTCAGCACCTAAAATCCAAAAGAATTATACCGCCAGGGAGGTTAAGGGAGGTGTGGCAAGGGGTGTGTCCAATGCCTGCATACTTATGTTAATTGGTGTCCCTCGTTCCCTTCTTAGAAAGTTGGGAGGTATGTAGCACTATCACTAAATGTTGGGACGGGGACCTGCTTCCTGCACATGTGCAGTAGAACCCAATAGAAGTCACTGGGTCTGTACTACACATGCGCAGGCACTGGGAAGTAGAAGACACAGTGGCCACAGATAAACATTGGGTTAAAACGCTGGTGGGCTCAGTGCCAGAAATGTATGAATATATAGCAGCAGAGGGAGAGGATGGGTTAGATCAGCAGACTAGTTAACCTTACCTGCTTACACAAGTAAGGATCCCCTTTTCAATTCATTGACATTTACAATCTAACAGCATGCTGAGACTTATATATCCCTTTACATATTTAGTCAGGTTGAAAAAAGACACAAGTCCATCTGGCTCAACCAATAAAAAAAACAAAAAACAAGAAAAAAACACAACCATACAATTCTGTACCCACAGTTGATCCAGAGGAAGGTGAAAATCCCCAGCTAAGCATGACCCAATTTGCTACAGCAGGGGAAAAATATTCCTTCCTGATCCCTTGAGAGGCAATCGGATATTCCCTGGATCAACTTTACCTATAAATATTATTACCCATTTATATTATGTACACCTAGGAAAGAATCCAGGCTTTTATTAAAGCAATCTACTGAGCTGGCCAGAACCACCTCTGGAGGGAGTCTATTCCACATTTTCACAGCTCTTACTGTGAAGAAATCTTTCCGTATATGTCCTAAGATGGCCAACCCCACTGCCTGACTAAGGAGCATGGATGTTCCGAATGCGTGCAACCCCTGTCCTCTCCCCACCGGATGTGACGTCGGCCAGGCCAGAAGCAGGAAGACAGAGCCTCGTTCAGAGTCCTCCACCGCCGCCCAACCTATGGACAAGCTGCCGGATACCAGCTTCACCATGGGAACATAGGCGCCCTGCCACCAGCCCTCCTTACACAAGACAGAGGAGAAGAAGACAGATGACCTTACTATACCCATCACGCAGTTTTATCCTTACCTCAGAGTAAGTTACCATGTTTTCCATCAATTAATACATTTTATGCTACACTAAGTCGGCGCCTCTCTATCCTGCTTTTAGTTAATATATGGTCATATGGGTAATTGGTAACTGGTTACATATGTTTATAGAGCTTCAGCTTCACTTTGGTGGAGGTCTGCAGCAAAAGATATCTTTACTCCAACAAGCAGTAAATGCTAAGCTTATTATATTTGGTTTTACATTCAGCGAATTGAGACATAGGTACCTTAACATGACACATGAGCACAGCATTAGGATGATGGAAGCTGCGTTTTATACCTGATCTTCCATTCCTTCCCCTTTTTTCAAATACCTTACCGATCTGAATCTGGAAACCATACAAGTGGACGATTCTGCTGCACCCATGTTGGAACTATTTTCTTTTCCCCAAGCATTTTTGCTACTGCAGTGGTTTTAGTGAGTATGTACTGATTCTAAGCAACAAGATAGCATTGCGAAATCTTTTCAGACTATACGTCCTAGGTGTGTACTCATTTTCATGATCATTTATGTTGTAGATTCAGATTGCCTTGTGTCATTGCACTTCCTCTGCCACTGACCTCATATGGGGAGCGTGGGAGCCTAACGTGGACCTGTGGGGTGCCCTTTACTTTTCCTAACCCCTTTGGGGCTATGCCTTTGCGCTGCCTCCAGTCTTTGGTCTCGGTTGGGTTGAAATTCTGGGAGCATTGGTATGTGATGGGAGCTTGGTATATTTATGTATTTGATTTCTTTATATATATTTACTAATTATACATATTCTCTATATTTACTTGTACTGTTGCACATTAACGGTTCCCGAAGAAGCCAAAAATTGTGAAACTGGAGAAGAAATTAGTGCATTTGGAATCCAGTACAATGAAACAGGGTCCACTGCTTAACTATGTATATGTAATTGCAATATCTTTGTGTCTTTTAGATTTTACCCTTTTTATATAAATTATAATACACATGTTTTAAACATACCTACTTGGTGGACTTTTCTGGCACCTATAAAATCCACTCCTTTTTGCCTTCAAAAGCATGTATGTATAGAGGGGGTGTGGTGCTGTTACATTATATCTCCAACAACAGAGCTATATGAATATTCTGACTCTCTATTACATAGGTTTGCAGATTTTTTGGCAAAGACCATAGTCTTGCTAGTTGTTCTCAATGTTCTCAGCTGTTGCTATCTCAAAATTCACAACTGTTGCTATATGTTCTTGATCTGTGCTTCGGTGTTCTTGCACAAATCCTAAATAAAGGAAAGGTTTGGGACTTTGAGTGAGGTGGAGACCAGAACGCTGGGAGACATGGGTAATAAAAACATTTTATTACTGTACACCATCAATAGACAAAGTACAACATGTAAAATAGCAATTCATGTATAAACAGCATATTACAAACATATCGGTCAGTCTGATGCATTTGCAGGTACACAAAATATGCATAAAGAGTATAAGGACTATGGCACTTCGTATTGGCCACACAGTCCAAAGTTGCTACATTATTGCCATACTGTAGGCGGTCTGCAGGGTGCACCATGGTAATGAATGTTGAATCAAAAACTTGCTGCAGCAGTCATGGACCTAAAATATATTATGTCATGTGTTGAATCACACAAAATAGCAATAAACGTTCAATAGGTAAGTAACTGTTAAAAATTGATTGAGTAGCGATTGATTTCTGTATAGTAGAAAAATTGATGACATCCTTGTAGCTCTACGCGTTTCATGGCTAAATACCACTCTTCAGGAGCGGATGCCATAAACTCTGTAAAAAGTATAAATGTAAGAAAGTATAAATGTATCTATCTGTTGATCGACTAAAATCGCATACATGAAAATGAGGATGGAGGAAAGGGTTATCCAATCCTATGGTTACTTACAAGATGGCTGTCATTAACAAAGTGCGGCCCTGTGGGCGCAGGGCATCGCATGTGCCTCCCCCGGGAGCTGTGGTGGTCATCCCCGCAGTCCCGCACAATGCACCACACATATCACCATAAAAACGAAGTGCAGAGTAATGAAAAAAGGTGGGTTGCGGCTGTGTTGCTGTGAAAAAGCAAAAAAAAAAAAAAAAAAAACTACTAAGAGTCTGAAATAACAAAAGTATGGGAAAAATGGCATGTGTAGAAGAAGTGGACCAAAAAAGAACTCTCCACAGCCCAAAAGAAGAAAATAAAAAAAGAAAAATATAAGTAGCGATAGGAAATACTCCAAGAGAACCAGTCAGAATAACCAAGTAGTAAGTAGGTGCAGTATATCCAAAAATAAAAAGTATACAGCAAAATATTAAAATTGTGCACGTTGGAATAAACCTGACAAACCCCCCATGCCGGTGAAGCAAGGGGGGGAGAGGCAGGGCACCGATACGCGTCGCAGCTCCCTGGTCTGGAACCAAACAAATGCCCAGCCCACAGGACCGCACAATGACAATGAAAAATAAATAAATAATTGTATATCATGAACAAGAGGAACCATGATTGCCATGCTGCAGATAGTGATGAAAACACATCCCACCATAATTAGATAATATAAGATAGAATAAATGGTAATCTGTATATAAGGGTATGCCCCGCGGTCTGTGAAGCCACCTCCATCCCTATTAGTCAAACTAGAAAAAGGCAGAAGTTGGGACTTTAAATGGAGACAAATCCTATGTTCAAGTTTACAACTCCCAATTTGATTTGCAGTTCAACCCATGTGGTTCCTAATTTTTCTCCTCTTGCGGCACAGTCTTGGCTGGTATTTTTATTTTTCAAGCAGCAGAAGATGTAAATCCAAATAAATCCGAGAGCTGCACATATAATGCATAGGATCACAAGACCAACTATGGCAACTGTTTCAAATGTTGTTTTCATTTTTGATCGCATCTTGGTCGATCTTAGCAATGTATTTTCTGGTTTCTTCGAAGGCTGCAGTTGTTCTTCAACCCCTATGCATGAAAAAATGCTCGATTTTTAATCATGTTTCTTGGGCAATGTATTTTCTGGTTTATTTGAAGGCTGCAGTTGTTCTTTAGCCTCTTCTTCATGAAAAGAATGTTTGATTTTTAATCCTGTATCTTGGTCAATGTGTTTTTTGGTTTCTTCTGAGGCTGCAGTTGTTCTTTTCGTGAAAAAAATGCTTGATTTTTATTCATGTATCTTGGTTGATCTTGGGTGATGTGTTTTCTGGTTTCTTCCAAGGCTGCAGAATTTTCTCGGCCTCTTCTACATAAAAAAATGCATGACTTTTAATCGTTTGCCTTGGTCGATCTTGTGTTTTCTGGTTTCTATGAAGGCTACGGTTCTTCTCCAACCTCTTCTGCATGAAAAAAAGCTTGATTTTAAATTGTGTATCTTCCCAAAGGTAAGAGTCCACAGTGTGGAAGGGGAATCTAGGTTCCAGGGGATCTCCCCAAAAAGTGCTTGAAATATTGCTGATTCTTACATCTTGGTGAAGCGCCTCTCCTGTCTTTCTCATGGAGCCCACGGCTCTCTGGCAGAGTTACTTTTGAATGATATAGACCACCAAGCAAAAAAAAAAGGGAGATAGTTCCATGTTTCTTAAACTTTAAAAGGCCTTCTTTTTAGTCCTGTTAGTTGTTCTCAGCTGTATGTATCTCAGTGTTCTCAACTTTTGCATTATGTTCTTGATCTGTGTTTCGGTTTTCTTGCATGTATTCCATGTTCAAGTTTACAACTCCCAATTTGATTTGCAGTTCAAGCCATGTGGTTCTTACCATTATCTCCTTTTGCTGCACAGTCCTGGCTGGTATTTTTTTATCTTTCAAGCATCAGCTGTAAATCCAAATAAACCCCAGGGCTGCACAAATAATGCTTAGGGTCACAAGATTAACTATGAAAATAGTTTTAATGTTGGTTTTAATTTTGATCGCATCGTGGTCTATCTTAGGCGATGCGCTTTCTGGTTTCTTTGAAGGCTGCGGTTGCTCTCGAGCCTCTTCTGCATGAATAGAAATGCTCGATTTCTAAACATGTATCTTCGTCCATCTTGGGCAATGTGTTTTCTGGTTTCTTCGAAGGCTGCGGTTGTTCTCGAGCCTCTTCTGCGTGAATAGAAATGCTCGATTTCTAATCATGTATCTCGAAGGCTGCGGTTGCACTCTAGCCTTCTCTGCATGGAAAAAAATGCTTGATTTTTTAATCATGTATCTTGGTAAATCTTGGGCAATGTGTTTTTTGGTTTCTACAAAGGTTGTGGTTGTTCTCCAGCCTTCTCTGCATGAAAAAATATACTTGATTTAAATCGTGTATCTTGGTCAATCTTGGGCGATGTGTTTTCTGGTTTGAAGGCTGTGGTTGTTCTTAAGCCTCTTCTGCATGAAAAAATGCTTGAATTTTAATCATGTATCTTGGACGATCTTGGGCGATCTGTTTTCTAGTATCTTCGAAGGATGCGGTTGATCTCCAGCCTCTTCTGCATGAAAAAAGGCTTGATTTTAATTGTTTATTGTCCCAAAGGTAAAAGTCCATAGTGTGGAAGGGGAATCTAGATTCCTAGGGGATCTCCCCAAAAAGTGCTTGGAATGTTGCTGATTTTTACATCTTGCTTGAAGTGCCTCTCCTTTCTTTCTCATGGAGGCCACAGCCCTCTTGCAGAGGTACTTTTTCAGACCACCAAGCAAGAAAAAAAAAAGAGATGATTCCATGTTTCTTAAACTTTAAAGGGCTTTCTTATTTTATGATTCCTCTCAACACCCACTGCACCCCTTTTCCCCTACAGTTCTATTGCTGCCTAAAGCCACAAATGTCCAGAGGTGAACATACAATGGAAATAAATTTGGGAAAAAGATATCATAATTTATACAATTTAAGGTTTCACGCTGCCTCATTTCCCCGATACCCTAGTCACGGGCCCACAAGTGCCATTATGGTAAATACAGCTCTGTAATTTATTTTTTATTCAAATGGTCCACCTGGAAACAAAAAACAGATCCAGGTAAATTTCTTTCAATTTGCATAGACATGACAAAATGGTGTTTTTCTGTTCCTGGAGTCCTCTTTTAGCATAGCATTTTCTGTGGAAGGTCCACTTGTACAAGTTGAGCTACTTTTAATGAAAGCTGTTGAAACATGGTGAAGCGAATCCCAACTACAGAGCAGACAAAAAGCCGTCATTGTGGAAAGGATTGAAACGCTTAAACAAAGTAAGTTTATGAATGTAATTATCTCCCTTTTAGCTCTACCTAATGAGTATTTGTTTGAGTTTTCAAAGCAGAAGTAGGAGCGATTAACATGCGAATCACGCCATAATTCTAAGTTAATGCAGCTGGATCTGTGAAATAATGTTTGTGTTACTAATAATTATGTACAATTCCTGAATGATTAATGAAGGTAAATGATGTCGGAAAATGACAGGACAAAACAGTTTTCTAATTAAGAGGCTGAGAATTGCTAATGAAGCTGCAGCCAAAGTTAATTGTCAGTTTTGGTTTTCCACAGAAAACAGTGTGTATGTAGAGCTCCCTCATCAATACAGATGCAGCACTTGAGGATTACACTTGTGTATGGAGCCGGAGCAGGCAAGCAGGCATATTCAGTAAAACAGTTTAATGAAGGTGTACAAAGGGCACAAAACCCCTTCTACCAATCAAAAATCAGCTTTTATCTCATACCACCACAGCAACGTAAAATCTGATTTATGGTTATGAGCTAATGTATTTCACATATTCTTCTGCTCTTTGAGAAGTAATGTAATATTCATTTTTACATGTATATAATTTCCTGTTTACCCCTTGGAGCCAACCGGCATTGAATGCGAGTCTGTGGAGACCCCTCCAAATTTTTGAGTTTAGGTGTTTCTAGGAAAGGGTACTGTTACTGCTACAGCATAACGTATAGACATTTTAGACAATTGTGAGCTTTCAACCAAGTGGAAACCTTGGAAGGTTGAAAGGACTATTTCTGTTCCAGCATTACTGTGCCCCTTGTGCAAAATGAGGTCCATAAAGACATGATTTCTCGTGTTTGGTTTGAAGAACTCAAGAGTCCTGCGCAGAGCCCTGACCTCAACCCTACCAAAAACCTCTGATATGAATTGGAAAATTTATTGTGAGCCAGGTTTTTTTCACCCAACATCTATACCTGAGTTCACAAATACTTTTTTTGGCTAAATGGGCACAAATTCCCATAGACACACTCCAAAATCCAGTGGAAAGCCTTATAGATAAGTGGAGGCTATTATAACCACAAAGGGGGAAGCGGTTGCAACTCCATTTTTGAATAGAAGTAAAGGAAAAGTTTTTTTTTTTTCATTTTGGCTGGAGTAAGGGAGGTATTTTTCCATGTCAGTTTTTTTGTCTCACTGGGAAAATTCCCCTTCACTTCCTTTCCATAGCTAAAGCAAGAAGTGAGAGGAAATCTCTCCAAAGCGAGGGAATCCCTGGTTGTCACCAAGATCACCAGAACTAGTGTCCCCATTGGAAGTTTTCCCCTCTATTACTCTATGACAACCCGATATTTGGGATTTTCCTTCACTTTCACTTTCGATGATAACACTATACAGAAGTAATGGAGATGGTGAATCACCCTAAAGGGGGCATAGGCAGCAATAAAAACATTATAAACAGGCAAAAAATTTTGGGGGAGCATACCCATGTATTTCTAAAGCTGCTGCAGCTATGAACCAAAAGACATGTATATTAAAAAAGAATAGCGCGCAAATGCAAAAGAAATAACTACCAAATCTGAAGACAATCCATAAATAAAAATGGGGGTTTGGTCCCACCATATGGCCATATCGTGCTCAAGCCCACTACTGCGTCAAAGTACCCCATTATCAGTGGGTCCTACACTATCCATGAAAAAGAGATGAATCCAGCCTTTCTAACCCTTGGAGATAATACTCCTTGCTGGGAAGGATGTGCAAATGCACTACAGGGGACTCCTCTTATATCCACTTGATGGTGGACACTGATAATAAAAACATTGCCATGTGCTGAAGGGCAGATGTGTTTGTTTTGGCAAAGTATGGGTGCTGGGGTGCCATGAAAAATAAATGCCCATACACCACTACATGTGTACACATGTAGATGTAGGCCCTTAGCAGTACCATAGGTTACAGTGATTACAGAAAATTCTTAGGTGGTAAGACCGGGTGGTATCTGAATAGCCATTAAAGGACCAAAAGGGAACCTTGGTAGGAAAGAAAAGGGGAGGAAAAGCACAACTTTTACAGGAGTACAGTAGGTTTACTGTAGCTGCCCTTATCACTAAGATATCAAGCTGCTGACTTTGTCATCTTGTGCCCACATCCCATATATTATACCAGAAAAACATTTTTTTGTAGCAAGGGACTTTCCAGGGCCTATATTTATAATGTGATACCATAAAACAAACCAAATTTATGTGAACCCAGTGCTGCTTGGCAGGACATTTGTGGAAGGTTTTTAAGATTTTGTAGAATAAACTTTGTATATTTTAGAATTTGGTTTGTTTTATGATGCCACATATCACTAAATCTATTGATCATTTTCACATGCAGATTTCACTGAAAGAACCATTGCTTATGCATTTCTCTGTCATAAGGTCAACTTGTACTGACCTGTCCACAGACAGATTTATTTATAATACTATCAGTATAAATAAAGCTAAATAAAACTTGTTGGGTAAAATAATAGCTTATCCAGTTTAAAATCTTCCTAAATGTGAACTAAAAGGACTAAATTCAAGTGGTGTCTGCTTCCTGTTTATAACCCACTTATGAATGCTCTCGCCAGACCTATCCACCTTACTGGTTCAGTGTCTGTACCCCCTCTCTGCCAATCCCTACATTGGCTTCAGTTAACCCAACATATAAAATTCAAAATACTAACAATAGAAAAAAACAGGGAAGTGCATGATCCTGTGTAATTAATCACTCTTTTGAATTGAATATAACCAAATTAGATTGCACTCACATCAGTAGATAGGATGGCAATTGTACACAGATTAATAGCAGGGGAAGATGTAAGCTGGCACCATGGCCAGTGGTGCAGGGAGAACAACAGCTTAAGTGGAGTCCTCACTCGCAGTAATGACAGGCTAAGGAAAGAGGAGGCACACTCGTTTAGAGCTGTGCTCCACTCTGAAGCCCACAGCATACAGACTTGTCCAACACTTTCTCTGACAATGGTTACCTAGCCTAGTAGAAAAATGTGAGTGCAAACCTATTTGGTTTTATTCATTTTAATAAAGAAAATAATTGCACATGATCATGCACTTCCCTATTTTTTTACTTTTCTATTATTTCCTTGTGCATGATGAGTCCAGGGATAACTGCAAATGATCTTTCAATTTTAATTGGTCTCACATTTAGAGGCACATAGCACAGAAAAGTGTTAGAGTTTTTTTTTTTTTTTCTGTAACTCGTATGAAAAAAATCGAACAACCCGCAAAGCCATCCACAACTGTTCCATCTAGGTCACCAACCTTGTCTCAAAAAGTCAACCAAGATTTCCTACTCTCTGGCTCCATTGTCACCTCCTCCCATGCTTGCCTCCAGAACTTCTCCAGAGCCTTTTTCATCCTCTAGGACTCCTTATCCTAATCAGTCCAACTATTTTCTACTCTATCTGCCTTTAGGCAATCCCTGAAAACCCATCTTTTTCTGGAGGCCTATCCTGACTCTAACTAATAAACCATACTTTTACTTTCTCCATCAACTCATCCCTAACAGTTATTACCTTTGGCCCCTCCCTTTAATTCTTAATCTTAACAAGTAGCGCTCTCTGATCCCTCTTGCATTGATTTTGTAAACTGTTGATGCTATATAAATCCTGTATTATAATAATAATACAAAATGATAGCTTGAGTCTGGTTGCTGTTTGGCCAGAGCAGAAATGCCTTTGCATATTGAATTCACATGAATAGTTCAGAGGATGGCTGCTTTCTGGGAACCATTTAGCCTTATTATTTTATATCTGTGTCGTGAAATGTCTATTTCACCATAATACGCTTGTATTTTAGCCATGTAGAACTTGGATCCATAAATAACACACAATCAATCACCTTTAATTGACATTCCGAGAGATACTGTATGAAGCATCAATTAATTCTGCTAGACACAGTTAATTTTCTAACCATCCAGCCATTCCACAACAAATGCCAAGGCCTTGTCTGTACGTAATAATGGCCGGGCCCGCTCCGATAAGACTCCTGTCTTTGTTGACACACAGCGTTAATATATGACTATTTGCTGTCAGACTTAAGTCTCACTACACATCTATCATGGAGGAAATCTAGTGAATTCATCTGTGTCTCTGACTCGCAGTCCTCCAAAGCTATTACATGGAATGGGTGTCTCTCTCGTAACATCATTACCCGGAGAGGCCTGTCTCCAGAGCTGAGACATGTTAAATAAAGCAGAGGCCTATGTGGCCAGGCCTCAGAGACAGGCAGCATGACAGAGAGCAGTATCGGGCCGGGCACTTATCATGGCTTCATATCAAACACTTGCATTTGATTCCCAAATGTATCTGTGTTTCTAGGGTAGAGGCAATCCTATTCAGGGCTATATGAGCAATACGAGAATAGACAAAAAAAAGGACCATAATGGGCTTAGTTCATGAACATCATGTTGAAATATTACATATACAATACAGCCTGTCACTAATATTAACACAGCAGTTTTAAGCCCCATACACACATACATGTTGGGTGACACCGGCTGGTTCAATAGAAACTGGCTGACATTCGGCACGTGCGTACTGCAGCCTGTCCGACAGAAGCCAAGTTCGGCCAGCTTCTGTCGAAGTGGCATGACGGAAAAAGATCTGCAGACTGGCTCCCAGTCAGTGCTCTCAGCCAATGACTGAGAGCGCTAACCAGAGTGTTCAGTTGGGAGGGGGGGCGATGCCCTGTCAGAACACAATAGAACAGCAGGGGAGATCACTGTACTAACATCGGATAGTTAGTACAGCGGCTGTGACCTGAGCAGTCAGGTTTTTTTTGTTCAGCTCACTGGGTTTAAAAAAATTAGCAGGGTGTACTAGTCTTTAGTTTTATCCCTTCATAACAGAATTTTATTAACTGGTGATCCTACCAGTAGATCTGTTATTTTTCCATATACCTACAGCATCCACTGACGCAAAAAATATATTCCTACCCATCCATGACACCAATCTTCATTTTCCCAAAACCCTATCCCACTGACATCATATTCCTGGCTTAGTGTCCATTGTATCAACAGCTGCTTGTTGCTATATTTCCAACTATGCATGCTTTTTGTCCTTTTCCAAGTGACGTTGAAAGGTATGCATATGATCCCCCTTGATAACATTTATGAGACCAGACACTTCTGGAAACTGTTTGTCTTGGTGATTAAGGAGAAGTCCATTCACTATTTCCACAAGCTCTGTCTGTTGTGGTTGGTGCAAATAGATATGAGAAACATTGTCAAAATTGGCCAGATCTTGATCAAACAGAAGTCCTTAGCCCTGTGTAAGTCAAGACTTGTATCTTATTCAGGGATATCCCTCCACTTTCAGTGGCTAAACAGAGTGGCAGGGAAGCAAAAGAAGTGTAAGTATATACGTTTGTAGTGTCCACAATCGGGTGAACCATTTGGTGTCCTCTGCATGAGCAAAGCACAGATTCGCTCTAAGAATTAACAGTTGATTTAACAGATTGGTGCTAACTTATTAGTAGCTGCCCGTGGTAGTTGTATGTTCAAATGATATTTGTAGCAAGTAATATAATCCAATGCAGGCCTCTAGGCACAGAGAGAAGAAAGGATTTAATAAGTCTATTAGTTAAACAAGATCCAGAAAGGTAACACCTTGGATATATCAATCCTCAAGATTTTTAGCTTGTATAGGCCCTGGGAACAGGATTAAGAGACTGTGTCTAATCATTATGTAATTAATACTTTTCTTGGTACGGAGACCCCAGAGGTGACACAAGTGACACCTGCAGAGCCCTAAATGATGAATCTCTTTCAAAACTGACACCCACTAATTTGTTGACAGGTGATAGTAATAACAAAACCTGGGGGGAGGACATTCACTCAGCGGGTTACAGGTTAATACCTCCCCAAACACACACAAAGAGCTTGTCAACAGAGGGTCAGTTTCCTAAATATATTAGCTGTGACCTTCGTGTGAAGTGGAAGAGACAGTGAGTAGAGACGGAGAAAGGGATGGCTTCTATGTCACACTCAAGAGGCTGGGGATGATATGTGTCATTATTAATGAGGACCCTTTTAATCCACAAGGAGACTTTCAAAGGATCACACTCAAAAGATATCGCACCTATAGAAGAGTGTGTCCTGGCAACTACTATGAAGAACCATGATTCATTTACAGGAAAGAAAGCTCCATAGATCCACCTGTGGAAATCTACAACCAAATGTTGAATAATATATTTTTTGTTTTCTCAAACAATAGCCAAATGTTCTTTTTAATTTTTTTTTTTTAAAAACACTTTACCTGTAATTTTATTTAATGTCCTATTGATTGATTGAATGCCCGGTCTGGTTGCCATGCTATCACATACTGTAACGGAGTCAGTATTGCTCTGCTTTTACTCTCAAGACTTTTAATTACTAAGCAGTAAATGTCTCACTTTGCAAGTTACTTGCGCTTTGCATCCTTCTAAAACCATCTAGCAGTATCTCAGTCACTGGGCGTTATAAACTTTATACAGGCATTACAATGAGGATTGTAATAGATCTTAATCATTAAGTTCATTTTGTAAATGTCTTGGTTTGGCAGGAGTTTGCCGTACTTTAAAAAGTTTAGATGCCAAGCCCAAATCCATTAAAAAACTCAGTGGGAGCCAAATTTTTTTTTAAAAAGGGACATTTTTTGGGCTAATAGGCAAAAATGTGTAAAAAAAAAATATAATGGAAACAATGCAAAAAAAAATGTAAAACCTTAAATGCAGCTGGGACCACTGGTTCATTTTTTAAAGAGAAAAAGGTCACACAGACCCTAAAGGTCCCCAAAAATACATAGAAAACCCCTTAGGGCCTGTTATGTACTGTGGGGGAGTTTTGGAGGGCTTTGTATGCTGTTTGTTTTTTTCTTTGTGGGCAATTTAAAATTTCATTTTTTTCTTTGCAAACTTCTTCTTCGCTATAGCACATCCTACAGCAGGAATGAAAAATGTATTGCATAGAGTCCCCCCCCCCCCCCCCAATGCATACCAGATGCTTTGAGTCTGGTATGGATTTTAAGGGGGTATCTCATGCAAAAAAAAATAAAATGTGAGGTCTCCCTAAAAATTCATACCAGATCTCAAATCCGTGCATGCTGGGGGATAGGTGAGCATGTGGCCCCCCCCTCCTGGACCATAGCAGGCCACATGCCCTCAACATAGAGGATGACTACCTGCCGCACACGACTGATCCCCGATGTTAAAACTAGCCGAATAAGGCATCTGCTGCTTACTTAGTAACAACTGACAGCCGGAAGCTGTCACATTCGTCCACGCTGAACGCTGTAAATGTTTGGACCCAAACACAAAGCTCATTTCTACTTTAGACATTAGATAAGGATCCAATGATCCAATTCTGGGTAAACTATTTTGGCATAATTAACAGGTTGTATTTCGTTATCTCAAACCTCAGAAGATAACCTTGGCCAATAGCTCTTCTTTGGGATGGGGTCTGGCAGCCATGTTGGATTTTTCTGTCAAAAAACAAATTTTCCCTCCTGAATCATATACGTTGTAGGTGGCAGGGGTTTTAGTAGTGCATATAGATATTTATAGGATTCAGGCATCGGGGGAAAGGGATATTATGCAGCTGTCAGATTATTAGGGTATATCTAAGCACTGTCCTAAAGTGGTTGTAAAGTCAATTTTGTTTTCTTGAATAAAATGAAAAAGATGTTATACCTACCTGCTCTGTGAACATATTGCACAGAGCAGCCACTTACCTTCCTCTTCTGCAGTACCCCGCCGGAGCTGTACACTCCTCTTCCTCTGCGACTGCTTCCACAGCAAGCCGTGTGCTATGGTGCTATGAGGGCACATGTCTGGGCACAATCCCATGCTTGACTGTAGGCAAGACACACTTGTCTTTGTACTCCTCACCTGCGTCCCGGCACACACGCTTGACACCTTCTGAACCACTAATTTTATCTTGGTCTCATCAGACCACAGGACATGGTTACTGTAATCCGTGTCCTTAGTCTGCTTGTCTTCACCAAACTGTTTGTGGGCTTTCTTGTGTATCAACTTTAGAAGAGGCTTCCTTCTGGGACGACAGCCATTCAGACCAATTTGATGCAGTGTGGGGCGTATGGTCTGAGCACTGACAGGTTGACCCCCCCTTCAACTTCTGCAGCATTGCTGGCATCACTCATATGTCTATTTCCCAAAGACAACCTCTGGATATGACGCTGAGCACGTGCACTCAACTTCTTTAGTCGACCATGGCGAGGCCTGTTTTGAGTGGAACCTGTCCTGTTAAACCGCTGTATGGTTTTGGCCACCATGCTGCAGCTCAGTTTCAGGGTCTTGGCAATCTTCTTATAGCCTAGGCCATCTTTATGTAGAGCAACAATTCTTTTTTTCAGATCCTCAGAGAGTTCTTTGCCATGAGGTGCCATGTTGAACTTCTTGTGACCAGTATGAGAGAGTGAGAGTGATAACACAAAATTTAACACACCTACTCCCCATTCACACCTGAGACCTTATAACACTAACGAGTCACATGACACCGGGGAGGGAAAATGGCTAATTGGGCCCAATTTGGACATTTTCACTTAGGGGTGTACTCACTTTTGTTGCCAGCGGTTTAGACATTAATGGTTGTGTGTTGAGTTATTTTGAGGGGGCAGCACATTTACACTGTTATACAAGCTGTACACTCACTACTTTACATTGTAGCAAAGTGTCATTTCTTCAGTGTTGTCACATGAAAAGATATAATAAAATATTTACAAAAATGTGAGGAGTGTACTCACTTTTGTGAGATACTGTAAGCGGCCGCTCTGTGGGAAGGCCCCCATGCCGAGAGGCTGGCGCGGCTGGCTTGAATAGGTTAAGGTAAAAAACTTTTTGACTTTAGAACCTCTTTTAACTAACCACGCCTCTTAAATTCTGTGACTGTCTCTTTTAGATCCACCATCTATGTAGTGCAAGGTAATACCTAAATGCCAAAGTATCTTCAGCATTCAACGCAATTCTGGGTGTGTCAATTGCCTGATTGCCAATTGCGTTATGTGGTCCTTTTCTATTGAGTAAACAATAGCAACAAATAATTTTGGCTTTTTTTTTTCTCATCCAATATGGGACACAGGAATACAAAAACAGTTATACTGCCACTTACAGGAGGTTTAGGATACTGTCAAGCACACTGGCAATCACACCCAGAGGAATTGGGTGCGATTTCAGGCCTTGTACAGAACCCTAAATAACATTCAAGTCGCAGGACAAAGTCGCACGTCTTTGCCATCACAGCAGTATGAACCAAGCCAGGCAATTATTGCAGTAAAAACTAGTTAGTATGCACTAATGGAGGCAGCATGTGGTCTGATTTTTACACAGAGCTACTTTTTAACTGAACGGATCATCAAACAGAAAGGAGAGATGTTTTATGATTTTTTAACTATAGAGAATATAGTTAAATCTTTATTACAATCTGTACATTTTAAAGCTTAGGGCTATCCCCTCTAGCCCCCCTGTCCTAGGCATGGGTCCATGAGTACCATTATAGAAACTATAACCTTAATTATGTGCGGTACATACTTTGGCGTTAAATTGCTTTGCGAAAAACTCATAATTTGTGATGTTTGTAATTTGTGTGTAATGTCAGTTTTTATTTTTTGCCTTTTACTGGATGAATGTAACATTCTCTAACATCAACTAAGGCTGAGTTTACACTATTGCGCTGTCAGACATCACATGTGATTCACATTGCATTGCTGTGCAAATCACTGCAATGTCTGTGCAATGCTAATTCAGCTATACAGGTTGTATGGCTAAATTTGCGTCGCATTCACACCAAAATGGTGCAGGACTCTTTTTTTGGTCCGCATTTGAATTGGATCACATGGGTGTTCACACCTAAACGATCCAATTCCTGCACCATTTCACAGTTTGCACTGCGATCTGCAAAGCTATCTGCAAACCGATCTGGGGGTGTCATTAACTTTGTATTGACACTCGCAGCAATTTGCATAGGGCAGTGTGAACTGCCTTAGATAGACATGCGATGCGGAAACCCGCACTGGAATTGCGCTGGTTCCCGCATCGCATATGTGTGAACCTAGCCTTGAAGGAAATAAGCATAAGAACATTTCACCAGATATGTGTAAGAACATTCAACCATTAGAGAAAATAGCCTTATAGCAGGGATATTCAAACTACGTCCCTCCAGCTGTCACAGAACTACCCATCCCATGAGGCATTGTAAAACTCTGACATTCACAGACATGACTAGGCATGATGGGAATTGTAGTTCCTGAATAACTGGAGGGCCATAGTTTGGAGACCCCTGCACTATAGTCTAAGAACATTTGACCAGAATGGGAATAACTATGAGGAGGACCTCTGTAAAGCGTACAGTCTATGAAGATTCCTGCGCAAACTGCCAGACAAATGGGTGTTCAGCCCACCGAACCTCTAGCTGCGGTGTAAAGTGAAACATTTAGCAGTGGTATTATTACCACTGCTAAATGTGACAGCTTTCTGCTCAGGGTTCCCGGTTGTTAGGGAGCTAGCAGTCGCCGGCATCCTAAAAACCAGTGACTCATCCCTGCTCTGCACATGCAGCTGTTAGCTGGGGAATGTAAAAAAGAAAAAAAATGGCATGAGGTCCCACCCAAAAATCATACCAGACCCTTCAATTCTCATGAAAAAAAAAAAAAACAACAGAGGGGGATCCCCCCAAAACTCCATACATAGACCCCTACGTGTATGACTATATCAGGGGACATTAGAATGTAAGCTCCTGTGGGGGGAGTCACAAATGCTTCAATGTCCCTGGCATTATTTTGGCCATTATTTTGGTATAAATAAAATGTATAAATCGATTGAAATAAATTTCTTTCTGCGCTGCTATTCTAAAAAAGGCCAATAGTTACAGAACATGTTGCAAGCCCGATAGTAGCTCTCTAGCACTCTGACCTGCGCTGGTTTTCTCAGTCTCATCATCTCTATAGACATATCACTTTTCTAGTCTATTACCTGCTCAGGCCATGGTTTGCCCCCTCAGAGCCATGGATCATAGTGGACAGGAATGGTGGGAGCCTGTCAGATGTGCTCATACACGGCTCTCATCTTCACACTGCCCCGGGGAGGCTTTTAAAAAGGACTCAAAGTGAGAAAACATTCTGTGGATGAATTGGAGCTGCATTAGAAACCAATTAGCAGTGCTCAGGGCTATGTCAGACCCCTGTAGAGGCCGTATGTATGAGCTAAAGCCACTGCACAAAGCCTGAAACAGGGCAGGGGGCAATTAATTGTTGTCATATCACCGCGGTGTTCATTTCACTTTATTAGCCTTACTTAACCATTTTACCACTGCCTGGACTTTACCCTTTGTGTAAAATGTGACAAACACAAGAATTTAATTTTCAGGAGAAATATGTACTTCTCAACCTAAAATGTGACACAGATTTTTTTTTTTTTTTTTGTAACTGTTTG
The DNA here is from genome assembly GCF_965119305.1 of Pelophylax lessonae. Taxonomy (NCBI): domain Eukaryota; kingdom Metazoa; phylum Chordata; class Amphibia; order Anura; family Ranidae; genus Pelophylax; species Pelophylax lessonae. The sequence continues at coordinate 77,858,148 of NC_138776.1, read as the reverse complement.
ATTTTGTTAAGGATATCATGTATATTGCACGCTCTAAACCGTAAAAGATCATTCCACCCCTTACTGATATTTCCATTATGGGAGCAGCCACACTCTTTAAAACTTCAATGCAAAGCTCCTTTCAACCTGACTTTCAGACTTTTCTTGGGCTACATAGTACTAAAACAAAAAGACACAACAGCGAGAAAACGGTCTCCATTATAATAATTGTAGCAGGTGGATGGAGCTTAATGGAGATCTCCCTGCAGGTGTCAGAGACATAGCAAGCAAGTAAGAATAACTCTTCCAGGTGACATATATCTTCAATGGAAATATAGAGTTTGTGTGGCATTGCCCTTTAACCACTTGGCGACCACCCACCATACATGTACTGGGCGGCCGCTCTGCTCTGGATCATGTACCTAGTACGTGATCCGACATTTCCGAGTCTGGCGTGTGTATGCATGCCACCCGGGACCCACTCCCGCTGTGTCTAATCAGCTGATCTGCAGGTACCGCAGACTCAATATCTGCCGGCACCCGCCAAAAATTAGGCAGAAAGCCAGAACAGCGATCTACCTATGTAAACAAGGCAGATCACCATTCTGTCAGTAGGGAAGGCATTGATCCATGTTCCTGCAAAGCAGCAGGTGCAAAGCAGGAACATTGGATCAATGCCTTCCCCTAGTAAAAGCACCTCCCAAACTGTTAGAAAACACTGGCAGGGCACACAGTTAACCCTTTGAGTGCCCCTGATGTTTAAGCCTTTCCCAGATCATTGTATTTGTGTCAGTGGTCCCCAAAAAGTGTCATTTAGTGTCCCGACTGTCCGCCACAATATCGCAGTCCCACTATAAGTCGCTGATCGCCGCCATTACTAGTAAAAAATGAAAAAAATATAAATATCTCATAGTTTGTAGAGGCTATAACTTTTGCGCAAACCAATCAATATATGCTTATTGGAATTTTTTTAACAAAAAATATGTAGCAGAATACATATTGGGCCAAATTAAAGAAGACATTTTATTTTTTCCTTTTTTTCTTTTTTTTTTTTAATTGGATTTTTTTTAGCAGAAAGTAAAAAATATAGTTGTTTTTTTTTATAAATTATCAGTCTTTTTTTGTTTGTAGAGCAAAAAATAAAATTTGTAGAAGTGATCAGATACCACCAAAGCAAAGCTTGATTTGTGGGCAAAAAAGGAAATACATTTTATTTGGGTACAGTGTCCCACAACCGCGCAACTGTCAAAGTAGCGAAGTGCCGTACCGCAAAAAATGGCCTGGTCATGAAGGGGGTAAATCTTCCAGAGGCCATGTGATTAAAGTGTATCTTTCCTTGTTTATTGCCCTCCTTCTGTCTTCTGTAGAGTGTCCCAATTGTCCTGTTTTGTATATATAGAAATTATTTTTTCCCACGAGTTCCTTGCATTTATTTCATCCCCTCAATATTAACATGCCTCGGTTTTGTGTGCTATATGTCCTCATTCTTTCACTTGAATCACAGTCGATTTTATGAGGAACATAAAGATAACCAGTATACAAAGGTTTATATAAAAACAGTTTATTATACATCCAATGAAAATACAGATTAGTACGTCTAGCATTTGTCTCCTGTAAATGTTCACACATCGTTTACATCTGAAAAGATCCACATGTAGACTCAACATGTTTTGAATGATCTTCCTCAGGAGTGCATGTGAATGGTATCAGTATAGTGGAACCCAATCCTTAAAAACAAAAGAATCTGTTGTCTGCTGGAATCAACGCAGTGTGAAAAATCTTATTCCAAAAGGGGGGAATGCGAAAAAGAGGGCGACAAAGGACCACCATAGAGCATCCAAAAGTTTGTGGGGGGCACCATCCAAAGCTCACAGCCCCATCTTATATGCATTGTCAAGAGAAGAACATTTCCTACTATTACCCCTAGCCAGAGAAGCAGATAAAGAAAAAAACTTCTCCATGGTATTATTCAATCTTGAAAGTCTTAAAATCATCAAATCATCTCCAGACTCCATCCAGTATCCAGCAGCAAACTACAACTACAATTGTCAGTATTCTGCTGGATGCTGGTGGAGTCTGGAGATAATTTGGATGGTGCCCCTCACAAACCTTTGGATGCTCTATCGTGGTTCTGTGTCACCCCGCCTTTTCCACATTTCCCCCTTTTGGAATAAGATGTTTAACACTGGGTTGATCCCAGCAGACAATATATTCTCTTGTTTTTATGGACAGAGTACCACTTACTGATACCATTCACTTGTACTCCCGAAGAGGATAATTCGAAACGCGTTAAGTCTACATGTGTAGTTTTTTTGTAAACAATGTGTGAACCTTTACAGGAGACATATGCTAGCTGTAGAGTGAAAGGGAGAAGGGGGATCCGCGCTTAGGAGTGAAAATAGAAAAATTGGCTGCGGCCCACTTCGAAGTATAACCCTAAAAGGTATATACGTAAATGTGTAAAAAAGGGGGGGTATGAAGTGATTGGCGCTGCCTGTGTTATATCAATAAAATAGGTATATCAATAAAATGTGTTATGTCAATAAAATTAGTATATCAATAAATATTAATCAATGTCCTCTGACCATATATGGTATACAAATGACTTCAAACAAATGGTGTCGCATATATCATATATACATAAAAATATATATCATGTGCAATATGTGCAATAAAGTGACAAGTGATAATAAATAAATATAAATCCAAAAATCCTAGTAATAAATATCAAAGTGGTTCAAGGTGCTAGGTGGCAGTGAAAAATTGAAAAGATCAATGAAATAATATTAATAATAAAGTAAAGAATCGGTGTAAACGGATCGGGACACATAAGGTGCAAAATGCTGAAACATAAAGTGTTAAAATGTCTGTTGTAAACGGTGGCAATATATAGCCACAGAGGGTGAAAAGGAACCCAGAAAAAGTGATACAATAATTGATGAAGAAATAAAAAATAAAATTGAAAATATATATATATATATATATAAGTGCAAAGTCCAAAACTATATATATGTGCATTCTTCCTTTATATGTTTCTCAAAAAAGTCCATGGCTACTTTTTAGTGTTGTACGTAACCCTTCCATCCCCGACTTCTGAGAAGCACTCTGTAGCAGAAGGAATACAAACTGGGGTTGATTTACTAAAGGTAAATAGACTATACACTTTGCAGGTGCAATTACTCCAAAGCTTGGTAAACAAGGTAAAGCTTCACATTACAAAGAATACCCGATCACATGAAAGGAAAATTTTTTAAAAATGGCATTTTGGCTTGCACATACTTGGATGATGGAAGTCCGCAGAGCTTCCGCTCACTTTCTAAGCTCTGGAGCAACTGCACCTGCAAAGTGCAAGGTCTATTTGCCTTTAGTAAATCAACCCTATTGGGGGACATGTAACAAGTCAATCACATAGCAAGGCAGTGTTAAAAGCAAAAAACTGTGAGCAGTCAGGCTCTTTATTACAAAAGAGGCATGCTATGTCTCTTCTCCAATACAACAAAGTTACGTCATCCTGAACTGGCCAATCCGGATGGGTGAAAACCCCGACCCAGAAGAAGCTGGGTAGAGGATGTTGGTTCTGGACAGGGTTCCACTAAATTGGAGATCTTAGTTCCACTTTGAAAGGGGCCAAGAAGACCAATTATGAAACAGAATCATTTCCTGATTGTGTGTGAAAATCTGCCTCATCCTGATGAAAATCTCTCCTCATTGTATTTCTGTTACCAGACTGTGCAAATCTGTCTAAGTTGCCTGCCCAGGACTGCAGGTACAAGGGTTGCCAATTCACTATTTCCTTAAAAATGTTGCATAGACTTTGCTAACCGATAGGCAGTCTGATTCATGTTTAACTGTATCCCTAATTTGCTTGCTAAATGCCCCTCTCTGTGCGCCCCCTTATGACACCCCTGTGTACAAGGCCTGACAAGGCAGAAACACCGGGAGTCCATATCTCCCAACTGTACCTGATTTGGAGGTACCGTGCCTATATTGTAACCAAATTTCTCTGTCCCTCATTACTCCTCAAATATCCCTCTTCCTGGTCTGAGGTATAGACCTCTAAAAAAAAAAAAATACACTAAAGGGGGTGTATTTAAAAAAAAATTGCAGAGCTATTTATCCTCCAAAACTACATTCATTCTTTGAGAATGGGGACTAAATTTAATGTTACAAGAGTATTTTTACTCCAGGTGTTAATTCCCAAAGAATAAGTTCATTCACGAAGAGTAAGGAAAATACCTAGTTATTGAGGAAGCTGACGATCATAGACAATAAGTATTTGTTTCCTTTGATAGTCAGCTCCCTCTAGTGGCCATAACGCAGTATTTTCCTGACTCACTCTGCTTTTTATAGATGAATACCATTCAACATTAGCACAGATCGAATGTACAGTACATGCAGTTTCATCAGATGAATAATCCCCTATGTAACTATGAAAAGTGTTATGCTGCCATAAACCTCTAATACAACCCTTAAATTAGTGGATGCTATTATTATGGGTATATGTGGGTTTTATCATTTATTTTTTGTGCATTCATTCTTCATGCTCTGTGTCTCTAGGCCAGCATTTCTCAACCGGGGTTCAGCCAGAGGTCCTCAGGGGTACCGCAGCATCCTGATGGAGAAAAGCTGTTAGACTAGACTGTTAAAAACACACAAAATGAAAGCAAAGGGCGGGGGGAGTGCATGTCGTGCTCTCTGCCTCCCCCTACAGTGCAGTACCTGGCTATCTGGAGGAAGGTACTGTACTGCAACCTTTTAAAGAGCTGTATGCATATGTGTCTGTATGTGTATACATGTGTTTGTATGTGTATATGTATTTGTACATGTGTTAGTTTTTATGTGTGTGTGCGCACATGTGTTTGTATATGTGTGTGTGTTTATATGTGTGTATGTATGTATTTTATGTTTAATCCTGATCCCCTATTCCTTTATTATCAGAACTGCTTTTTTAGGGCTTGTTCATAATAGCAGCAAGGACTGCTGCTTCTTTGAAAAAGCAGTCTATGCTCAGATCACTTTTTATAGGGATTTGACAAGTGTTAAAGAAGCAATATGTTGCCTCCTCACCATCTGTTTAACCCCTTAAATGCAGCATCACCACACCGCAACCACATGCAATGCACACAATTGCGAGGTGGTTGCAGTGCAGCCCAATTCAACTGGATGTATACTTCTAGCTGCAGCCACAGCATGTGTTCTCCCCCAGTTGCTGTCTCTGCAGCTAAAGAAGGAGCAGCTGTGGGTTGTAAAAACAGCTAAACCATATGGTTTTACCGCCCCCAAACCTCACATGTGAACAAGCCCTTGGTTCATATCTCTGTGGCTGCGTGCTGCCCTACCTGCAAAAATGCAGGGAAAGAAGTCCCTGACCCTTTATTAAAAAATAGCACTGCACCAAAAACACCCGGCGTTTGCCAATATCAGGGTACCATTAACCTCCCTGGCGGTATGATTCTTTTGGATCTTAGGTGCTGAAAGCGGTACCTTTATTTTGCATGTAATTCTTGTGAATGAGCAGCCCAAACCAACTGTATACATTTATTATATATATATATATATATATATATATATATGTGTATGTATACATATATTATATATATATATATACGTATATATATATATATATATATATATATATATATATATATATGTATATTTATATATATATATATATATATATATATATATATATGTGTGTGTGTATATATGTATATTTATATATATATATATATATATATATATATATATATACTGTATATATACTGTATATATATATATATATATATATATATATATATAATTACATAAAAAGTACAGTAAAACTGCAGGAAAGGGCACTGGGGGGCAATGTAATGTGAATTTTTTTTATTTTGCATTGTATCAGTGTGTTTGATGTGTTTTACATTTGAATTTGCCGCCGGTTCCACCCCCCTGCGAACGTCACGTCGCCGGAGACGGAAGCCGGGGCTCGCAGACGATTGGGAGGAAGCTCCGCCGCCGCATACCGCCCGCATTCTTCGCTGGATCCCGGAGAAAAGGTAAGTAAAACCTCTACCAGGATCCAGCGATCTTCCTAGCGCTTTTGGCTCTAAAATCTAACCCCGAGTCACGCTCGGAAATACCGCTAGGAAGGTTAAGAATTAATGGCACCCTCTAAAGAACAGAGCATTTGTCTGCGTGTCAGGAATGAGCGTGATTTTGCATGCGTCCCGGGACACGCAGCAACGTGAACCAAGCCTTGGACAGGCATGCCTTGAGACTGAAAATGCTTTTCAAGGGTGCCCTGACCTTTTGTGCTAAAGGTGTCCTTTTTTGTCATCTCAGAAAGTTGGGAGCTACGGTGGTCTGTGACATATCTTATGGAGAAGTATATAAGGAACTTTGCACATGACCATACTCCTGTAATAGCTTTTCACTGAATCCACACTTTCTTTTTAGATTACATTACTTAGCCATAAAACTACTTTGCTGAGTACTGATAATAACATCAGCAAAACTACCATTCAGCAATACAACAGTGTCTCGAAATTTCATACTAAAATGTGAGAAAAGGGAGCTTTTTAGAAGACAAACAAGCCTACTGGTATGCAGGAAACACTGAGGGGACAATGAAGGCATATAAATTGGGGAAAATGTAAAATCCCGGAATATAAACCTGGTTTCACTGTAAACTAAGTCTGCCTTTGGGTACAATTTGACTTCACAAGCCATTGTTCAGATTATCATTAATAATGTACTTCCTTCTAATGACTTTATTTGGTTGCTACGTAAACTACATCATTAGAACTATTTTCGATATTCAGAATGTTATTTTTGAAGATGGATGAAAGGGGAGTTGTGAACTTGTACAAATAATACTAATTATTAATCGTGTTCTTTTAGACCGTACCATGTAAAAATTTGTAGTAGTGACACTGGTTTTGATCTGCAGAAATAAATGTCCTGGTACAGTCTCAAATTTTGGTATGTAACATGAGTAGGAGGCTCTTATGGGTCCAAGGTGCTGCTCCCCAGAGGGACCCTTTCAACTTCTCAGACCCTACCAAGGGTACCCAGTTGGCATTACCTATCACCCCACTCATACTGGGGCCAATTTAGACAAATCCAATTAACCTACCAGCATGTCTTCGAGGTGTGGGAGGAAACCAGAATACCTGGAGGAAACCCATGCAGGCACTTGGAGAACATTGAAACTCCAGGAAGGCAGCATAATACATTACTAGGCTCCAATGCTTTGTATATGCAAGGGAAGATCCAGCAATGTCATTTCTGTGAGCTCCAGCAGCCATATTGAAGCAGGGCATAGCTGGATCCTCCTGCGGCAGCAGATTATTATATTAGTGATCTATTCTCTGCTCATAACAGCAGGCAGTAACTCAGTAAGTGATCTGTTACTACAGAGGTATGTGGAGAGTTGGATACATGAGATGTACATCTCAGCAAGGAGGATGCAATTGTGGCAAGGATGTATTAATTTTTTTGGATGTAGTTTGATACATGCCTCCTATACAGTATGTATTTACAGATAGCCTTTACCACTCAGTTAATATAATTTACCAGAGGAGTGAATGTACAGTTTAATAATGGGATATATGTGTCTTACAGAGTATATTTTTGGCTGGACCATTGGGTACAACAAAGCATTCAATTAGACCAGTCATTCTCAACCAGGGTTCTGTGGAGCCCTAGGGTTCCTCCAGAGGTTACTAGGGGTTCCCTGAGCTGTAGCAGACTGACCTCCCATCTAATGTGCATGCCACTGAATATCTTTTTAGATGCCTGTAAAGGGTCGTTCTTCTCAATGACCACCAATGTACTGAGAAAATTCTCCAAAGACCACAGAGTATCTTTTTTTACTGGATCACTGGGTACAGCAAGCATCCAATTTGACCAGACATTCTCATCCAGGGTTCTATGGAAGAGGTTGCCAGGGGTTCCTTATGCTGTAGCAGGCTGACTTCCTATCGGAGGCATGCCGCCAATTATTTTTTTAAATGGCGGCAAAGGGGGCATTCTTCTCAATGATCTCCAATGTATAGAGGCAATTCTTCACTGACTACAAATTTTAATTTTAGGATTATTTCTTATAATTATTTTGTGATTATAACTGAAAATATTATATATTTTTAGAGCATTTTGGTGATAAAATGATACACCATGAGTGTCAAATACTGTATTCATGCCATAATATTTTATCTATAATGTATTGATATTGGTAACATACTGCGAGCTCTAGATATAATTTTTAGAAAGGGGTTCCCTGAGACCTGAAAATTAATTCAGGGGTTTCTCTCAGGGAAAAAAGGTTAGGAAAGGCTGAATTAGGCTCCCCAAATATCCAATTTACTCACCTTTTTCTACATCCATTGATGTACGTTGCCTTTTAGTAACTCATGAGTAATGAGAACAGTATAGGTTTACCATTGCTAGCCTCTTCTTTGATTTCAAAGCTTTCTGAGCCTCAGACTACAAACACACATACAGTAGAGATTAGGAATTCTGATTCACATTTACAGCTTGCTTGTTTTGGGTCTGTATATCAATAGTAGTCACAACCAGGCAACTAGCATTTTAAAAAATGTCCCAGCAGTGGCAGCCCCATCATTTTCTAATGACAGAGCCACTCATTCACTTTGAATGAACCTCAATGCCAAAACAAAAAAAAAATGATCGACTCTATTTTTCACCAATACAGATCACCAAGACGCACAGAGAATTCATATCTGTGCATTGTGGTGTGCTATAGCTCAGAATAACAATGACGATGAACATTTACTGCGCTCAGTAACCTGTACCATATTGCACCTGCATTGGTGTGAACCCAGCCAAATTAATACAATTTTACAGAAGACACTGCCCAGACTAAAGCCCCGTACACACGATCAGATTATCGAACGATCTGTCGTCCGTTTTTTGTGGCATGCTAGTCTGATGTAGAAAGTGAAGACGTTATTTTCATACGAATTTTCCCGTACGACAAAATTCTACTTCAGAAGTGATGTCATGTGTTGGATTGCTTTCTATGTGTTCTTTCGTCTCTGAGCATGCCTAGTCTTGCTCTTAAGATTTTTTTCTGTCTAAATCTGTACTAATGAGACGAAAATCGGACGTTGTATTACGGACGACAAAAATTTTATAGCCTGCACATCAGGATTTTTTCGGCCGAAAAGTCGGAGTCGGCTGTCGAAAGCACCATACTAACAATCCAAAAATCGGCAGATCGGTCATCGGACTAATTTTCCCTTCAGATTTTCTTATCGTGTGTACGGGCCTTGACATGGAGGATAATAAAAAAAAATGTAAAAACTCAGGAAATGTTTATACATTGCAAAATATGTCATAGTTGTTATTATATCTTAAACAATGACTGGCTTTAATAGTTTACTCACAAAAAAAAAACCTGTGTTGGGCTGAGCATGCCCTTTAATAGCCCAGGATAAGGTTAATGAAGTCGGGATGGTTCCAGCCGTGTTGTATCAACCAAAGTGACAGCATCGGGTAGCAGCCAAAACATCCCCTCCCTGCCAAGTGGCCCTCCCTCCTGGGCAGCATTACAGCAAATTAATGGATGAATAGAGTGGCAAATTGAGTGGGAGGGGGACACCCAGAATCTAATAGTTGAAGCAGCTGTTTTACCCAATTAAGACCCCTCTTGTTTGGTGCTGAAGTGATGGGGCCACTTGGTCCATGGCAGCTAAACTTCCCCATTGTGGCCGGAGAGAGGCAGAGGTACTTGGTTTCAATGTGTTCAGTATCACCTATTCTTTCCCCTCACTGCCGGTGCTATCCACCTGTCCCTATTCACGCACAAGAGCAGCGCAATAAAGCATTGACTACTTCCTCTGTTTCAGAAGGAGCATCTGCACTCTCTGCTGTCTTCTTAGGCCTAAAGAGTAGAGTCGCTATCCCTTTTAAAACATCTCAGACAAAAAAAAAAAGGACAGGGACAGCCTGCATGGAGGCTCCATGGCTCTGACGTTTAAAAGCCCTCTTAGGCTTTTCTGTGGGAAGTAGATTGCCGTATAGGTTCTGTGATCCTGGAATAAAAAAAGGACGAACAAATACTACTGTCAGTGATTTTATTTCAGAAAAGGAGCCCCCCTCCCTCGCCCCCTCCACCCTTTCTGTGACTAATTGGCAAAGCGTGGCCGTTTTATGAAGTAATCACTTAATGCAGTAATTACCCTCGCTCTCTCTGTCTCACTCAGATTGATGCCCTATGTAGCGCCCATCTATTAACTCCTTGTATCTTACTAAATGGCTCATAAAGTCCAACAGATTATTAATACAGGGAGTTTAAATGAGCACTTCATATTTTCTTTATGAAAATGTTCTTTTTCTGTGTTTTATAGACATAACACATGTTTCAGAAGTCGTCACCCAACACTGAGAGTTTAGTTTTCACCCGGAAATTTCTTACAACCTTGAGGAACATATACGGAATTCTGCACCAGAGTTCTCAGCTCCACCCACCAGCTGCAGTCATTACAAGGGGGTCTCATTCTTGCTTTTTTATCTGTTATGTTTTGCTCCCTGTGCAAAAAGCAGCAAATGAAGCGAAACTAAAGTCCTAAATTAAAACTGCAATCAGGCAGGCTCCTTATTGCAGAAGGCTGCTTGCCGTCTTCTACAGAATGTGCACTGAGCTACACATGTGCAGTTTAGTTTACATTATGGCCAGGGCCAGATTAACGTAGGGGCTATTGGAGCTGCAGCTCCAGGCCCCTACCTTTATATAGGCCCCGGGTTGGCCATATTCACTGTTACCGCTCTTCTGTCACTTGTAAACACAGAAGTCTGGCTTCTATGCTCGCTTCCCCAGGCAGCTCCCTCAGAACCTCCCCACATAGCACGAAGGCCGGACAAGGAGGGACAGTTGCCGATGCATGGATGTGTTTATGGGCTTCAGAGACAGCATCCCATGTTGAATTAGGCATGCATGGCTGCACCCTTCCTCCTCTGGGTGCATGCCAAGGCACGGCCCTTAAGGCCCTTCAAAATCCTCAGCACCAAGCCCATGATGCTCTTAATCCGGCCCTGATTATGGCAATGATCCTGTGTGCCAGGATGACTGTGGTTATGCGCTTGCGCTGGAATGACATCATCCCAAGCCTGTCGATGCAGATGGCTTCATCCCAACATTTAGAAAAAGCTCAGTAGAAGATGTTGGCGCCAGCTAGGAAAGTCGGACTATTGAAGAAGAGGAAAATGTTGCAGACTTTATTTCCGCTGTAACTGATTTTTTTTCAGAGGAAGATGCAAAGACAGTTAAAGTGTATGAATAAGCTTTTTTTTAAAATTTGGATAGAGTAGAGAAGAGTCAAATCCTATGCCAGTTTATTTTTTATATCTGTGCACCATTGGGGAAAATTCACTTCACTTTCTCTCCCAAAGACGAAACAGGAAGTTAGTGGAAATCTCCCAAAGTGAAGGAAATTCCCCTGTAAGACAGTTTTTTTCCTGGAACAGGTGCCGCCATTTGAAGATTTTCATATTTGTTTAGGGGACAACTCTAAAATTCTAGACTTCCCCTCACTTACATTCTTGGCGACATTGGCCTTTTTTTAATTATTTCCTACAAGCAGTATTTGCAAAGGCTTTAAGCCCCGTACACACGTACCGATTGTCGGCCGTAAATATTCGGCCGACGACTGTTCGGCCAGTTGTAGGCTTGTTAGTATGATGCTTCCGACAGCCGACAGCGCATTTTCGGCCGAACAGAATCGGGTGTGCAGGCATTAAAATTTTTGTTGTCCGTCACCAGAACGGCCGATTGTTCGCCAGTCAGTACAGATTTCGGCCGACAGACAGCAGATTAGCAAGACTGGGCATGCTCAGAAAAAAAAAAGACAAGGAAAGTTAACCATCACATGACATCACTTCTGCAGTCGGCTGTTGTTGGCCACCATTTGTTGAAGTATGTTGATCTTGATTGAAGGTATTATATACTAATAGACTCGTATTCCTTATATGGGAAGTTGTATACTCATGCCTTGCTAGCAATGAAAACTTGACAGAAAGTCTAAGGCTAGGTACACTCATGTCCAGCTGTGATTTGCAGTCTGGGGTCAGGTGCGTTTCTGTTCATGGTTCAAGTGCAATTTTTCATGAATTCGCACCTGAACCAGGCCTGAAAACGCACAGGATCCTTTTCAAAACCACACCACGGCCACCCCAGACATGTGTGAACCGGCTCCATTAAGAGTCGGTCACCTTTACATGTTATGCGAATTGGATGCGGTTAAAAACGCATCCAATTCGCATATGTGTGAACCCAGCCTAATTCTTCCACACTCTATCCAAAGCCAAAAAAGGGTTTGCCATAAAGATAGTTTAACTGAGAAACAATTATGTATGTAGAGTCTCCCAGCAAGACCTTGACTGTCTCTGGAAGAAAAAAAAAACTCCTAAATTCCAGTTATGTTTTCATTAAATAAAAGCCTACAATCCATTTTAAATACAGCTAGTGTAATTTGCCAAATCTGTCTTTCTTTTACCTTCCTGTAATTCTCTTTACAGCAGCAATCAGACTGGTAGAGGGAGGCTTAGCAGTTTGGGCCAGTCAGAAAACTGTTACAAGATGGTCATTCATGAACAGTTGGATGTGCAAGCACATTCTGACCATCCCACAATGTTGATCGACCAGCTCCCTCAACGCAGGAGTATTTCTGTTAGGGCAAATGTAGGGTAGAGGAGGGAGAAGCACTCAGAGCATAAGGATGCTGGGTAAATCTGGGGAAACACTGAGAACAAGACAAGGTGTTACAACTTGTCCATTATCTTTCCTTCTCAAAAGATCATTCAGGCTGTCCCATTAAACCAATTCTGAGCCTTTTCATACTGGAGGAACCCTTGAAATAATTTTCAGGTCTTAGGGAACCCGTGCTAAAACTATTATGCCTACAACCCTGGTATAATAAAGTGATTAGTAAGTTGCAGAAAAAAGTATCTGCCTACATTGATGGTCTGTGGGGAATTGCCCCTTTATGTTGATGGTCAGTGTAGACAGCAGATCAATCCACCATTGCTTACTTGTGAAGGAAAATCTAGCAATCTCCAAAGGTACCTTAGGGTTCATCAGAATTCTGGTTGAGAAAGGATGCTCTAAACCAGAGGTTGCCAAACCTTTCAAACAAAGGGCCAGTTTACTGTCCTTCAGACTTAAGGGGAGCCGGATTGTAGCCGATGGGGGTAGAAAATGTCCTGGACCCAGCATCAGTGAGAATGAACATGGCCTCAGGCTTGGTGGTCAGTAGGAGGAGGAGTAGGTGTCCCATCATTGGTATTAGCGGGAGGAATAATACCCCATTATTGGTATCAGTGGAAGAAACCGTACCCCATTGTTGGTGTCAGTGGGAGGAATAGTGCCCCATCATTGGTGTCAATGGAAGGAAAATTGCCCCATCATTGTTACTAGTTGGAGGACTATTGCCCTATCATTAGTGTCAGTGGCAGTCATTAAGCCCCACTGTTGGTGTCAATGGAAGGAATAATGCCCCATTGTTGGTCTCAGTGGAAGGAATAGTGCCCCATCATTTGTGTCAGTGGAAGGAATTATGCCCCACTGTTGGTGTCAATGGGAGGAATAGTGCCTGATATCATTGGAAGGAATAGTACCCCAGGGGCCAGATAAAAGCTAGCAAAAGGCCGCAGTTTTAAACTGTTGCCTGATAGAGCCAGATGTGGGAGACTGCCATCTAGCGTATTTGTTCTGCTGCTCCTTCCTTGTCCAATCAACAGGCTGGTGGAAGAGCTTTGACTAAGAAAGCAACTATTGTTTTTCTAAAAATGCACAATGCACATTGCAGCAAGGGTGCCACATTAGTGTTAAAATAGTCCAGAAGGATAGTTTATTAGACGATTGATAATAAAAAAAATATGTTTTAGGGGTCTTTCAGGGCTTGAGAAAGATAATTTCAGCAATGCTTGGACTCAAAGAGAGTTCTAAAAAATATTTAAAGATCTAAGAGGACAAAACATCAACAGAATGTGTCATCTTATAGTGCAGAACGTTGAGAAGGGGAGTGTTAGAGCCCCCAAAATGTGTTGGCTTTTTTTGCTAGTCAACTATCCTTCTGAACTTTATTACCAATGGTGTGGCACCCTTCCTTCGTTCTGCATATTTGGATCTCCTACAAACCCCCCTCTCCTGTTCAAGGGTGTACCTATTGCATAGGAGCCTCCCCCAAGCAATGCAGTAAATGAGATGGTCTTCATGATTCTGGACATTAATAATAAGAGATCTAGCCTCTCTTATCTATGTGTTCTTTCTAAAGTCACCCATCAGATGGCTTAATATGGTTACCAATACGTGGTATTCAGCAGAGGAAAATCTTGATTTTTTTTTCCTTTAAATTAAATCTTCAAATGCAGAAAGATAAATGGAAGCATATACATATTCACCAGCACACCAAGGATCTTGCAAAAGCAGTCCAAAAAACTTTATTCCAGATAAGATCACATCAGAAAAGTATAGTGCAACGTTTCGGAGCCGCACAGGACCCCTTCATCAGGCATGGAAGCTACTTGAGTCCAGAGATCTCTGCAATGTCCTGTGTCTGGGCCTTGTATAGAATTATTTATCAAGATAGAGCTGGGGCTATCTTGGCACCTGAAAAATTATCCAATGCAAGTAGAAATTATAAATCTTGATAAAGACAAAGACAGAGTTAAAGGAAATATTATAGACATACACATATAGCATATTTTTGGATTCTGTGTTACGTATAAAATATTTTATTCATCCAGTTATTGATTATTTTCTTGGTAGAAAGCTCTCTTTATTTCAGATGCACCATTGCAAGAGGATTTACTATTACTTCTCTGAACAAAGACATTTACAATTGTCCTTAGAATTTTTTGGACTCTTATCTGCTTCAAGAGGAGAAAAAATATTTTTGAGAAAGGAAGCAATAATTTTTTCTCAAGAAACCTCAAGATGATATCCAGGTTTCAAAGCGTACCTATGCATATAAATATTGAGCTTGGGAGGGCCCAGGTATTGCAGGCTTTGTGCTATGCACCGTACAGCCCAGAGGCACGGAGAATGAGAGGAATCAGTGAATTCTTCCTGTACGTCCCATTCATGGTCAGCTGAGCAGAACTAATGTAACAAAATGTCTTTGGCCCTTTGAGGCTCAGGTTACGTGTTTTGGGAGCGGCTAGAGGGGATCCTTTGCTGGCTTGGGCACAGGGGGGGAGGGAGGGCAGTGAAGTATCTGTTACTTCATTGTCAATTTCATCCCTTGACCTCTGCAACCTCATGTGATCTTTTTAACCCTTTCCGTACAGCCGGCTTACCAGAAGTCAGGATTTCACCAACGTCTTGTCTGATGAAGGCCAAAAAAGGGAACAGAGTCCATTTGTCTCTTTGTTTTTATACAATTATGCCGCTAACTGGCCAGATCAGGCCAAGGAATCAATGATGTCTGTGTTTAGCTTATACTGCTCAAGTGATTAAAGGGACAATCCATTTTAAATGACTATTTCATTTTTTGGCTGATGTCAGGGAGTTAAGCGGTTTTACAGACTGTTTTTTTTTTTTAATACCAAACATGCTATACTTACCCGCTCTGTGCAAGGGTTTTGCACAGAGCAGCCCTGAACCTCTTCTTCTCGGGTTCCCACCAGCAATCCTGCCTTCTGCTCTTCTCCGAGTGCTCCCATAGCATGCCGCTTGAATCCCCAGCTGTGCTTTGTGCGTCCATAGACACACACAGCAAGGCTTGGCCCCACCCCCTGCTCCCTCCTCACATGAATTGACTGACAGCAGCAAGAGCCAATGGCTCGCACTGCTTTTAGCCAAGCTTGTGAGAGCACAGAGAGGGGAATGAAGAACGCAAGCCGCTACAGCATTGGATTGATACAAGTAAATGCTTAAGGAGGGGGCTGGGGGCACTGGTTCACTGGTTTTGGAAGGTTTTTTACCTTAATGTAGAGAATGCATTAAGGTAAAAAACATTTTGCCTTTCCAACCACTTTAGAATGGAACTCTTCACGCACAAGAGTTATTACCAGGAAGGCTTAAATTGCAGAAGAGGCATACTATGGGGTTTGATTTACTAAAACTGGAGAGTGCAAAATCTGGTGTAGCTCTGCATAGAAACCCATTAGCTTCTATTTTTTTTTGTCAAAGCTTATTTAAACAAGCTGATGGTAGAAGCTGATTGGCTACCATGCACAGCTGCACCAGATATTGCACTCCCCAGTTTTAGTAAATCAACCCCTTTGTCTCTTCTGCAATAAGGATTCTTTCCTGCCTGTTTGCAACCTTCCTGATGATGTACACCCGAGATCTTTGCCCATTTTGATTGTCCATGCTTGCATGGTGTAACTTCCGCACAGGAACGGCAGTTCATTCATCCCATCATATGCCAGAATTGCACATTGAGCTGCAGCCAATATGAATGTACTCTCATGCATGCACAGGAGCGACGCCCTGAAAATGGAAGAAGGCAGGACGTAGAACCAGTGAACTTTACGCTTTAAAGACCAAACTTCGGATAGAGTATGAAATGGTTAGAACCTTGTTAGGTTGTTATATATGTCCCCACTGGGCAAATGTGCCCTCTTTGCTTTAGCTACCATTGTTATCGGTATAGAATGTTATGGAAAATCTTAAATTTTAGAGTTGTCACTGGAACAGAAAATAAGGAGGAGTCTTGCACTGGGAACACTTATTCTGGTGATGACTAAAAGGAGATTTTTTCCTCAATTTGGGGAGATTTTCTTTCACTTCTTGTCTGCAAGACAGGAAAAAAAGATAAAATAAGCCATCAGGTGACTATCCCACTAGACTAGACTTGATTTGAAGAGTGTTATAGCGCTTTTTTATACTTGGCAGGTTTTATGCGGTTTTCAAAACCTTACTCTGTTTCTCTGAAACGCAGTGATGACCTATATTACCCTACTGGTAAAAAAGCTAAGGTACGCCCATTCACTTAAAAGTGGTGGTGCACAGTGTGGAAAATATTTGCAGCACTGGTATTTTGAGATTGGTTCTTAAAGAAGTGTGTTATAGCACTGGGATTTTCGGGCATTGTTAATTTATTATTGGCAACATTCTGACAATTGGGACTATTTAACATCACTCTATGAGTTTAAAAAAAGTTTAATGTGCTTGACATTTTCAATTTTTTTTTATATAATATTATAATATGTTTTTTCATGTATAGTTATATACAAGCAACACATGGATGATTATTGACACAAGACACAGAGTTCAGTAAAACTTTTTTCATTTTATTTCAGTTCCAGCAGTGCAACACACTGGGGTCGATTTACTAAAACTGGAGAGTGCAAATTCTGGGGCAGCTCTGCATAAAAACCAATCGGCTTCCAGGTTTTTTTTTTGTCAAATTGAACAAGCTGAATTTAGAAGCGAATTGGTTACCATGCACAGCTGCACCAGATTTTGCACTCGCCAGTTTTAGTAAATCAACCCCAATTTGTTTTATTTAGCCTTTATATTTGGTGGATAAACATACACCAGAGGTGATTGCAACAGCTGAGCACATATGTTAAGAGTGATCCTATACATTTTAGTAGCATTGTGGCAGCACATAAGGTTATTTGTGGGTTTTAAGTATCCCACTAGACTGCTCCTTTAACTGAAATATCAATTTTGGGTGGAGTGACCTTTTAAAATAATTTTAGAGACACTTTAGACTTAAAGCGGAGATCCGGCCACAAAATAGAAATTTCAATGAACATACCCCCGGGACAGTCAGGGCTAGTGCATTCCACAATGGCTAGCCTCTGATCTGTCCCAGTTCGCACTTACCTTTTAGAAGAAATACTTACTTTTAAAATTTCTTCTCCAGCGCTGCCAACTCAGGTGTGGGCAGCTTGAAGCCAGCGCGATCCTCTTCCGTCCTCTTCGGCCCCACGATGCACTGCGCCGGCCCCGCCGTCACTTCCGGGTCTGCAGCGTCATCCCTGCACAGCTTCTGGGCATGCCCAGAAGCTGTTTAGCAAGGTATGACGGCACCTGCACCGGAACTGACGTTCAGCTCCCAGGAATCATTGCAAAGCGGAAGTGACGGCCGGGCCGTGCGGCCGAGGGAGGAAGTGGAAGAAAGGTGAGTATTTTTTTTCTGCAATTACAAGGTAAGTAAAAAAAAACAAAAATCCTATCTACCCATTTCTTTTTCAGGTGAGCTATAGCAAGTGGATGGCCCAAAATCGACTATGTCGATTTTGTGGCCGGAACTCCGCTTTAAGACACTTTGCTGTTGAATCAAGATGTCAGCAGCAGTCACAGAGCTTTGGGACACCGCAGCACTGGATAGAAGGTGAGTAAAGTTCCACCTTTAGCATAATAATATTATTATTAATATTATGCATAATTTATTGTATTTTTTTATTTTCCTAAATGAATAATAAAATCACATACAGTATTTCAAAAAAGTGAGTACACCCCTGTCTGTATTTTCCCACATGTGCAATCACTGCAATATATCTGGATATGTTGATATTTGATGTGGGAGCATGGAGAACATATACAGGCTTAGTGATCAAATGTAACACTGTGTTAGCCATGTTTTTATGTCAATATTGTTTTAATAATTGATGTATAAAGTTTAAAAAAAATCCTCTTTTTTGTAATTCTATCTTGTGAGTAGTTTCTGAAAAGTCACACTCTATAAAAATATAAAACAAAAACAAAAAACAATTTAATGTAGCTGTGTCTTTTTTCGATTCTCCCACTCTTTGCCCTGCTGTTGAAGCATCCACCAACTATGAAAATAACAAAATTAAAACAATCTGTGTATTACATTTTTTTCAGTAATCTTTGTGCTGGTCTTGTGACAGGAGGATCCTAAGTGCTGCTCTCTAGAGCATTGTCCTGTAAGCCCAGGACAGGGGGTGGAGCCTTGATGCCCTGGGCTCACAAGAAGTGGATCGAGTGATGCTGAGCATCATTCTTCCCAGAAGAGGATTGGAACTAGATTGGTGAGTGGACAAGTCTGTGGATGACAGTACCAGAGTTAGGGTAAGTGAGGCAGATAGACGTTTTTTTTAGGTTAATCTGTACTTTAATTAAATTAAATGTGTTTTACATATGTAGCACTTACCTCCAGAAGAGCAGCTGAATTTTAATGACTCTCCTGACTTTTCTAGAGGTGACTCTCCCTGCAGTTGCACCAAAACAAACAGGACCGTCTTTAACAAAGGGAAAAAGGGGCAGCTGCCCTGGGCCCAAGTCATTGTTGTGAGGCCCAAAGCAGCTGCTCCTGGAGCCCGCACTGCCTGCAAATAGTTGATAAGTGGATTTGGGAGGGCCCAAGATAATATTTGCCCAGGGTCCAATCAATATTAAAGACGGCCCTGAAGAAAACAATCATCACCAAAAAAAAAATCACCAGTGGCCACAATCAGGCTACAGTCTCTTTAGTTTTAAAGGTTTTTTTGTTTAATAACTCATGAAGAAACAGAACACAGGACACCTAAAGAGCAACAAAATATCCCAGTCCTTCAAGTAGCATCAAACTAATAGAAGCCATAGGGCAGCCTACTAACAGCAAAGTTGATGGTTCCTCTAATATTTCAGTAGAAGCCTCCTGGTGATAATATATCCTTTAACTAGCTCTGTAGATGGCCCTACATTCTGCAGAAGCAGCCTTTCAGTAGTATTTATTCCTCTAATCATATGAAAATGGTCATAGGTATCTTAAAGAGCTAGGAAATGAGGTTCCAATGCAATGTCCATTCGTCAGCAGTTTCCCTCAAGCTCCCCAGGACATTCTTTAGTATACCAGACTCTTCTGAGGTTGAGCAGCTGTCTCTTGGGCCAGTTTGTTTGGCCTCTGCCACAGATCAACTTAGGTTCCTTAGGCCTCTACTACAGGCTAACTTGGGTTACATAGGTCCAGATTCAGGCCCCCTAAAAGAACAAACCCCTTTTGCACTCTGACATCCCCCCCAGACAAAGAACTGGGAAGCATAGACAAGCCCCAACTTACATTGGCATCTTCTCCAAATAAAGACCTGGGCAAGAAGAACAAGGCATTCTCTACAGGCAAAGACCTTGGTGGGGGGGGGGGGGGAGGGGGGACCCTTCTAGAAAGTTGCTCTGAATATTTATCTTGTCCTTTCATTTCACATCACTGGAATAACATCTTAAGTAATTGGTCAAAGCAGGCAAATATCCGTATCCCATTACATTGTTCCTTCTCATAATAACTACTTGAGACAACTCAACAGCAGCAGGCAGAAATAATCAATGTCCTCAGCTTAGGAGAAACCCAGCAAACACAGATAACATTAGCTCAGGCTGGCTACACCCTAGCTGCAAACAAACTAAATTTGGTACGGAAGGGTCTGGTATGGATTGTTGAGGGGACCCCACGCTGTTTTTTTTAAGAAATTTGGCGTGAAGTTCCCTGGTATAGGGCCTGGTATAGATTTGGGGGGGACCCCACGTCATGTTTTTTTTATTCTGTTCCCTTTAACCACTTAAATACAGGGCACTTTCATCCCCTTCCTGCTCAGACCAATTTTCAGCTTTCAGTGCTCATTGGTGTCTATGGGAAATCTTGGTTAGCTTGACATGGCACTGCTCCCTGTCTTTAACTTTGGCGTTGATGGGAAATCTTGGTCAGTTTGACATGGCACTGCTCACGAAAAATAAGGGACAGGGACACCAAACTTGGAGACACCGGAAGGGGACTCAGGACTATAACATATCCTTACATTTTTGAAAGTGGGGTATGCCTGTACACTATAATGACATAAGACACTATCCACTAACTACCTGCCTAATCTCCATTGTCACACACTATACACGGCTGCCGTGTAAGCAGCAGCCTTATAAAGTGTGGGGCGTGGACTTAGCCCCTGAGCTATGATTGGCCAACGGCACTCTACCTTTGGCCAATCATGGCTCTCACAGTATATTGTACTGTGATTGGCCAAAGCATATAGGTCAGGTGCATGCTTTGGCCAATCCTCAGCATTTAAAGCACTGCAAGAGCACAGTACATTATGGGGCGCTCATCGGCGGGCGAACTTCGTTCAGTGAACACACAAACAGCTGATGTTTCGAACTTAAGTTCGACTCGAACACACAGCCCATCCCTATTGGGGACTCATCAGTGTGCCAGTATGGATCAGAGTCATTTTCTTATTTATAAACAGGAACAGAATGAGAACTGACAGTATATCAGACTCATACTTTTCAAGGCTACCTTAGCCAAATCCTATCATGTCTCTCGCCCCCTTGACCCAGATGGTAGACCAATCCTCCAATGTAAGCCTCACCCTTGACCATTCTTTCTAATTTGAACAATGAGTACTACAGTGATGCAGATCCTGTATCTCCCTAAGTTCTCAGTGTTCACCCTAGCACATGGTAGTAGGAAATCAAGGCCATCCCTAGAGGATACTGCATAAACACCTTATCCGGATTCATGGCAGGGTGGCCAGGGCAGGGTGAAATGACCTGGAAATCTTTCATAGTGCCACATCTTCCCAGTATAGGCACTCAGACTGCCTGATTTCTCAAATTTCCTTCATTTCTTCCTACCAAAACCAAAGCTGTCACCTTTGGGTGGAGTGTCCCTTTAAGACATTTCTTGCACCCAGACCTCTGCCTTGTATATGATAACAAGCCTATATTTAAAGTGGAATACATGAAGCAAATAATTTTTATTTGATGGTGTTAAAAGAACCAGCAAGCCATCTTAATTACGCTAGACTTCAGTTTTGTTCAATGAGACGATAAACCTATCCATGAACGTGGTGCACAAACCTCGGCTGGGTGGAAGAAGGGGGGGGGGCATATAAATAAAAGGCCACACTCTCCCTCCCACCCCCACTCTGCTCCCAGTCAACGGCAGCATGGAAAACACAAACATGACATTGGTATCTAGGAGAAAATAATTAGGGTCCTCATCAGTGTAATTCCCTCTAATAAAGGCCCTAGAGCTGACATATAAGTCGCTCCACTCAGCTTTAATGAATAGATGTGCTGCTTGTTTGCTAAAAAGGTTTTTAGCAGAAAATCGATAATGTTACTTCAGCATTCGTGATTGCAAATGCAATTACAGTGCCTGTGATTAGTTATAGTCTTCTCATTGTTTTGGTGATTATTATGATTATTTTTTAAAATGGGGGCTGCCATAGGATGTTATAACCGGGAAAAGTCTGACAGCACACATAATTTTGCAGTATAATAACACTTAGCTTTTGTCGCTTTATCTTTAGCTTTTAGCGCCCCGATTAGCTCATTAACCCTTCGCTATATATTAATATCTTCATTATAGACAAGGGAAGACCTTATTTTTGAAAAAAAAAAAAAAAGATCTATTCATACTACATATACTGTATGCTAAATTAACATTTATTTTAAGCTTTGCAATCTGTTATTTTAGGTTTAGTTACTTGTACCTGTTACCCTTTATGTTAATTTCCTATCTTACCTTACATCTTGGCTGAAATGAAAAATCAGCCTGACAGGGGAGTGCCTGTACTGGTTGCATGATGCTGACAGCAGAATTTCTGTATCAGGGTTACTTTTATATATACCTTTTGTATAAAGGGTAAACCATGGGCAGTTTCTAAAAGTAGGTACCTTCAGATGTTACCACATACCACTAGCATTGTTAACCACTTGCCAACCGCCGCAAGTACATATACTGCGGCGGTCAGCCCCTCACAGGCAAAGTGACATATCGGTACGTCACTAGCCTGTGAGGCTCTGGGAAGCGAGCGCGCGCCGCCGGATTCGCGCTCCCGCTCGGTCACGGACCCCCCTGCGCGTGTGCCCAGCGGACCCGATGTCCGCCGGGCACTCGCGATCGTCCATTACACCGGGAGAAAGGCAGGCGGCTAATGTAAACAAGCCGCCTGTCATTCTCCCCTGTGTAAGAATGGTGATCATACGGTTCTACTATGTAGGACCGTTGATCACTGTTCTTACACCTCAAGCCACAGCCAATCACAGTTAGAAGCACGCCCCCTAGGGACACACTTAACCCCTCCCTCTCAAAAAAAGTTAACCCCTTCACTGCCAGTGTAATTTTTACAGTAACAGTGCATATGTATAGCACTGATTACTTTAGTAATGTCACTGGTAACCCCAAAAGTGTAAAAAATGTCAGTCAAGGGTCCGATCTGTCCGCCGCAATATCGCAGTCCCGCAGAAAAAATCGCAGATCGCCGCCATTACGCATTAAAAAAAAAATAACAAAAATGATAAAAATCTTTCCCTTAGTTAATAAACGCAATAACTTTTGCGTAAACCAATCAAAATACGCTTTTTGCAATTTTTTTTTACCAAACATATGTAGCAGAAAACAAATTGGCCTAAAATGTTAAAAAATTTTGATTTTTACATTTTTTTAAGGGAATTTCATATAAAAAAATGTGAAAAATATTATTTTTGCAAAATTGACGCTCTTTTTTTTGTTTGTAGCGCATGATCAAAAAATCGCACAGGTGATCAAATACCACCAAAAGAAAGCTCTGTTTGTGGGAAAAAAAGGACGTCAAATTCGTTTACGTACAGCGTTGCACGACCGCACAATTGTCCGTTAAAGTCACGCAGCGCCGAATCGCAAAATAGGCCCTGGTCAGGAAGGGGGTAAAATCTTCCGGGGCTTAAGTGGTTAAAAAGGGCATCTATAGAGGTTTTGTACAGTATTCTTTGTATATACTGTACAGTATATATATATATATATATATATATATATATATATATATATATACACCTGCTCAATTGCTTGGTAACACAAACTGCTAATCAGCCAATCATATGGCAGCCACTCAATGCATTTAGGCATCCAGACGTGGTGAAGATAACTCGCTGAAGTTCAAACTCAGCATCAGAATGGGGAAGAAAGGGAATTTAGGTGACTTTGAACAGTCTGATTATTTAAAAAACTGGAGATCCACTGGGATTTTCATGCACAACCATCTCTAGGGTTTACAGAGAATGGTCCCAAAAAGAGAAAATATCCAGTGAGTGGCCGTTGTATGGACGAAAATGCTTTGTTGATGTCAGAGGTCAGAGGAGAATGGGTAGACTGACTAGCATACCCTCTCTGAATGCACAACACATCAAACCTTGAAACAGATGGGCCGGAGCAGCAGAAAATCACAGCGGATGCCACAACTGTCTGCTATGAACAGGAAACTGACTACAACTCACACAGGCTCACCAAAATTGTACAATAGAAGATTGGAAAAATGTTGCCTAGTCTGATGAGTCTGAATTTCAGCTGCGACATTCAGATGGTAGGGTCAGAATTTAGCATAAATAACATAAAAGAATGGATCCATCCTGCCTTGTATTAACGGTTCAGGCTGGTGGTAGTGTAATGGTGTGGGGGATATTTTCTTGGCACACTTTGGGCCCCTTAGTACTAACTGAGCATTGTTTAAACACCACCGCCTACCTGAGTATTGTTGCTGACCATGTCCATCCCTTTATGACCACAGTGTACCCATCTTCTGATGGCTCCTTCCAGCAGGATAATGCACTATGTCACAAAGCTCAAATAATCTCTCCACTGGTTTCAAAACAAAACACTGAGTTCACTGTACTCCAATGGTCTCCACACTCACCAGATCTCAATCCAAAAGAACACCTTTGGGATGTGGTGGAATGGGAGATTCGCATCACGGATGTGCAACTGACAAATCTGCAGCAACTGCGTGATGCTATCATGTCACTATGAAGCAAAACCTCTGAGGAAGGTTTCCAGCACCTTGTTGTATCTATGCCACAAAGAATTAGGGCAGTTCTCAAGGCAAAAGGGGGTCCAAGTGCCCGGTGAGTGTATATTGCTTATACTGCACAGAGTAAAGTAAGCCTGTTACTGCTGGAGGTCGATTTTCAGAGGGTTTGGTGAATTTGCTATGAAATTCATGGAACCTAAAATTAGTGCCAAAATCGAATGAATCTTGTTAGGGAGGTAAATCGTGTTTAGGAGTTCTGCCCATTTTTGGCAAACTACATGTACAAATGCAAGAAAATTATTCAAATTTTAGGGACATATGGACCATGTGGCTGGAGTTTTCCATCTCCTGGTTATTGCCTTTCTTACGTAAATAGATATTGGTATTTTTATTTTTCCAGGGTGCCATGTAGGTCGACCTCACCCATAGGTGTTCACAGGGGGTGTGCCAGGTGTGCCTGGGCACACCCTAATCACTACGCTGCAGGATGGAGAGTGGGAAAAGGGGCTAGTAAATATGTAATTTACTGGTGCCTTAGTTTTCCAAATGAACATTGTGAACACAACTAGGTTTACTATGCTTCAGTTTGTGAATGAACAGGAAGCCGCTCAGCACAGAGCACTTCTCATTTATTCACTGTGCAGTGCAGCTGAGGCTGCAGAGAAAGGCGTGTGTGTTTGAGCTTTGGGGTGCACACCCTAATGCAATAGGCTGCGCACACCTATGACCTCCCCCCTGTCGCATGTTTCCTTTCTTTCGTTCTTCTTTCTTTCATTTTTAATAATTATTATTTTTTTTTTCTATTTCTTTCTTCTTTCTCATTTTCATCAGTTTTTTGTTAATTTTTGGAAAAGGTGGCCTTGAATAGTTTTGTGATATACAAATAATTCTTTCTTGTTCGTTGGCCTTTATGTCTTAATTTACTTGGACTTCCACTCTAAAATTGGGTGGAACAGGTAAGATGTTCCCACAAGTGAACTTATCCTTTAATGCAGGGAATGCATTAGAGTAGAAAACCTTTTGACTTTTAAACCGCTTAAAAAAAAAAAGGCTTTATCAATATAACTAACCCTAATTGCTCCCTATGTAGTTTATCAGCTTTCCCTATCCTTTTCCCATAGCAACTTCCAATTCACTGACACTAGGAGTGCTCTGTGCCCCCCGCCTCCTTTTCTTGTGATGGGGCTTACCCAAAAGTCCCATTATTGGTCCTTCTAAGGCTATTGGTTATAGAACAAAAGCCTTATAGATTATACAGTAGTATAGTATATAGTATATTGCATTATAGTTTATAGTATAGTATATAGCATAGTGCATTATAGTGTATAGTATAGTATAGTATATAGTATAGTGCATTATAGTGTATAGTATAGTATAGTATAGTATATAGTGCATTATAGTTTATAGTATAGTATAGTATATAGTATAGTGCATTATAGTATATACTGTATTTTCTGGCGTATAAGACTACTTTTGAACCTCAAAAAAATTCCCCAAAAATTGGGGGTCGTCTTATACGCCGAGTATAATATCTCCAAGGTAACCTAAGTATAAGTATTACCGGTAGATGAAAATTAGGGGGGGGGCGTCTAATACGCCCAGTCGTCTTATACGCCGAAAAATACGGTAGTATAGTGCATTATAGTTTATAGTATAGTATAGTATATAGTATAGTGCATTATAGTTTATAGTATAGTATATTATATTATAGTTTATAGTATAGTATATTATAGTTTATAGTATAGTGCATTATAGTTTATAGTATAGTATAGTATATTATAGTTTATAGTATAGTATATTATAGTATATAGTATATAGTATAGTGCATTATAGTTTATAGTATAGTATATTATAGTTTATAGTATAGTATATTATATTATAGTTTATAGTATAGTGCATTATAGTTTTAACCACTCTACGACCGCTCACAGTAATACTACTGCGGCAGAGTGGTTCGTTATCGTCCAGCCACGTAGTATTAACGTGACTGGACACTCCCCCTTCTGGGCGGCGCTTGCGCGCCGCCGGAGGCTCGCTCCCGCTGTTTTCATTCAAAGCGGGAGTCGGGCCAGGGGAGGAGCAGCGGCGATCGCCGCTACTCTTACCCGATCGTCGGGGATCGAGTCTGGAGATCCGCCCGCTGTGTGTAAACACAGCGGGCGGATCTCCATAGTGACAGGGAGTGACAGATCGGACTGTTCAGCATAGCTGGACATCCGATCTGTCCATGACTCACATAGTCACCTCCCCCCCTACACGTTAGTAAGCACCAGGCATACATTAACCCCTCCCTCTCCAATAAAATTAACCCCTTCCCTGCCAGTGTCATTTTTACAGTAACAGTGCATATTTATAGCACTGATTACTGCAGTAATGTCACTGGTACCCCCAAAAGTGTCAAAAATGTCAGTCAGGGGTCCGGTCTGTCCGCCGCAATGTCGCAGTCCCGCAAAAAAAAATCGCAGATCGCCGCCATTACGCGGTAAAAAAAAAACACCAAAAATGACAGAAATCTTTCCCTTTGTTAGTAAACGCAATAACTTTTGCGCAAACCAATCAAAATACGCTGATTGCGATTTTTTTTACCAAACATATGTAGCATAAAACAAATTGGCCAAAAATTTTTAAAAAAATTGGTTTTTACATCTTTTTTGGGGGGAATTTCATATAAAAAAATGTTAAAAATATTGTTATTTTTTCAAAATAAACGCTCTTTTTTTGTTTATAGCGCAAAAAGTAAAAATCGCACAGGTGATCAAATACCACCAAAAGAAAGCTCTGTTTGTGGGAAAAAAAGGACGTAAATTTCGTTTGGGTACGGCGTCGCACGACCGCGCAATTGTCAGTTGAAGTCGCACAGCGCCGAATCGCAAAAAGTGGCCTGGACGGAAGACGGCAAAATCCTCCGGTGGTAAAGTGGTTAAAAAATTATCTTGGCAAATCAGCACATAAATTTGCTGGGACTGTAAGTTTTAAACCCCCAGTATTCAACTCAAACCCATGGTAGTGGCAAACCCAAACCTCATCCATTTTCATGGTGAAAGTACACGCTCTCAGATGGAGAAGATTCTCTGGCAGTGCATGGTAGTGACGTTTTGCAACACAGGTGGTAGGACCGGTGAGCATTAACTGTGTTCTTTCACAGATGCAGCTTTTTTTGCAATAGAGCTGCTTTAATGGTAATATTAAATATTTTGGGGTTAGTTTGAGGTTTAGGGGATCATGGGTTGGCCTCAGTCTTTTTATGGGGTCCTTTAAAGGTTTACTGTAATGCTGAAATAAGGGCAGCTTATTGCCCAATTCCAATCAAGAGAAGAGTTTGGAAGGTCCAGCAATCTTATATTTGCTGTCTGTGCCTTCCAGTCCCAGTGAAAGCTGCTCCCCTTTATATGTATGAACATCAAAGTGATAGGAAGTGAGGGGTAAATCTCCCCAAAGGGGATCACAGATAAAAAATGTAACTCGTAAGCTGGAGTTTGCCTTTAAAGTTAAAATTTGATTTGTCATGTTTTCAACTACTTGCCCTTGGTTTACAGACCCTGTTTGGGACCCAGTGTGGACCCTTGTTTAGGACCCATTGTTTTCATTACATACCTTACCTGGTCTCTGTGCTTCTCTATGCAATGTGAGCACATGATAGCTAATAGGAGGGGGTACAAGGGTGCTCTACATAGCTTACTGAAAACCCTAAACTAAAAACTTACTCTCATAAGCCCTCAGCTTTAATGTCAGCAGTAGGCTCTGCAAATTCCAACATGTCATTCAAGAAAAGTAGGCGTTCCTAGGCATTCTTCATAGGGTAACGACCACATGTAATGCAGCTGGCCAGGGACACTAAAGCTGGAAATAAAAGAGCTAGGTGAGCCTTTCTCAACCTGCTTACCCCAGAGGAACCATTAAAACAACTTTCAGGTATCAGGAAACCCTGGTTAAAGCTTGTAGGAGGAGTTTTTGTTTTCATTCTCCTCTGACTGTCCTATGATGCTTTATGACTCTTCATGCTTTGTCTGGACAGTGCTGATTGGCCCTGTGCTGATTACACGCACCCTGCCAGAAAAAAAAAAAAACTCTGTAGCAATACACCCCAAACTGAACATGTGCAGAGTGCCCCCATGGCTCTGTACTATCAGGAGGGGAGGATCAGAGAAGACAGAATCAAACAGCATTTTTACACAATGCAGAGGATTAACCCCTTAGGTTCCACAGTGCACATAACAAGCATATACAGACCGATGTTACTGTTGTGGGTTTACCTTGGGTGTGATAAATTAGTTGGCACCTAAACTAGCACTTTAATTGAATTACTTTAAAAATAAAGGCTGGCCATACACTATACAATTTTCTTATTCCATTTCCTTTAGATTTACCTTCAACTATGTAGTGCAAGGGCCTGCCTTATTACATAAAGGAGAGACATGGCCCAGATGGGACTTTAAATGAAGTGGATGCATGAGTCGCCGATGTACAAAAAATGAATTTAATGAGTAAAAAACATGTAAGCAGTGACATGCATTAACCAACAGGTAGGGTACAGAATGTGGCATGACAAGATTGCAACAGCAGTGTTGGTGTAGGAGTCAGATATCTTGGAGGGAGCTGGGTTACATACAAATATATGTTAAATATAATGTACAGCAAAGTAATAAAACTCGACGCGTTTCGTGGGTCTGTTGCCCACTCATCAGGAGTATACATAGGTAAGCCTGTCAAAAGAATGGAAAACGATTGTATGTAGTGTCAAATCCAATAAATATTGTAATTGGTCAGCAAGTATGGATTTTCAACAAAAGTATAACCCAAGTGGGGAGATCGTACTTACATAAGGCCATATTCAACTGGTGAAAGCGACGTTGCCATATGGTGGGGGCGCTAAATGTCTGATTGCATACAAAATGAAAGTGCTTAGGCTTGACGTCATACTGTATTACATGGTTTCGGTAAATCTAAAGGAAAAATTGTAGAAGAAAATTGTATAATGTATGGACACCAAGACACAATGTTAGGTCCTTAAAATATTGCAGCTTTTAGCACAAACAACACCATTGTGTTTATTACCTATTTTGTAACATTATGCTTCATAGGCTTTTAGGTATCCATTAAAATATTGACGATTGTCTTGTTACTAATGGAGACCATATGACCCTACCTATGGGATTCCAAGCTGATGTGTATCTACAGTGCAGCCAGTGATAAAAATTGGAAGGTTTTCCATTGGGTAAAGCTTACAATTTATAAACTTGTACAAAAATAGAGGAGCGAGATAAGAAATAAATACGACTCACAAAGTTGGTTATTTTTACTGCTCTGATTTATCTTAATTCATTTAGCAAAGAGGTGGCGTTACACTTTAAGATGTCTCATATGCACAATGGCTTTAAGCCAAAAAAGAATTAAAAAGGATGCGAACATGAATATGAACATGACAGACGGTTGATACTCTGGCCTCAATATTTTCTGGCATATTACAAATAATGGGATACAGTGAATTTAGTTTAGATAATCTCCATTTCGTGTTTTGTTTCTGATCTGCAACCTGATATTGCTTTTAATAACTACACCTTGGAAGAATCTCCCTTGCAGATAATGTGCTGTTTTTTTTTTTTTCAACTGTACGAATGAGAAAAAAAAAATACAGTATTTGTCCTAAAGGGAAAAAAACGTAATCACGCTCTTTTGCGTTATGTCAATGTTTTAGATAAAACTTATATTGCCATAATATTTACACACCAGCTGACCTCTAGTGGCCAAAAGCTCCCATGTTACTCTGTATTATTAATATATTTATGGAGAAATTCTATAGGCAACAAGTTAAAGTATTCAATGAGCTACTAATGGTAATCAGTTAACACAACAACTGTGCTACCATCACCTAAATGGAAATGTTGTCTAATCTCCGGCAGAAGAAGCACATGCACCACTATACAAGATCACTGCTATGGAATTATATTTCTGCTTACTGCATCACAGTCCTAAATCCAAGGCAGGTTTGTATCTGATTGGCTGTTAGTTACATAGTTATTTTTTTAATATTTTTTTTTTTCTATTTACATAAGGCATTTTAACCACTTAAGCCCCGGAAGATTTTACCCCCTTCCTGACCAGGGCCTATTTTGCGATTCGGCACTGTGTGACTGTAACAGATAAACGAATTTGACGTCCTTTTTTTCCTCCACAAATAGAGCTTTCTTTTGGTGGTATTTGATCACCTGTGCGATTTTTTGATCATGCGCTATAAACAAAAAAAGAGTGTATATTTTGCAAAAATAACAATATTTTTCACATTTTTTTATATGAAATTCCCCCCCAAAAAAATGTACAAATCAAAATTTTTTAACATTTTCGGCCAATTTGTTTTATGCTACATATGTTTGGTAAAAAAAATCGCAAAAAAAGCGTATTTTGATTGGTTTGCGCAAAAGTTATCGCGTTTACTAACAAAGGGAAATATTTTTGTCATTTTTGTTGTTTTTTTTTAAACGCGTAATGGCGGTGATCTACGATTTTTTTTGTGGTGCTGCGACATTGCGGCGGACAGATCGGACCCTTGACTGACATTTTTGACACTTTTGGGGTTACCAGTGACATTACTACAGTAATCAGTACTATAAATATGCACTGTTACTGTAAAATTACACTGAAGGGGTTAACTTTTTTTGAGAGGGAGGGGTTATGTGTGTCCCTAGGGGCGTGATTCTGACTGTGATTGGCTGTGGCTTGAGGTGTAGGAACAGTGATCAACGGTCCTACATAGTAGAACCATTTTATCACTATTCCTACACAGGGGAGAATGAAAGGCGGCTTTGTTTACATTAGCCGCCTGCCTTTCTTCCTCTCCACCCGACGATCGTGAGTGACCGGCGGACATCGGCTCCGCCGGTCACACGCACGGGGGGGGGGGTCCGTGACTGCGCCGGAGCGGGAGCGTGCCTCCGGCGGCGCACGCTCGCTCCCTAGACCCTCACAGGCTAGCGACGTAGTACTACTATGGGTAAAACCAACAAGAACATACATAATACAGTCTGTGAACATCATTAACACTGCATTGTTTTTATCTGTCCCATATTTTTGATACCTTTTGAATTTACCAGTATATTCATTATTTTTCCAATTTCTGTAAAAGCCAACCTATCCAGCAAAGGCGGCAGTTGGTAGGGTTGAAAGGAACCATATTACACTGGCAGGGGTGCTTAAAATGGTCAACTTTGTAACTAAACTCGCCTCCCCTCCCTCCCTCATCAGTGCTGGCGTCTTCTTCTTTGCCCATCCTGATTGGCTGGACCAAAATGACGCAATTCCAGCACATGTGCACAGAAGTTTATTTGTTTCGGTTCCGGTGTGTGTACACAGAGAGTGTACACTGAGCTACACTTAGAAGAGGACTGACCAGTGAGGGACCATCTGCAGGACTGGATTAGTGTTCTCGCACATTGAGAAATCTAGCATAAAGATGTAAACCATGCTTGTGACTACTGCACATTGATATACTATATTGTAGGCATACCCAAGGGATGGAAATTCTGGCATTTTTATTTGTATTCATTTGTAGCCATCATATCCTCATTTGGAAGTTTTACTTTCTCTATTTGTCCTGGTGACCACTCTCGCCAGGACGGAAATTATTGAAATATCCAAAATGTTATACTTCTCACTAGAACAGGAATAATATAGACATCTTCCATGTGAGACCTGTTCTTGTGACAATGCCTTTAAGGAGCATTACCTTCACTTTAAAGCAGAGCTCCACCCAAATGGGGAAGCTCTGCTTGTTTGCCCCCCCCCCCCCTCCACTGCCACATTTGTTTCCTTTTTTTTGGAGGGGGGGTAACGGTTACCTGTTTTTGACAGGTACCCATCCCCACTTCTGGGTGACCTCGCCACGGCGAGGTCCCATAGAAGTTCGGTCTCCTCCTCCTTTCCCCACCGCTGAACCATTCACAAAGTGCAGAGCGCTTTGTGCATGCACAGTAGGGAATCGGCTGTGAAGCTGCAAGGTTTCACTGCTGGCTTCCCTTACAGGGAATGGCGGTGGCAGCACCTGAGAGCCAATTGAAAAATCGGATGGGGTGCCGACATTGAGGGATCCCTGGACAGGTGCGGTAAGTGTCCTAATATTAAAAGTCAGCAGCTACAATATTTGTAGCTGCTGAGTTTTAATTTTTTGGTAGAGAGGTTGGAGCTCCACTTTAAGAGATCTCCTCTCATTTCCTGTAGCATCTTTTGAACAGGAAGTGATAGGAAATCTTCTCAATAGGACAGAGAAGGCAAAAAATAAACTGACAGAAGTTTGCATACTTCCCTACTCTGTCCAAAGCTAAATAGAATTGTTTTGGCCTTACATACATTTTAAGGGGGTTCCAGTTTTATTTGAAAGTTAGGTTTGGCTTGAGACCCTTTCCCACCAATGCTCAAACAGGCCCTTTAGCTACTAAAGCTACTAATACCCCTATGGGAACTCACCAATGCTCATACAGGCCCTTTAGCTACTAAAGCTACTAATACCCCTATGGGAACTCACCAATGCTCATACAGGCCCTTTAGCTACTAAAGCTACTAATACCCCTACGGGAACTCACCAATGCTCATACAGGCCCTTTAGCTACTAAAGCTACCAATACCCCTATGGGAACTCACCAATGCTCATACAGGCCCTTTAGCTACTAAAGCTACTAATACCCCTATGGGAACTCACCAATGCTCATACAGGCCCTTTAGCTACTAAAGCTACTAATACCCCTATGGGAACTCACCAATGCTCATACAGGCCCTTTAGCTACTAAAGCTACTAATACCCCTATGGGAACTCACCAATGCTCATACAGGCCCTTTAGTTACTAAAGCTACTAATACCCCTATGGGAACTCACCAATGCTCATACAGGCCCTTTAGCTACTAAAGCTACTAATACCCCTATGGGAACTCACCAATGCTCAAACAGGCCCTTTAGCTACTAAAGCTACTAATACCCCTATGGGAACTCACCAATGCTCATACAGGCCCTTTAGTTACTAAAGCTACTAATACCCCTATGGGAACTCACCAATGCTCATACAGGCCCTTTAGTTACTAAAGCTACTAATACCCCTATGGGAACTCACCAATGCTCATACAGGCCCTTTAGTTACTAAAGCTACTAATACCCCTATGGGAACTCACCAATGCTCATACAGGCCCTTTAGCTACTAAAGCTACTAATACCCCTATGGGAACTCACCAATGCTCATACAGGCCCTTTAGTTACTAAAGCTACTAATACCCCTATGGGAACTCACCAATGCTCATACAGGCCCTTTAGTTACTAAAGCTACTAATACCCCTATGGGAACTCACCAATGCTCATACAGGCCCTTTAGCTACTAAAGCTACTAATACCCCTATGGGAACTCACCAATGCTCATACAGGCCCTTTAGCTACTAAAGCTACTAATACCCCTATGGGAACTCACCAATGCTCATACAGGCCCTTTAGCTACTAAAGCTATTAATACCCCTATGGGAACTCACCAATGCTCATACAGGCCCTTTAGCTACTAAAGCTACTAATAACCCTATGGGAACTCTTTAGCCCCTTCAGGCTATATAAACATATTTGCTTTTCATAAGGTTGTAAAATCTTACTCGGTTTTCTTTAGTCTTACATGGGAACTTGCACTGTTTAAATGTAAATAAAATAATGAGGAAAATTAGACAGATTGGAAAAAAGTAAAATACAGAAAAATTAAAATAAATCAACACATATAAAAGGAAGGATGGTATCCTTCTTAACAATAATAAACATAAGTTTTAGCTGTGGCTCTACTAAGGAGGAACTTTTCCCCACTGTGTTCATTTTTTATTTTTAATCCCCTCTTATCTTGTTCACTGGTTATTCTCAAAAAACATACTCACACCTCCAGCAAATTCAGTGTTGTTCTGTAATCTGCAGCTCTTCTGCTGAACATTCTTCCTTACCTCCAGGGCCGGGGCAAGGGGTGGGCAGGAGAGGATTGTATAGGATAGGAGAGGATACCCTGGGCACTGGGGTATCATGTGAGGGGGTAGGCAACACAACGAGGTTAGGGGAAAGAGATTTGTGTTGGGAGGGGGAGTTTGGGGGCAGCAGGGGATAAGAATTATTCTAGAAGGGGACATTGTGCCAGGAGTGGTGATTTTTTGCAGATGCGCAATGCTGCCCATACATCTTGGGGGGGTGGCGAAATTTGGAATGTTCGCCCTGGGCTCTAGATGACCTTGTCCCCGCACTGCTTACCTCATCAGGAGACAACAGTCTCTATCTGCTCCTTGCAGCTGGCCCCTTGATGATGGGCTGTGTTTTGGAGGGCCCACTAACATCCAGATAAATGGTAACTAAAGAATTTTTTTTTTTTTCATTTTTTTTCATTGAGGGAGGGCTATGTCCTATTGGGGAGGTTTCCCTTTTGGAGGGCCCACTAACATCCAGATAAATGGTAACTAAAGAATTTTTTTTTTTTTTTTCATTGAGGGAGGGCTATGTCCTATTGGGGAGGTTTCCCTTCACTTCCTGTCCCATAGCCAAAACAGGAAGTGAGAGGAAATCCCCCCAAAGTGAGGGAATCCAGGGTGACCAGTATTAGTGTCCCCATTGGAAGATTTTCCCTCTATTACTGTTTTGATGTCAACCCAATATTTAGGATTTTTTTTTCACTGATGATAACGGTAAACGGGACATAAAGATAGGTTGATTCTCACTAATGGGGGCACAGACAGCAATAAAAACTGACAGATGTTCTAATCCCTCTCCACTAAAAAAAAGTTTGGACTTTAGTTACACTTTAAATCAGTTCCCGGACTATGGGTCTGCGACCCCAAACCCCATCTCATTCTGCCACTTCACAAAACAGATGCTTTACAGTTCACTTCTTTTGCAATGACGTTACCATGATATAGCTTACATGAAATTTTAGTGATTGGATTTACATCTACTTTAAGCTAAGCATAGCCATTAGTCAGGGAGCAGCAAATAATATACAACCATTGACCGCTCTTTCTTTTATTCGCTGCTTACATAAATATGCCTGATGTAGTCAGTAATGGCTCTTTTATATAAACCAACTCACAGTTTATATTTGCTGCTTTTTAACTCTTATGTTGTTTTATGGCAAATACATTATTTTCTTATATAAAAATTCACAAAGCATAGCCATCTGAATAAATAATATTTTACTTGAGGCTCCGGGAAGGCTTGTATAAATGGGAATGTAACCCTATAATTATGCCATTCATGGACTTTCCTTGTTTGGTAGCATGAGCTAATTTTTAACAATAGCAGACTGATGCCTCTGTGTCAGGATAATTACAGACTGCACTGTTATATTGCACTAGCCTGGTCACAGCCACAGGAGCTGACAATCTGAATTGGCTCTTACCGCTGAGCGTCTCAATGCGAATTAGCAGGAAAGTCTCTTTGAAGTTCTTGCTAGTGGTGTTCCTATTACTGAGATTTGCTGTGCTTATAGCTTGGCTATTGATAGAGAATTGTGGCACAGGCCTTTATTGCACACGCACAAGCATTCTCTCTAAGAAACAAATAGCTTGCCTCAAAGGTATGGTTAGATGGTGGCTGAAATTTACCAGCTAAGCACCGCATAATGGTACACTTGAAAAATACTTGGTAGCTCTTTTGCTTTTGCAGGCCTCCTTCCACACACACTCACTTTGCCATTTATGTACTATCATATAGAGTACAATATAGAAAAAAGGCCTCTTAAAAAGGAGCTCCAGGCTTCTTCAAAAAAAATTAAGTCAGCAGCTACAAATACTGTAACTGCTGATTTTTACTTTAAGGACACTTACCTGTCCAGGGATCCCGCGATGTCGGCACCTCAAGCCAATTCTTCAATCCGCTTTGGTTGTAAGCGCTGACATCTGTAGTAAAGGAAACAATAAGTGAAACCTTTCGGCTTCACAGCCTGTTTCCTACTGTGCGAGTCCTGCTGCGCTTCTAAATGGCTGTGTCATCTTCTGGGACCTGTGTATGTCCCAGAAGGCAGCAGGGGGGAGGAGGAGGGGCCAAAAATGTCGTAGATTGCCAATCGGCAATCTTACCTGGAAGTGGGAGCAGGTACCTGTCAAAACCAGCTACCTGCTCCCACCCAAAAAGTGCCAAATGTGGCAGTGGGGGGTGCAAACAAGCAGAGCTTCCCCTTTTGGGTGGAGCTCCGCTTTAAATCCAAATTCTAGTCACATTTTTCAGTTTTGGATATAACAGGGATGAGTTAACATTTTTGTCAATTTTTTATTTTAATCTGTCTCTGAAAATGAACCAGTCTTTTTCAAAGACTACCCAAGAAAACAAGCGTGGATTTATAAGCTATTGTCAAGTATGTGCTTACGTATGCACACAGACCAGACACATGCCCAGTGACAATCCTATATGAAAGGCCACATGCCATCCGTGTACACATAAGCTAGATCAGCCACTTTCAACCAGGGTTCATGAAACCATAGGGCTTCTCCAGGGGTTCCTTGAGCTGTGGTTGATTGACCCCCCACTTAATGGTACCTGTATGACTCTGGGGCCAACACCATTTGGCATGACAGCAAAGATCTTAATAGATATTTGTAAGGGTGGCATTCTAACCACCACTAGGGATGGAGGGGGGTCATTCTTTCTGCTGACTTGTAATATTTTCCCAACTGACCACCCCGGTAAAGGGGTTTTATCAGGGGTACTATGAGACCTGAAAAGTATTTGAAGGGATCCTCTGGGGTAAAAAAGTTAAGAAAGGCTGGACTAGACTGACGTTCCTGACAGCTTTACAGTGACAGTGCCTTTCTGCTATACCTTTCACTAAAGGATATTCTTTATTGTAATGCTAGAGGTGCACTTTAAACTGAAATAATGTTTATAAAGTGTCAGGCCATGGCTGGCCCCAATCATGGCTCCCAAGGTGGTCTTTCACAGCCTAAGATTTCCCATAAAGTAAATTTACCAAAGCTCAGAGCACACGTCTGGGTCCCAGCTATGACATTGGAGCTGTCTATGGTGCTGACGAAAGGGCTGAAGCAACACACAATTACAGCTTGTTGGTGACTCAATTCATCCTTTTTTAGAATCCTAATCAAATGGAAGAAAGAAGGTTGTGCTGCATTCTATGAGCATGTAATAGATCTTGTTTTAGCCACCCACATAACAACAGTCTAATCTAATCATCTTTAAAGCTATTAGGGCTTCATGCAGCACAAGTGGCATCAGACAGAGAGGCATGTATGCTGACGTCTCCCTGCAGGCACGTATGGCCACATGTACAAAACCTGGTTACTGGAGGCACTCCAATCTCCCTCAAGATGATAAAATAAAATGGACTAGAGAATGCAGCTAAATGGCTTCTTAATGACCTTTACTATACTTTCATTTACCTTAATAAGACAAAATGAAATCTCCTAATATTTGTAATTGAAATTATGTAGGAAGTAACCATTGTGTTCAGCTGCACTCTCCAATTCAATGGCAGAGTTTGATATCCCTATTTGTTTAATTTAGTTATTCTACCAGAAAAAAGCAAACAGTTATGCCCCATACACACGTGCAGATTATCTGCAGACTTTTGTCTGCAGACTTACCTTTTCTATGTAGTGCAAGGGCCTGCCGCATTGCATACAAATTGAAAGTGTTTAGGTTTGACCTCATATTATATGGTTTTGGTAAGTCTGCAGACAAAAGTCTGCAGATAATCTGCACGTGTGTATGGGGCATTAATCTCAAACCATTATTATGACAGAGACAGATAGATAGATAGATAGATAGATAGATAGATAGATAGATAGATAGATAGATAGATAGATAGATAGATAGATAGATAGATAGATAGATAGATAGATAGATAGATAGATAGATAGATAGATAGATAGATAGATAGATAGATAGATAGATAGATAGATAGATAGATAGATAGATAGATAGATAGATCACAGAAAATTCCTTGTAAAAGTAAACAGTCTTTGTCTACAAAAAAGCAAACACAAATAGCTTTCTTCAGCAAAATAAAGGCAAGCAGTCCATAGTCCTGTTATAATAAGGACCACACAAAATGGCTTACCACCAGTATCTCAATCCCAATCCCGGGTTTAGGGTTCACATCTGTTGTGGGGTGCAAGACAAGTTGAAATAGTTCGGCAAACCACAATCTTAGTCTCCAGATAGTCCACACAATCTCGCAGCTGTGAACCACTCGAGACTACCTGGACAGGTGCTCTTCTTCCTTCCTGCTGCATGTGGTTTTAGGACCAATGTCCCTATATTCAGGGTTTGGAGGTTCTTTCCAACCCAAAGTCTCTCTGTACCTTCAAATTCTGGGTCCCAAATGAAAACTTACCAATCCTGAGAGCACTGGAGATCAGCCCTCTCCAAGTGGAATACCCATGAAACCCTAAGCCTAACCCCTGAGTATTAAAAAAAGGTCCCTTGAACACTCAACAAAAGGGACCACAATCCAAATAGTGGGAAAATATACCTGCTGTCCAGGACAGTGGATAGATAGATAGATAGATAGTAAAAATGGATGGAAGCGGTCCAAATCAAACCATGACCTGGACTGCAATCCAACTAAAATTGGGATTTTCAAGGGCTGTCATATGTTTTTAAAGTACACAAGTACATGGAACAACACCGTAGATAAAAAATTATAACAGGTTTATAACGATAGATAGATAGATAGATAGATAGATAGATAGATAGATAGATAGATAGATAGATAGATAGATAGATAGATAGATAGATAGATAGATAGATAGATAGATAGATAGATAGATAGATCACAGAAAATTCCTTGTAAAAGTAAACAGTCTTTGTCTACAAAAAAGCAAACACAAATAGCTTTCTTCAGCAAAATAAAGGCAAACAGTCCATAGTCCTGTTATAATAAGGACCACACAAAATAGCTTACCACCAGTATCTCAATCCCAATCCCGGGTTTAGAGTTCACATCTGTTGTGGGGTGCAAGACAATTCGCAAGAGTTCAGCAAACCACAATCTTAGTCTCCAGATAGTCCACACAATCTCGCAGCTGTGAACCACTCGAGACTACATGGACAGGTGCTCTTCTTCCTTCCTGCTGCATGTGGTTTTAGGACCAATGTCCCTATATTCAGGGTTTGGAGGTTCTTTCCAACCCAAAGTCTCTCTGTACCTTCAAATTCTGGGTCCCAAATGAAAACTTACCAATCCTGAGAGCACTGGAGATCAGCCCTCTCCAAGTGGAATACCCATGAAACCCTCAGCCTGCATGGGTGGAAACCCCTGAGTATTAAAAAAAGGTCCCTTGAACACTCAACAAAAGGGACCACAACCCAAATAGTGGGAAAATATTTCTGCTGTCCAGGACAGTGGATAGATAGCTAGATAGATAGTAAAAATGGATGGAAGCGGTCCAAATCAAACCATGACCTGGACTGCAATCCAACTAAAATTGGGATTTTCAGGGGCTGTCATATGTTTTTAAAGTACACAAGTACATGGAACAACACCGTAGATAAAAAATGATAACAAGTTTATAACGATAGATAGATAGATAGATAGATAGATAGATAGATAGATAGATAGATAGATAGATAGATAGATAGATAGATAGATAGATAGATAGATAGATAGATAGATAGATAGATAGATAGATAGATAGATAGATAGATAGATAGATAGATAGACAGACATATAATAAATAGATTAGATAGATCAGATTTCTAGATCTGCTCTAGGTAATGCACAGTACCATGTGGGTTGAGCTGTCATTCATGTATAACGGCATCCTAGTTCACCTGTACAGTTGCTTCTATGTAAAGTAGCTTTTCCTGTGTTTAGGTAAACTGCCAATCCATTGAAAATGGTTTGCTTAAACGCAATGCGCCCGTTTGCATAAAAAAAACGTCAGTGCTCTAAAGGATTTTAAATGAAAAAATGCATTAAATTGT
Source organism: Pelophylax lessonae (assembly GCF_965119305.1). Classification (NCBI taxonomy): domain Eukaryota; kingdom Metazoa; phylum Chordata; class Amphibia; order Anura; family Ranidae; genus Pelophylax; species Pelophylax lessonae. Next base: position 77,817,563 of record NC_138776.1, on the reverse strand, counting down.
GTTTTTTAAACATCTTTCCAGAGTTCAGCATTAAAGTAAGCCTGTTTGACACCTGAACAACTGGAACTAGCTACAAGATCATAAAGTACATGAGTAAAGGTAAACTTTGCACATCATATCTTTGCATATGCCCAGGTTTATGACAGGTTCTCTTCACCATCTTTAGCCAGAGAAATCATTTTATATTGTCAGAATAAAGCCCCCTTTGATCACATCAGTCCCGTATCTGTTGGATTTGGCTGGAATAGGCTGTGTATATTTAGGCCTCTAATTTATGGTCTATTTGCTATGGAGCACTTAACAATGTATTGGCTTAATTAAAATTGTGCCTCGGATGTCACAAAGGTGCAGTAACCCCTGGTGATCAGATAGGTATTTGTGTTCATTTAGGCCACATTTACACTTCACTAATCAAATATCTAATTGGTTGCCACGGGTTACAGCAAAAATTGTCTTTTAAACCAACTTTCAGTTCTGGGGTCAGTCATTTTATTGGAATAGAATTAACTCTTCTCACCACCACCTTGTTATTCAGCACTTTGTATGGAGCGGTGTCTGCCTTCCTTTATTTACATACAATACATCAATGGTCTTTCATGTTTCTTATCTATTTTATTGATCTCTAATCCACGCTGACGGTATTGATGAATTCTAGGTGTTCAATATTCTTTACTTTACAAGACGATGCATAACATTTGTATCTAGGCAAAGGGAAACAGAATCAATACATTTATTTAACAGGAACATCCTTTAGGAACTGTATCAAGAATTAAATCTTTCAAGGTATTGCTTTTAAGCCAATCAGATCTTCTTTCAATCTATGTCATTACTTTTTGACACGTTCAACGCCAACAGAAATTTAAGTAGCTTTTTAAAAAAAAAAAGACATCGTTTTTTTTTTTTTTTTTATAAAAACATATAGTTTTTTGACTGTTATTTAAAATAGAAGAATTTGGTTAAAATGTCTGTAGGGGCAAGCAAAACTGATTATTTTCATTTTCTAGAAATTTTGGCAAAAATCAAGAGATTGAAGTCAATAGAAAAGATATAATGAAGGTGTTTTTTTTTGGTGGTTTTGATGGTGCATTTGGCTTTAACTGGCTCCTAAGGATCACGGAAGCTAATTTCATCTATGCTGGACTTGATCTTGCGCCAAAAAAACTTCATTAGCCTCATTTTGTAGTGTTTTGTCACAGAAAGAAAAAAATAGAGAACTAAAAGAGGAAATAAAAAATGTTTTTAAATTAAAATAAAAAAAGTAATAGTATACAAACAACAAAAAAAATGCAAACAAAAAAAAGGAAAAAGATACAAATAATCCTAATTAAAAAAGTAAACTACTTTAAATACACCCGAAAAAACACATCTAAAGAAAGAAAAAAAGAAAGGAAATTTTTTATTTTTAAGCCAATTTTGCCTAAGCATCCCAATGAGCAAAACTGAGAGTTCTTGGTTTGCTGAAATCTCCAACTGTGATATTGATAACTTTTAGGTGAAGTCAATTTTGACAAAATGACTCTGCTGATCCCCAAATGTCAGCTTTAGCATTACTTTTAGGCATGACGTAATGTGTAACTCCAGTCAATTTTTTATTTATTTAGACTGCATTCAGACCTGAGCAGAGTGATTTTCAGGCGCATTTGTTTCAAACTTTGTATGTGGTTTTGCTTGCGCATATGAGCATTTTAGAAGTGTATTTCAAGAATTTTAGATGTGTATTCAAGCTTCAGCCATGTTTGTTTTAGGCATGGAAAAGCACTAGGGGGAGGAATACAGTTCTTACAGGCTAAAAAATGGCTTAAAAAAATGTTAAAAAAACTCTATTTGCGCAATTTCAGGTGATTCCATTCCAGTCTTTGGGGCCCTAAAACACCCAGGTCTGGCTCAAAAGTAGCTAATGTCACTTTTGGGGCATTGTGAATCAAGCTACAGGCACCTGAGTGTTCATATGTGAACAACCAATATGAAATACATTGGATTTTGGAGCTTTGAGCTACAAATTGCTCAGGTATGAATGGAGCCTTATAGAAGAGTGATAAGGCTTCAAACCTATGTCATCTTCTTTTTTCTCCCTGGGACATAGGGTTTAATTTCTGTAGGCAATGAGCTGTCCGCTTTGCAAGGGAATGTGGGAATGTGATGAAAATTAATTTTGCCTAGAATGCCCAATCACATGAAGGAAAATATAAATAACAGTATTTTTGCTTGCACATGATTGGATGATGAAAATCAGCAAAGCTTCACCGCAGCTACTAAGCTAAGGGGAATTTCCCTTACAAAGTGAACAGCCTATTTGCCTTTAGTAAAACAAATAAAAAATTAACAGAGGTTCTAGTTTCGTTCTACTAAGAAAACAGTTTTAATTTCTGTTAAAGTGCTTTTTACCCCAGCCTTTCAAATTTTTGATATGTGCCTGCTGTACCATATACCGTATATGCCGGCGTATAAGACGACTTTATAACCTTAAAAACATCCCCCATAAATGGGGGGGTTGTTTTATACGCGGAGTATAAAATGTGGGGATTACTTTACATTGTTTTGGGCTGACAGATTAGTGGGTGTAAACAGCTGAAGAGGAGTAGTCTTATACAGCGAGTATAGCCCAAAACCTATGCTTTAACGTGAAAGTTAGGGGGTGGCCTTATACACCCAGTCGTCTTATATGCCGGCGTATATGGTACTTGTATGAGAAAGTATCCTGTTCTTTGTTTTGCTTCCTTTGTGTACAATTCCTGGTGTTCCTGCCAGTCCCTCTGCTTTCCTGTTAATAACTGACTACACTAGGCAGGAGAGCTCACCATAGTCAGTTCCCTAGCTGTGCTGGGAACTCAGGCTGCTCTCCTCCAATGGAAAAGGGGCGCACCGACCTAGTGCATTACCACTAAAAATATTTATTAAAATATTAAAAAGTATACATTATACTCACAAAGCAGGTGTGAATGAACCAACATCAACATAATACACATAAAGTCTCAAAGGTAGCCAAGGAACCGCACTGTGCTGAATGGTATGCAGTGTGCCGCATGAGGCTGCTATGGCTAGGCTGACGCGTTTCAGGGGCGAGCCCCCTTCCTCAGAGCCAAAAAGAGTTGCTGCTGACTGGCTCTGAGGAAGGGCTCTGACTTTTTGGCTCTGAGGAAGGGAGCTCACCCCTGAAACGCGTCAGCCTAGCCATAGCAGCCTCATGCGGCACACTGCATACCATTCAGCACAGTGCGGTTCCTTGGCTAACTTGGAGACTTTATGTGTATTATGTTGATGTGTGTTCATTCACACCTGCTTTTTGAGTATAATGTATACTTTTTAATACTTTAATAAATATTTTTAGTGGTAATGCACTAGGTCGGTGCGCCCCTTTTCTTTTTGTTGTTGTTTCCCAGTTGGTTCCGGGTACCCTTGATCCTAAAGGGGCAGCAAGACCACAAGCATTGTCCACTCAAGTCTGAAGTATCCCTCTTCCCTCCGTCATATTTTTACTCGAGCGCAGCAGAATTATTCTACTACTTGGCTTGCTCTCCTCCAATGATCGGACTTGTTCTTATCCCTCCCCCTCCCCACACAGCCATTCATTGGGAAGACCGGTGAGCAGTTACTTCTCCTCTCAGCTCATGAGTGCACCTCTGGAAGAACATCTGTCACATTTGGGTGTGCTGTCAAGGATCCTCCTGGCTAAAGACCAACCAATCGAGAAGGCTTAATTGATGTTGTAGATGTAACTGTTGTGCAAAAGGACTGGTAGACTGCCAAATACAGTACCTTGAAAAAGTATTCATACCCCTTGACATTTTCCACATTTTTTTCCACAATCTGTGGCAAGACTTGAAAACTGCTGTTCACAGACGATCTCCATCCAATCTGACAGAGCTTGAGATATTTTGCAAAGAAGAACGGACAAAAATGTCACTAGATTCTAGATGTGCAAAGCTGGTAGAGACATCCCCAAAATGACTTGCAGCTGTAATTGCAGAGAAAGGTGGTTCTACAAAGTATTGACTCAGGGGGCTGAATACAAATGCACGCCACAATTTTCAGATATTTATTTGTAAAAAATGTTTGAAAACCATTTATTATTTTCCTTACACTTCACAATTATGTGCCTCTTTGTGTTGGTCTATTACATAAAATCCCAATAAAACACATTTACGTTTTTTGGTTGTAGCATGACAAAATGTGGAACATTTCAAGGGGTATGAATAATTTTTCAAGGCGCTATATGCTGCAGTTTTGCTTATTCTAATGAGTCAGGCAACAAAACTGTACAACAGTTTGACTTCAGGTGGACCATGCGATCCTAAAGGAGGAGCAGCCCTATACAATTAATAAAGGAGGAGTGTGTTCTTGGGGGTACCTGGTTGTTGAAGTGCATTTTCTTGATTCAAAGTCATTCTAAAACCAATGATTTTATTGGAGACCCTCCTTTTATCTTTCTATCTATGGGTAGTTTATGATCTATGCTTAGTCCTAATGGAGTCCATGGTCAGGTAGACTCACTGCCACTGCTGTTTAGGTCTGAAATGGAATATCTACATCAAAGTTCCATTCAGATTTGGCACTGTGGTTTTCATGATGCTTTAAATGTAACCTTTGCTGCAGATTTTCAGTACAACTGAAAGCTTATTCTTAGCCTCCATGTTACCTAACTATTGCTAACAATGTCTATACCAGTCACACCACATAAATGAGGTTACTTATGGCCGTGCTGATATTTGCGGCAGCCTTGGTTTCTGTTGGGACGACTATATAACACAATACTAAGCGATGGAGTTCATTTATGCCATGTCTCACAAAGGAGTTTGGTCGATAGAATAACCAGGCGGAAATGCATTAGCGCTCCTCATCTAGACTTCATTTAATGTTTGATGTTACTCTTTTATATTCTGAATAAAACCAAAGTAGCAAAATATATATGTAAAAAAAAAAAAAATAAAGAGCAAAAAGAGAGAAAGATATCAACAACCCTCTGGCCCTGTGTGTGAATAGAGCGCGGGTCCCGGCATAATTCGAGGGGCAGCCATCTCATTCTCTGCTAAATAGGTCGCGAAAACAAGTCGAAGTGAACTAGCTCCTGGTTCATAGAATCCCCTTTTCTTACTGGCCCCCTCACCTCCCTTTCATTACATTCACCAGTCCCGTCCCCCTCCCTCTTTCATTGCTCGTTTGCCGTCTCACTAATGTACTCAGTGAATAGCAAAAGTGGAGCTAGTGAGAGTAGATGGTGTAGCGTAAGGCCTAAGCTACCGCCTGCCCCTCCTCCTCCCCTTTCCAAGTAATTGACAGGGAAAGATGCTGTTCACTTCATGATTCCAGGCCCTTTTTACAGGTTTTAACAAGCCTGATGCTTTTAATAGCACTTTGAGCACCGTGTCTTTAGCAAGCGCACTCTCTTTCTAAAGCAGTTTTAACTCGGCTCTTTCTGCCACTAATGTCTGAAATCTGCCCTCCCTTTAATCATTGGCAGGTCAGCCAGCAAACAAGGGGAGGAAAAAAAAAAAGCCACACTCAATTACAGGATTCGACGCAATCAGCCAGAGAAGAAAGGCCGAGAGTGGGAGCCGGAGAGGTGTAGAAAGCTGCCGCCGAAGAGTTTGCTTCTTTTTTCTTTTCTCTTTTTCTCGTAAGCACTAAAAAATTTACCTCAGAGATTCAAAGAAGAAGAAAAAAAAAAGCGAAAAAGCTGAAGCAGTACAGAAAAGTCATAAAGATTCATAAATTTATTTTTTATACTTCCAATCTGGTTTTTAAAAGAGGACTTTAATTTTTTATTCGGGAGGGTTAAGGGGACCTCCTACAGGATGTTTAACATAATATAGCCATAAAGTATATACAGTCAGGTCCATAAATATTGGGACATTGACACAATTCTAATCTTTTTGGCTCTATACACCTCCACAATGGATCTGAAATGAAACAAACAAGATGCGCTTTAACTGCAGACTTTCATCTTTAATTTGAGGTTATTTACATCCAAATCAGGTGAATGGTGTAGGAATTACAACAGTTTGTATATGCGCCTCCCACTTTTTAAGGGACCAAAAGTAATGGGACAGATTAACAATCATAAATCAAACTTTCACTTTTTAATACTTGGTTGCAAATCCTTTGCATTCAATTACAGCCTGCAGTCTGGAATGCATAGACATCACCAGACGCTGGGTTTCATCGCTGGTGATGCTCTGCCAGGCCTCTACTGCAACTGTCTTCAGTTCCTGCTTGTTCTTGGGGCATTTTCCCTTCAGTTTTGTCTTCAGTAAGTGAAATGGATGCTCAATCGGATTCAGGTCAGGTGATTGACTTGGCCATTGTATAACATTCAATGTCCCGATATTCATGGACCTGACTGTAGATAGCATTGAAATGACTAGAAGCTGTTTGTTGTGTTGTTATTTTTAAAAGAAGCAGAAATGGACATTTGGAAAAAGCTGACTTTTCATCCTTAAAGGGGAACTCCAGCTTTAATATTCACAGCATGAAAAAAAAAATAATAATAATAAAATTATATATATATATATACACTGTTTAAAAAATGCTGGAGGTCATTTTGTAGGGCTCTGGCAGTGCTCATCCTGTTCCTTCTTACACAAAGGATCTTCTACAGCCCTGTCCAGCTCTCCTAGAGTAACTGCCTGTCTCCTAGAATCTCCTCCATACTCTTGAGAGGCAATCTCACATATTGATGTGCTATCCTTGAGGAGTTGGACTGCCTGTGCAACCTCTATAGCAGGGGTCTCCAAACTTTGTCCCTCCAGTTGTTCAGGAACTACAATTCCCATCATGCCTAGTCATGTCTGTGAACATCAGAGTTTTACAATGCCTCATGGGATGTGAAGTTCCGCAACAACTGGAGGGCCGTAGTTTGAAGATCCCTGCTCTATAGGGTCCAGGTATCGCCTCATGCTACCAGTAGTGACACTGACCCTAGCCAAATGCAAAACTAGTGAAAAACAGTCAGAAAAGATGAGTAGGGAAAAAAATGTCAGTGGCCTCCACCTGTAAAAGCATTCCTGTTTTGGAGGTGCATCTGTTGTTAATTTCATTAACACCAAAGCAGCTGAAACTGATTAACAATCCCCTCTGCTACTTAACGACCAGGTCAAAATCCCAGGAGTTTACTGGACTTGATGCTATACTCGAGCAGTGTATAATATATATATATATATATATATATATATATATATATATATATATACAGTACAGACCAAAAGTTTGGACACACCTTCTCATTCAAAGAGTTTTCTTTATTTTCATGACTATGAAAATTGTAGAGTCACACTTCAAGAGGTAGTCACCTGAAATGGTTTTCACTTCACAGGTGTGCGCTGTCAGGTTTAATAAGTGTGATTTCTTGCCTTATAAATGAGGTTGGGACCATCAGTTGTGTTATGCAGAAGTCAGGTGGATACACAGCTGATAGTCCTACTGAATAGACTGTTAGAATTTGTATTATCGCAAGAAAAAAGCAGCTAAGTACAGGAAAACGAGTGGTCATCATTACTTTAAGAAATGAAGGTCAGTCAGTCCGAAAAATTGGGAAAACTTTGAAAGTGTCCCCAAGTGCAGTCACAAAAACCATCAAGCGCTACAAAGAAACTGGCTGACATGCGGACCGCCCCAGGAAAGGAAGACCAAGAGTCATCTCTGCTGCGGAGGATAAGTTCATCCGAGTCACCAGCCTCAGAAATCACAGGTTAACAGCAGCTCAGATTAGAGACCAGGTCAATGGCACACGGAGTTCTAGCAGCAGACACATCTCTAGAACAACTGTTAAGAGGAGACTGTGTGAATCAGGCCTTCATGGTAGAATATCTGCTAGGAAACCACTGCTAAAGAAAGGCAACAAGCAGAAGAGACTTGTTTGGGCTAAAGAACACAAGGAATGGACATTAGACCAGTGGAAATCTGTGCTTTGGTCTGATGAGTCCACATTTGAGATCTTTGGTTCCAACCACCGTGTCTTTGTGCGACGCAGAAAAGGTGAACGGATGGACTCTACATGCCTAATTCTCACAGTGAAGCATGGAGGAGGAGGTGTGATGGTGTGGGGGTGCTTTGCTGGTGATACTGTTGGGGATTTATTCAAAATTGAAGGCATACTGAACCAGCATGGCTACCACAGCATCTTGCAGCGGCATGCTATTCCATCCCGTTTGCGTTTAGTTGGACCATCATTTATTTTTCAACAGGACAATGACCCCAAACACACCTCTAGGCTGTGTAAGGGCTATTTGACCAAGAAGGAGAGTGATGGGGTGCTGCGCCAGATGACCTGACCTCCACAGTCACCGGAACTGAACCCAATCGAGATGGTTTGGGGTGAGCTGGACTGCAGAGTGAAGGCAAAAGGGCCAACAAGTGCTAAGCATCTCTGAAAACTCCTTCAAGACTGTTGGAAGACCATTTCAGGTGACTACCTCTTGAAGGGGTGACTCTACAATTTTCATAGTCATGAAAATAAAGAAAACTCTTTGAATGAGAAGCTGTGTCCAATCTTTTGGTCTGTACTGTATATATATATATATATATATATATATATATATATATATATATATATATATGAATATATACAGTATATATATATATATATATATATATATATATATATATATATATATATATATAGTATCTTACAAAAGTGAGTATACCCCTCAGTTTTTTGAAAATATTTTATTATATCTTTTTATGTGACAACATTGAAGAAATGACACTTTGCTACAATGTAAAGTAGTGAGTGTACAGCTTGTATAACAGTGTAAATTTGCTGTCTCCTCAAAATAACTCAACACACAGCCATTAATGTCTAAACCGCTGGCAACAAAAGTGAGTACACCCCTAAGTGAAAATGTCCAAATTGGGCCAATTAGCCATTTTTCCTCCCTGGTGTCATGTGACTTGTTAGTGTTACAAGGTCTCAGGTGTGAATGGGGAGCAGGTGTGTTAAATTTGATGTTGTCACTCTCCCTTTGTCATACTGGTCACTGGAAGTTCAACATGGCACCTCATGGTAAAGAACTCTCTGAGGATCTGAAAAAAAGAATTGTTGCTCTATTTAAAGATGTCCTAGGCTATAAGAAGATTGCCAAGACCCTGAAACTGACCATACAGCAGTTTAACAGGATAGGTTCCACTCAGAAAAGGCCTCGCCATGGTCGACCAAAGAAGTTGAGTGCACGTGCTCAGCGTCATATCCAGAGGTTGTCTTTGGGAAATAGACCTATGAGTGCTGCCAGCATTGCTGCATAGGTTGAAGGGTAGAAGGGTCCTGTGGTCTGATGAGACCAAGATTCACTTATTTGGTTGAGATGCGTTCAAGCGTGTGTGGCGGCAACCAAGTGAGGAATACAAAGACAAGTGTGTCTTGCCTACAGTCAAGCATGGTGGTGGGAGTGTCAAGGTCTGGGACTGCATGAGTGCTGCTGGCACTGGGAAGCTACAGTTCATTGAGGGAACCATGAATGCCAACATGTACTGTGACATACTGAAGCAGAGCATGGTCCTCTCCCTTCGGAGACTGGGCTGCAGGGCAGTATTCCAATATGATAACGACCCCAAACACACCTCCAATATGACCACTGCCTTCTAAAGAAGCTGAGGGTAAAGCTGATGGACTGGCCAAGCATGTCTCTAGGCCTAAACCATATTGAGCATCTGTGGGGCATCTTCAAACAGAAGGTGGAAGAACGCAAGGTCTCTAACATCCACCAGCTCGGTAATGTCATCATGGAGGATTAGAAGAAGACTCCAGTGGTAACCTGTGAAGCTCTGGTGAACTCAAGAGGATTAAGGCAGTGCTGGAAAATAATGGTGGCCACACAAAATATTGACACTTTGGGTCCAATTTGGACATTTCCACTTAGGGGTGTACTCACTTTTGTTGCCAGCGGTTTAGACATTAATGGCTGTGTGTTGAGTTATTTTGAGGGGACAGCAAATTTACACTGTTATACAAGCTGTACACTCACTACTTTACATTGTAGCAAAATGATATCTCTTCAGTGTTGTGACATGAAAAGATATAATAAAATATTTACAAAAATGTGAGGGGTGTACTCATTATTGTGAGATACTTTATATGTATATATATATATATATATATATATATATACAGTATATACCATTGTACTGTATATAACTTTTTCTTCAAGGGTCCATTGACATGACATGTCCTTCTTTTTCTGTTTTTCAGAATGCTGCAGTAGGTGAGTCTTCCTTCTGCACTATATAGAGCAATACATATGTAATGTGTTAGCACTGTTGGGTTCAATAGTACTCTGAGCCCAGGCCAGCATGATAACACAACCCCAGGGTGTACATCCATGACAGTGTGGGAGAAGAGGAAGTGGGTTATGCTGCCCATTGTTCATCCCAGGAGACTGGAGGCATCTAGTTGCAGAAATTAATTACTGTGGGGGTCATTTCCAGATTAAAGTTTAAAGTTAAGTGTTGCAAAAAAATCAGCTTTTTTTTTTATTTTTACACTGCTTGCCTATGGATTTTTACTAAAAAAAGTTATATTTTAAAGTGTTTTGAGGAGAATTCCCATGTCATACATTTGTCATTGAACAGGTAACAAATGCAAGAACTAAAGAAGAAGAACTAAAAAAGAATATATATTTTGGGTATACATAAATGTTACATTGTAATTATACTGTAGACATAATTGTGTGTTGTTATATAGTTTTCTCCCTGTTGAAACAGAAATGTCAGCCCAGTTTTAAGCTGTAAGACCCCCATAGAGGGTGATCTATCCTCTGCCTGAGGTTAAATCTGATAACTTTTTCTCATTCTAGGCTGTTTGATAAAGGTGAAAACTTTCAGTTAACAAGTGCCTTATATTTTTGGTATAATTTTAACAACTCTTTTGTTTAATGACAGTTTTTTGAGTATTTGTTATTACTGCTGAGCTCAGGCAGGAAATAGGTTGGCCATACAGCCTTACACTTAGTCTGACATTCCTGCTCTTAGGCTAGGTTCACACTAATGCGGCGCGGGAAGCACCGCATATTTCTTGTGCTCTTGTGCTGCCCTGACCCTGGGAACTTCCCAACCTCCCAACCAGGGGCGTAACTACAGGGGTTGCAGGGGTTGAAATTGCAACCGTAAAAATAAAAATAAAAATAATCAGCGCAATCCCTATATATTAATAATACAAGTGGTGAACACAAAGCTGCACGCAATCAGTGCCAAACACAAAACACCCACAATAATGAATAAATAATATTGCTGCGCTAAGTGAATGCACATAAAAACCGCTTAATGTAAAATAATATTGTGACCATAAATTAATACAATGACCATAAATTAATATGAATCCAACAAAATGTGATATTGAAAGTCCCAATAACACAGTGCAAGTAAAGTGACACAGTAATATTGTGATAAATAAGTCCCAATACACAGTGCAACTACAGTGACACAGTGATAAATGAGTAAACGAATAAACAAATCTTCATCTGTGAATAAAGTGCTGCATGCTTCACTCCAAGTGATCCACGTGAAAATGGTAAGATTAGCAGCTCACCTCAAAGGAAGACTCATATGAGTCTAAACCAGCATAAAGGTAAAAATCACAGTCGCCTGGTTAGCCCTCCTGCCTCCGCCTCCAAACAATCTTTCAGGTTGTATATGGCATCGGTAAAAGACATAAAAAGGAGATCTAGTGCTCTCTGTCTTAATAAGGGGCTATTTATTCAAAATGCTGAAATCGCACTTACATTATATTGCACTTAAAGCGGAGTTCCAGCCATTTCATTCACCTGTCCAACGGTCCAGCGATGCGGCCGCCCGAAGCCTCGATCCTCTCCCTCGGCGCCGGTATTACTGCTGTGGGCACCCGGCTGTGACAGTTTGCGGCTTCACAGCCGGGTACCCACTGCGCATGCGCGAGTCGCGCTGCGCATCTTGATTGGCCGGCAATCTTCTGGGACCTCTGACATGTCCCAGAAGATTTCAGGGAGGGAGGGGGAGAGGAGAACATCCGTTCAGGGCGCCGCGGCGCTCCGAGCGGAAGTGGGAGCGGGTACCTGTCAAAACTAGGTACCCGCTCCCCCCCCCAAAAAAATGACATGCCAAATGTGGCTTGTCAGGGGGTTAGAATACCTAAAGCGGAAGTTCCACTTTTGGGTGGAACTCCGCTTTAAACAGTGCCAGCTATTACAGCCTTCAGACACTTCCTGGTACCTCCAGGATCAGCGTAATGACGTGCAGGCTCCTCCCCCGTAAGCGTTGCGTCATCGACTTCGTCAGCGGGGTGGAGCCTAGCGTCATCAGCGTTCCAATATACTTATACTGCTATTGCGGCCGTCGTCCCGCCCCACTACTGGCGTGGAGACCGCACCGCCCAGCGCCATTACAGGGATATGCCAGCACTCGTATCTACGATAACTGACCGGCCCTTATCTACCTATCAGATGGAATCCAGATCGGTGTCCATACACCGATCGATCCTCTAATAAAGAATGTCGTTTAAAGAAATTTCTTTCTTAAGGAGCCTGCTCGCATCACGCCCCCTGGTGGTCCAGCTGAAGTGTTTACACATTCAATAACAATGCAATCATAAACCCATCTTGAAGTGCTACAACTAACACCATAAAATATACTATATATGTAACCTTTAATACTGACTGTGAACCTAAATAAAATACATAACCTTTAATACTGACGGGTGAACCTAAATGAAATACATAACAATAAATAGCCTATTTCGAACCTTATACATATTGAATTCATAATTCATAGCCCCTTATTAAGACAGAGAGCACTAGATCTCCTTTTTATGTCTTTTACCGATGCCATATACAACCTGAAAGATTGTTTGGAGGCGGAGGCAGGAGGGCTTAGCAGGCGACTGTGATTTTTACCTTTATGCTGGTTTAGACTCATATGAGTCTTCCTTTGAGGTGAGCTGCTAATCTTACCATTTTCACGTGGATCACTTGGAGTGAAGCATGCAGCACTTTATTCACAGATGAAGATTTGTTTATTCGTTTACTCATTTATCACTGTGTCACTGTAGTTGCACTGTGTATTGGGACTTATTTATCACAATATTACTGTGTCACTTTACTTGCACTGTGTTATTGGGACTTTCAATATCACGTTTTGTTTGATTCATATTAATTTATGGTCATTGTATTAATTTGTGGTCACAATATTATTTTACATTAAGCGGTTTTTATGTGAATTCACTTAGCGCAGCAATATTATTTATTCATTATCGTGGGTGAAATTGCAACCGGCCCCATGCTCCAGGGGGCCTGTGCGGCTCCCCTGTACACCTGGATACAAAGGGCAGTAGGGGCAGCATGTAGAAAGATCAATGTCCTCCTTTTTCCTCCTGTAGCTGCAGGAAGAAAATGGAGGAGATTGGTTCCCCTGTATGCTGCTCCCGCCACTCCTCCTATCCAGTTCACTTGTGTTCTGCTGTCTCTGGGCCCCTGTGTGCTCCCGTGGTCCCCCCCTACTGTGTTGCCCAACCCCCCCCCCCCCCCCACTGTGCTCCCTCCCCTCTCCTGCTGGCTGTTGCAGGGGATGTTTCACAATAGAGAACCAGGAAGGGGTCTGTAAATATGTAATTTACAAGCTCCTTACTTTTCTGAATGGATAGAGTCATAGTCAGTGACACTGTAAAAAAATTAAATAAAATGATAAAAAATAATACAATTAAAATACCAAAAAATAAGAACTATTGATACCAGTGGGTGAACTTCTAGAATAGCAAAGGTCACACTTGCAAACGGGACCTGGCATTCCACCACTGTGGGGAGGCCCCAAGATTGCAGGAAGGGGGCCACTGCAGAACTTGTGAAAGGGTCCTGCTGCTGGACCGTAATAAAGGGCCCCGCAATGAGATTAAAGGGCTCCAGTATCAGTAAGAGGAGCCCCAGGTTTGAAGGGAAGGTCCCGGCCGAGGGTTCTGGGGGGCCCTTCATGGTATCTTGCACCGGGGCCCTGAAGGTTCTAGTTATGCCTCTGTTCCCAACCCTTCTGACACTCTAAGTTCTGAGATAATGTATGCTCGGTTAATGAACCATTGACACAATGTACACCCAGTTCAGCAGATTTCTGTATTGAATAAGACAGGTGCTGTGTACAAAGAAGGTGTAAGTCAGCCAAACACTGGGATGACATCTAAGATGGGTTGAGTTGGACACACAGCAGTTGGATATGTACCGAATAACAACAGACAATAATGAATGATAACACTTGAGCATGCACAAATAGAAGGCACTAAATAATTTAATTAGACAAAGAACACACAATGGTGGTGGGGAGGGGGGGGGGGCTAAAGGGAACTCTACTCCTATAAAGGGAAAAAGGGGCAAGCAGTATTTAGGCCAGCTCATGCCCTGCAGATGATGGGATAAGGGTAGTCCAAGTGTCAGGTCTGAACAGTTTTCACCGGCACATTGAAGCTCAAAGAAGTTGAAAAGGGAGATCCTCAAGTGGAAAAGAGAAGGTTCAAGCAGTCAGCAAGTAATAATTGGGTATAGCAGATGTGGCAGTTTCCTCAATGGCAATTTCCTCTGTAATCTGGGGTATGATGTCTGCATGCAGTGCATACATGTACTGTATATTATTGACAAGAAGGGGGATTTAGGCTTAAGCCCGCTTATGAAATCCTGAAAGTAGTCGGCTCACACAGGAAACAATTCTGGGTCTATATCCCAGAGAAAGCTAGATGCAGCACAGATGTACACAGATGGTATGGCATCAGCGGGTCTGCGCCTCACGTGGCTGGATCCGGCCCAAAATGTAGGCTTTGCGGCCTACTGGTCGGGAGCTACATGGGGTGGCCCCAGTGAGGGTGGCTGAAGCATCTCCCCTCCACATCCACAAAAATTATGACTGCAGCTTGCAGCCTACTAGGCCATGCGGCTGAGTTGGCCTTCTTTGGGGGGGGGGGGCCGTGTCAGGACAGGCAGCCATTTCCTATTGTGCGGGCTTCCATGGGGGGGCTCAGGGGGTGAACCCTTAGTTTTTTTGCGGGGTCCAGTTGGTGGTCCATTCGTGGATCCTGGGTCGGGGTCCCCCTTTCGGGATTGCAGTCGGAGGCCCTCCCCTGACTGTTTTGTTTTTCCGGGTGACTTTAGCATATAGCGTCCACCGCCCTCCCTCCCTGCCCATCAGATCCTAAATCTGTTTTGGCCCCTGCGGACAGGAGTCACCCTACTTGGTCTGCGTCCGCGCACCCTGAGTGCTCAGACAGTGAGGATGTTTCCTCTGCTCCTCTAGCCGTGCATGAAAAGGCACTGGTGGATGCACTGATTGTGTCAGAGCTTGACATTTTAAGCATGGTACCACAGGTTCTCCACTATGGCGGGGGGGTTTCCTTTCCGCTTACTTTGACAACATTATCACATAACAGTGGGGTTGTCCAAAACACACTCTTGTGGTCCCTAAGCATTTTGCTATGTGGTATCCTTATAAGGATTCCCTGCTTAAAAAGTGGACAGTCCCACCTGTAGTGGACTCACCGGTTTCCAGGTTAAATAAAGCTAACTTAATTCTGGTTGAGGAGTCCTTGGCCTTTACAGATCCGGTTGATAGGAGAGCGGAGGCTCTGGCCCGCCATATGTTTCACTATGGCTGTTTCGTCTTAGGCCAGGATTTACTATTGCCCTGGTGTCGCAAACTCTGACGAGTGGGCTAAACTTTTACACTGGGACCTGGAGGGGAAATGGCTTCCCCCTGCCTTTGCGGAGCTGGTGGATCAGTTGATCCATGGGCTACGGTTTATCTGTGATGCCTCTTTGGATGCGGCTCCTTTGATTTTAGGCTGTCTGTTTCAGCAGTGGTCCTTCGACTGACAATGCTTGCCTGCGGACCAGACTCCTAAGAAGACCTTATCTGATTTCTCCTTTGTGGGGGATTGCCTGTTTGGAGCTTGCTTGGATGACATCTTTAAGGGTCTCACAAGGGGGAAAAGTACTCTTCTTCCGCAGGCTACCGAAGGCAAGGAGCCCCGTCGTAGATGTGCAGCATTCTTTTTGGCTCATAAGAGGCTTTTTTGGTCCCTCAAGGGATAAAAGTCCTTTAGGGCCTCCCCCGTAGGTTCCAAGAGGACATGGTCTGTCAAGCCTCGAGGGGCTCTTCCAGACCTGCGGACAAGGCTTCCTCTGCACGAAGGGGCACCCTCACCTGTATCTGGGGTGGGGACATCTTTGCTGATTTCTGGATCCATGGGCCTCTCTGGTACAGGTCAATTGGGTCCACTAAATCATTCGATCCGGCTGCAAGATTGAGTTTCAGGCTTTTCCTCAAGAAAGGTTCTTCCTTTCCCTTCACTTTGGGACAGTGCAAGACTTGTTACTTCATGGGGTGATTGTCCCAGTTCCAGCTTCAGAATGTTTTCAGGGGTTTTACTCAAGCCTGTTTACAGTTCCCTGGAAGAAAGGCAAGGTACATCCAATTCTGGACCTCAAGGCGCTAAACTGCTTTGTGCGGGTACAGAAATTCAGAATGGAGTTCATTCGCACAGTAGTGGCGTCCCTACATCTGGGGGATTTTCTTGCTTCTATTGGCATCAAGGACGCCTACCTTCACATTCCTATATGTTCTGGTCACCAGCGCTTCCCCTGCTTTGCCGTGGGGTCAGTTTGTGGCTTTTACTTTTGGTCTCGCCTCCACTCCTCAGTCTTCACAAAGTGTTGGCCCCGGCGCAAGCATTGTTGCGTCAGCAGGGGATCGCAGTACTGGGGTACCTGGACAACCTTCTTCTGCGAGTAGAGTCCCAGACTGCTCTGATAGACACCTTGGAGATTACTCTGGGATTCGGCCTCAGCCAGAGTGTTGCTTCCTCTGGAAAAACTCCAGAAATTGCAGGAGGCAATTCAGCTTCTGTTGTCCAGCAGGCGGTCATCCCTCCGGGCTTGCATTCGGGGGCTGGGCCTGATGGTGTATACCTTCGAGGTGGTTCAGTTTGCACAGTCCCACACAAGATCTCTGCAAAGAAGAGATTCTGGTGAAATGGGACAAGAATCCACAGTCTCTGGAGGCGGCTTCATACTCTGGCACTTCAAAAAGGGAAATCCTTCTCCCCCTGTACTGGGCGGTTATCACTATGGACGCCAGCCTGTCCGGGTGGGGAGGCGTCCTCGGCACAGCTTGTGCTCAGTGGTTCTGGACTCGGGAGGAGACCAGACTGCTGGTCAATGTACTGGAACTCTGAGCGATCAGACTTTGTCTGGATCATTGGACAATTCCTCTTCAGGGTTGTCCGGTATGAATTCAATTGGACAATGCCACGGCTGTGGCCTATGTCAATCACCATGGGGGCACAAGAAGTGTCCTGGAAGATTGGGAAGTAGTCGGCATTCTAAGGTGGGCAGAACGATCGTTCCAGCCCTCTCTGCTGTACACATTCTATGGAAGGTATAGAGGTTTGTGGCATGGGATCCTCTGGTCAACGCCGCAGACGCATTAGTGGCTCCTTGGCGTATGATTTTGATTTATGCCTTTCCCCCTCTCAAACTTGTGCCAAGACTCCTGTGCAGGATAGGGGCAGCAAAGAGATTCCAGTCTTTCTAGTGGCTCCAGACTGGCCTAGCCGATCTTGGTACGTCGATCTGGTATGGCTGGTCACCGATGCTCCTTGGAGACTTCCTCTCAGGAAAGATCTGCAGTCTCCATGACCAATCTTCCATCCTGCTTTACAGTCACTGGTTTTAACCGCTTGGCTGTTGAAAGCCAGGTGCTGTAGGATAGAGGCTTGTCTGAATCAGTGATTCCTAAGCCAATTCCAGCCTTGTGCAAGTCTACAATCCCGTCCCTGACGTCCTTTGACAGCTCCTTATTCTTGCCCAGGATGGTGAGCTTTGAATGAAAGAAAGTTTCGCTAGGAGCACAGTCCTAAATTGACAAGATTCATCTGTGAACCACATGAGTACATACTGTAGCCAGTCTGTGGGAGCCAGAATTATTGTTGTTTGGTAAGGGATCAAAAATTACTCACTGAACTGCAACTTAATTTAAAACATTTGTATCATATGTTTTTTCTAGATTTTTGGTTGATATTCTGTCTATCATTTTATCATTTTTTATCATCATCATGTCTATCATTTTATATGCACCTATGATAAAAATTATAGACCCTTCATTTCTTTGGAAGTGGGCTTACTCACAAAATCTGCAGAGGATCAAATAATTATTTTCCCACTGTATGCACGCTAGGTTATAGTAAAAAAGAAAAAACATCCACGGGAAAAAAATCAAAGAGAAACAGAGAATTGTGGTGACATGGCTTACAGATTAGAAGAAATAACTCCATTGATGGTAAAATCTTTCAGCAGCTACTTTAACAAAAAAAGAAATCCCAAAATCCAACTAACAATGGGCATTCTGATGAGGATTATTTCATATTGCATTCATTTGTGAAAGTATTTTAAATGTACATTTGAAATAACCTCTTCCTAAAGACTTCCTCTGCTCTAAAATGTTTTATCTAACAAACATGATTGAAACAGCATCATTACAGAAAAAGTTCAAAACATCTAACTGTTGACAGTGAAATGTGACTTGTCCACAGTGCCAGAGAGTTTAGACATAATGTGGAGAACTTGATGTGTTTAGACAAATATTGGTGCTCAGTCTGTCAATGAAACAAGGGCTTAGATGTCAAATCCATCACCATCACCAACTGCTCTAGTGGAAAAGTCTGGATGTTAATATCTGCTGGTCCATCTGACTTGCTGCACCACCTGGACATCAGACTTTGACCTCTTGTTCAGAGCAGACGACAAGGGCCATGGCCTTCCTATATCAGACAGCTCACTGTCGCATATGGTCAAAGTCCAGACGGCCTGAGGTGTGTTGGTTAGGCAGGGGACAGAGTTCAAGTCCTTACTCCTGCCAGGGTCAGCCTGGACTGATGACTTTGCAGCCTGACCAGAAGGTGCCTGGTGAACCTGGTGGAATGAGATACTAAGAGGTCATAACTCAAAGTTTTTAGATGGCATGTGAACTCAGATAAGAGGTGCCAAGGGAAAGGTCAGGATCCTAAACTGCCGTAATGTTTACCCTATTATGGATCATCATATACACACTGGCCCTCTATTAAGTCTTTAGTAACCTGGACAGGAAACAGAGGTCTTCACCTTTCTTTCTAAAAGGGCCCCAGATGTCATTATGGTCATCTTTAATGAACCCGGAACACAGTGTGCCTTTGTTCTGTGCCTATAAAAAGATATGGATCACATTATAATCCTTTAGAATGGAAGCCATATTTGATCATCAAGGAAACCTAGGTGGCTAAATTTGGGTCCCAGTGTAGCCTCCCAACTAAAGGGATATCCACCTCTATGCTAGACTGCAGTAAAACTTTAGGAAAAGCTGCACCAAAAAAAAAATTGCAAACATATTAAAGTGCAACAAGTATATACATTACTCCAGTGAGGGGATTAAACAGAACAAATACTAAATGTTCATTCAAAGGATGTTGTGAAGTTCATGAGTAAATCCCGTTGCAAATGATGAACAAAAGGGTTCACAAGTGTTGCTGTATCCACCACCAATGAGTGAAGTTCAAACTCACCAGAGCCAGATGCTGTCTATATTATGGGACAGCAATAAGGTATTTTTCACCAGGCCACGTGATCTTTGGACGTCTGGATAATCGGCGACATCAGGCACCAGGAACCACTTCCAAATCGTTTTACATTAAGTGCTGCAACCCTTTTTTATTTTGCCTTTCAGTGTACGTATATTTTACACTTTCTTGCTAGCTGCTTATCTTCTATAGCATTAGCGCTGATTCACGTTTTTTGTTTACTATCCACACTATGGTGGTAACAGGCTGCATGTGTTTTTTCATAGGGTATATTTCCTAAAAGTTTCCTCCCCCCAAAAAGAAAATAGTCTGCACAGACAATTTAAAAATATAGCTGTTGCTAAAGAAAAAAGAAAACAAAAACCCTTCCCTCAGCCCTGGTTTTGGATGCTTCTTGGAGACCTGGGTGCCCAGCCCATTACAGGGGGTATATACTCATGATTTCAAGCACTCAGCTATCCCAGGATGCAGAAGTGAGGCACAATGACATCACCTGGGATTCCCAGAAGGGTCAGAAGCCTTTGATTTTAGGGCAGTAGGGGCTTTAAACAGAGCAAACCTTCCATTTTCATTGAAGGTCCCCTTTAAATGGTGACAATGATGGATTAAGCCTGGGCAATGTAATAGAGCAAAGCAGCCCAAGTTTCATTTGGGAGAGCATTTAACAGTTATTTACAAGCAGGAGATTGTGAGAGACATGGCGGATAGTTGTTATTTTCATGAAAAGGAAGAGACTAAAATTCAAGTGATATTATCATTTTAAAGCGTATATGATATTTTGATTGGTTTGGGCTTACCTCTACTTTAAAGTGGTATTAAAGGTTCAGTTTTAAAAAAAAAATAAAAATACCAAACATGTTATACTTACCTGGTCTGTGCAGTGGTTTTGCACAGAGCAGGCCTAATCCTCTTCTTCTTGGGTACCCTGCCAGTGCTCCTGTCTCCTTTCCCTTGACCCGTGCCCCCAATAGCAAGCCACTTGCTGTGGGGGCACTGGTGCATGCTCGCTCCCAAACGCTGCTCTTTGTGTCCATAAGATAAGCCTCCAGCTCTCTCCTCTTTGCCAATGGCTCCCGCTGTCGTCTCTGCCAATCAGGAGAGGGAGTCACGGGACAGCCGAGGATCTCCTGCACATCACTGGAACGAGAAGGGGCTCAGGTGAGTATTAGGGGGGGGGCGAGGGTGGAGCAGCACACAGAAGGATTTTCACCTTCATTCATACAATGCATGAAGGTAAAAAAAACTTCAGCCTTTACAGCCACTTTAACACGTTTTTTTTTAGTTAACTGACTTACAGTGCTGGAGTACATTTTCTTACACCCAAAAATCCTTTAAAAAGCTATTTAGATGATACCACCTTAGGTATTTTTTTTCTATTAATTGGGGGTTTTCCCTTTTTTTCAAATTAAGCTTTGGGTAATTTGGGCGCATCAGGCAGTTGCTGCTGACAGTCCATTTAAAGCAAAACGAAACCTAAGTTTTAGAAAACTGCGAGCAGGCAGCTCTTTATTGCAGAAAAGACATGCAATATTACACACTTACCTGCCTGCTCGCAGTTTTCTATTAAATGTTCACTGAGCTGCAGTTACTATGCCGGAATGACTGACTACCTTTTGCATGCTCAGGGTGATCCCAATGATTAAGCTCCGATGGGCGAAGCAAAATGCATTGTGGGCATGTCCTGGTCAGAACCCAGGCTGAGACTTTCCTTCACCTTTCCACAGGGGTCCACGGCTTAAGGGATCTTCCTTCTTGATATTGCTGCAGTGTGGAGCCTAGACAAGCTTGTTTCCAGCTAGCACTCACAGTGGTCTACCTCTTACCTGAGTGGTACCCACATTTTGCTATATGCTCGGGATGAAGTTAGCCCCTGTCGGCCAATCAAGAGGCCAAAAACCTGGCACCTGGGGAGATGATGATGACAGGGTCAGGCAAGAGATGTAACTGTTTCCTGCTGTTGAAGGTGGAGGTGAGTATATTGGGGAGTTATGTTTTGCTTTTTATTCCATGCACCCCGCTTTATCCTTTAAAAAAAAAAAAATTAAACATTCAGCATCCAAAACACTGCACCACAATATTTGTGGCTATTGTTTCTCAAATGGTACACTCATTACTATTCTAAGATAAAACCTATTTCATCTCTTTCTCTTATATTGTGGTCTAACCAAGCATTTTATATACTATCCAGCCACTGGACAATATTTGTGGCTATGGTCCTTTAGATAATACACTCTAATTTGTATTGCAAGGTAAAACCTACCCTTTATCTTTCTATTTGATACCTATTAAAGTGCTTGTGTATTGTCTTACCGCTTTATAATTTCTACCAAATACATAGTTGAAGTCCATATTTTAAACATTTTAGAAATATTTGGAAATAGGGGGCAGGAAGGGTTTTTGGGAATGTGGGGTTTGAAGTTTTTTGTGCACTCTGTTTTGACATTTTAATAAACTTTGAAGAGAATGCAGTGTGGTACTGCAAAAATAGAAGCTCACAAACCGTATCAAGGAACTGTTTTACCACCGGCAAATTTAAAAGATGTTAAGGGCTTTATCTTTATTTTTTAAAGTAAACTTTCCTATTGCTTTTAGATCTGTTGTGGCTGCTGCTTTCGACTTTTGATTCAGGCCTATTACCTTTAGATATATAAAAAAAAGGTTTTGTAGCCAAAATTACATACAGTAAAAAGCCCTTTTTTTAAAAAGTTGTAATGAATCAGATAGGGATGCTACTGCCAAATTTAAGACAACCTAGATGCAAAAGGTAAAAAATCAATTGCACACCCAAAAAACACGATGACAGACTACAGTGTCAGTAAAGTTCATATTCCTATCACACACCTTCCTGGTTTGAAGGCATATATATACTGGGTGCTGAAGCGATCACCAGCTTGGCCACTGGATCATCACATGCCTGACGAAGGGGTCCTGCGTGGCTCCGAAATGTTGCACTATATTTTTTTGATGTGATCTTCTTTGTAATAAAGCCTTTTGGACTGCTTTTGCAAGATCCATGGTGTGTTGGCGAATATGTATCTACTAGACTACAGTGTCACTCATGCTTTCCGTGATAATCATACTGTTCCTCTTCCTGTTGTATAGTATTTTTAAAAAAATATATTTTGTTTTGTTAAATGTTCCCCATAACAGTGCCCAGTGCTCTTTTTTGACTATATCTTGCATATTATCCTTAGCAGGTTTCCATGGACCCCCTGTAGACCTAACAAATTTGCTAATCCGTAACCCAAAAACAACATAGTGCTGCCTGTTTCCCACGTCATATCAAGTTATTACTTTTATACAGTATATCATTTTGAATTGCCTGTCCTTAAAGTGTATCTAAAACAATTTGTCTGGTAAAGTAGAGAAGGGTTAAAACCCTGGTCAGGCTTTTATTGCTGCTTGTAAACAAAAAAAGTGTTGCGTTGAGTGAAAATTATACAGTATAAACAAACACCTACGTGAACAATGTATTACACAATATCACAAAATTAATTTGCAGATATGTATATAAATCAATCCTTGTTTTGACTCATGCTTAAGTCCCAGTTCATACTACCGCGACTTGTCAGGCGACTTGTCAGCCTGACAAGTCGCGGTCCATTCAGTGCTATGGGAACCGTTCTAATAGGAGCGACTCAAGTCGCTCCGACTTAGAAAATAGTTCCTGTACTACTTTTGACAGAAGTCGGAGCGACTTGCATTGACTTCCATTATGTGAAGTCCGTGCAAGTCACGCCGAAGTAGCAATGCACGGCGACTTCACTAGTCGCCCCCGATGTCGGATCGCCATAGTGTGAACTGACACTTAACCTGTTGGTCTTAATTGGGTCATGGCTGGGTTTACTTTAGGTCAGGGCTGGATCGCTCATGCAGGAAAGTGTCTGGTGCCTCCCCCTGGGTCTGCAAGTTTGGAGAAACTTTTAGAGGCCAGGAGGATTGATCTACATACTTAGGGGAGTTTGGCATGGGGCTAAGCCAACCCCAAAATAGGGATGAGTAATGCTGGCAGGGAGAGTCGGGGGGACGATGGAGTGATGAGGGGACTATGGAGGATCCTTAAGGGAACACCCCCTAGTCTGGGGGGTGGGGGTGCTCTGCCTTGGGTCAAAGCTCAAAGACTGTTCCTTGTCTCTGGATAAAAGTTATTTGCCTGGCTGTGTAGGGGTGGGGAACCTTGTCATCTGCAACCTCTATGGGGGTAGTGCTACATTAATAGATGGATGCATGTAAAAATGTTGAAATAACAAAATGATGCAAAACAATTCATATATTTGACCACGTGCTCAATAAAGTGAATAGAGTCCCACGATAGTCCCAAACAAAATATCACTTTCATGTGCTCCATCACCTTATCTGAATCTGCTGGCAGCTATGATCAGCCTCTCCAATGCAGGCACTCCAGTTACAGAAACGTCATCAAATTAGCAATTTATAGTGCAAGAACTATTTATTATTAGGGCAAAAGGGTACTCACAAGTATACATAAAAGACAAGCATACATAATGCAGCACCCATCCGACAAGCTGGCAGGTGTGATGACATCACCGCTAAAGCTCCCGTTTATGCATTTCGTCTACACAGACGTCTTCAAGGTGCACTCCTCACTATCTCTTGGAAAATCTCCCCAGTAGAACACAGATAGTAAAAAAATGACAGTGTTTTTAGCCATTCCATATTCTATCCTATTTCAAAAAAGGTTTTGGCTTTGGAAACTGTATACTTTAAATGCTAGAGTTGCCCACAGGAATCAGACTCCTTTCATCTTCAGGGCTGCATCTAAATGATGAGAACTGAAATTCGGTAGCTTTGGGTAACACAGACTCTTTCCTTTCAGATATTAGATCCATGATGTCTCCCGTTGTAGTTTTCTGTAATGAGCATGTAGTTAATAGTATGGTAACTGAGTATTTATTACTCTCTACTGTACTTTTTATTAGCAGGTGAGATTATTTTAGACAAACGGAAAGCTTAGCATCTGTCTAGGGCACT
This sequence comes from Pelophylax lessonae, assembly GCF_965119305.1. Taxonomy (NCBI): domain Eukaryota; kingdom Metazoa; phylum Chordata; class Amphibia; order Anura; family Ranidae; genus Pelophylax; species Pelophylax lessonae. The sequence continues at coordinate 77,793,031 of NC_138776.1, read as the reverse complement.
CTTGCTGTAATAGACTTTAAACATAAGTTCTGTTTGTGGCAGTTTTAAAACACATCATTAAATCCAGGATGGCTGAATTATCGTATGACTTTCTTCCAAGGGGAATCACACCTTGTGTTCTACAATACAAAGATGGAATTATTGAACATTCTTCAGCCCAGCACTTAATGTCAGAACCTCGTAACACACAATTGGTATGTTCCTAGTCCGGAACTGTGGGGTTAGCTTTTATTTTTACCCAGCTGTCAGAAAATAGACAGGTGTTCCAAGATAGACATCTGCACATATAAATATCTACACACACACACACACACACACACACACACACACACACACACACACACACACACACACATATATATATATATATACACACTATAATATCAAAAGTATTGGGTCACCTGCCTTTACATGCACATGAATTTTAATGGCATCCAAGTCTTAGTCCGTAGGGTTCAATATCGAGTTGGCTGACTGTTTGCCGCTATTACAGCTTCAACTCTTCTGGGAAGGCTGTCTACAAGGTTTAGGGGTGTGTCTATAGGAATTTTTGTCCATTCTTCCAGAAGCGCATTTGTGAGGTCGTGTACTAATTTTGGACAAGATGACCTGGCTCGCAGTCTCCGCTCTAATTCATTCAAAAGGTGTTCTATCGGGTTGAGGTCAGTCAAGTTCCTCCACCTCAAACTCGCTCATCCATGGCTTTATAGACCTTGCTTTGAGCACTGGTGCGCAGTCATGTTGGAACAAGAAGGGGCCATCCCCAAGCTGTTCCCACAAAGTTGGGAGCATGAAATTGTCCAAAATGTCTTGGTATGCTGACGCCTTAAGAGTTCCCTTCACAGTGAGTACTCTAATGTAAGAGGAACTCGGATGTAAGGGATGCTCTGTGGACTCTGATGTAAGGGGAGCTTTGGTGAGCAGAGAACCCCTTACATCAGAAATCCCCTTTACACCAGAGTCCACAGCATTCCCACTTACATCATTTTTTTCAGAAGACAGGTGAGGTAGTCTGGTATTCCCATATCTTTCAGTATTTGCCACATCTTGTTGTGAACCACACAATCAAAGTCTTTATGTTACTCAATGAAACAGAAGTAGACTTTCTTCTGGAACTCCCTTTATTTCTCCATGATCCAGCGAATGGTGGTAATTTGATCTCTAGTTCCTCTGCCTCTGCGAAATCCAGCTTGTACTTGTAGTAGCTCTCGGTTTACAGTGGTGATTGAAAGTTTGGGCACCCCAGGTAAAAATTTGTATAAATGTGCATAAAGAAGCCAAGGAGAGATGGAAAAATCTAATTACAGATTAGACATTCTTATAATATGTCAACAAAAGTTAGATTTTATTTCCATCATTGACACTTTCAAAATTACAGAAAACAAAAAAATGGCGTCGTCAAAAGTTTGGGCACCCTGCAGAATTTATAGCATGCACTGCCTCCTTTGCAAGGCTGAGACCTGCCAGTGTCATGGATTGTTCTAAATCATTGTCTGGGAAGACCGGGTGATGTCAATCTCAAAGGTTTTAAATGCCCAGACTCATCTGACCTTGCCCCAACAATCAGCACCATGGGATCTTCTAAGCAGTTGCCTAGAAAACTGAAACTGAAAATAGTTGACGGTCACAAAGCTGGAGAAGGCTATAAGAAGATAGCAAAGCGTTTTCAGATGTCAATATCCTCTGTTTGGAATGTAATTAAGAAATGGCAGTCATCAGGAACAGTGGAAGTTAAATCAAGATCTGGAAGACCAAGAAAAATATCAGACAGAACAACTCGCAGGATTGTGAGAAAAACAATTCAAAACCCACGTTTGACTGCACAATGCCTCCAGAAAGATCTGGCAGACACTGGAGTTGTGGTACACTATTCCACTATAAAGAGATACTTGTACAAATATGGTCTTCATGGAAGAGTCATCAGAAGAAAACCTCTTCTACGTCCTCACCACAAAAATCAGCGTTTGAACTTTGCAAATGAACATATAGACAAGCCTGATGCATTTTGGAAACAAGTTCTGTGGACCGATGAGGTTAAAATTGAACTTTTTGGCCCGGAATGAGCAAAGGTACGTTTGGAGAAGAAGGGGCACAGAATTTAATGAAAAGAACCTCTGTCCAACTGTTAAGCATGGGGGTGGATCAATCCTGCTTTGGGGTTGTATTGCAGCTAGTGGCACAGGGAACATCTCACAAGTAGAAGGAAAAATGGATTCAATAAAATTTCAGCAAATTTTGGATGGTAACTTGATGCCATCTGTGAAAAAGCTGAAGTTAAAGAGAGGATGGCTTCTACAAATGGATAATGATCCTAAACACACCTCGAAATCCAAGGGGGATTACATCAAGAGGCGTAAACTGAAGGTTTTGCCATGGCCTTCACAATCTCCTGACCTCAACATAATTGAAAATCTATGGATAGACCTTAAAAGAGCAGTGCGACACAGACAGCCCAGAAATCTCAAAGAACTGGAAGACTTTTGTAAGGAAGAATGGGCAAAGATACCTCAAACAAGAATTAAAAGACTCTTGGCTGGCTTCAAAAAGCGTTAACACGCTGTAATACTTGCCAAAGGGGGCAGTACAAGGTATTAACTCTGCAGGGTGCCCAAACTTTTGCAGACGCCATTTCTTTGTTTTCTGTTATTTTGAAAGTGTAAATGATGGAAATAAAATCTAACTTTTGTTGACATATTATAAGAATGTCTAATCTGTAATTTGATGCCTTTTGGAGATTTTTCCATTTTTCCTTGGCTTCTTTATGCACATTAATACAAATTTTTACCTGGGGTGCCCAAACGTTCCATCACCACTGTACATGCTGCTGAAGCCTAGCTTGTAGAATTATCAGGATAACCTTACTAGCGTGTGAGCTGAGTACAATCATACAGTAGTTTGAACATTCTTTGGTGCTGCCCTTCTTTGGTATTGGAATGTAAACGGACCTCGTCCAGTCCTATGGCCATTGTGAGTTTTCCAAATTTGTTGTCATTCTGAGTGCAGCACTTGTACAGCATCGTCTTTTAGGATTTTAAATAACTCATCTGGGATACCACCACTTCCACTAACTTTGTTATTAGCAATGCTTTAAAAAAAAAAAAAACACTTGACTTCACTCTCCAGGATATCCAGTTCAAGGTCAATGACTGCATCATTGTGGTTATATGGGACATTCAGATCTTTTTTGTATAGTTCTTCTGTGTATTCTTGCAATCTTTTCTTGATCTCTTCTGCTTCTGTCAGGTCCTTGCCATTTTTGTCTATTATCGTGCCCATCTTTGCACAAAACTTTCCCTTGATATCTCCAATTTTCTTGAAAAGTTCTCTAGTCTTTCCCATTCTGTTATTTTCCTTTAATTCTTTGCATTGATTGTTTAGGAAGGTCTTTTTGCTATCCTCTGGAAGTCTGCATTCAGTTGGGTATATTTTCCCCTTTCTCCATTGCCTTTCGTCTTCCTTCTTGTTCAGCTATTTGTATGGCCTCATCAGGAGAATGAGGAGAAGAAATGCAAGAAAGCAAAGTGGCTATCACTTTGCTTTCTTGCATTTCTTCTTCTTTGGGATGGTTTTCATTGCTGCGTCTTGTACGATTTTACACTTCCTTCCATAGTTAATCAGGCACTCTGTATATCAGATCTAATCCCTTAAATCTGTTCATCACCTCCTCTGAGTATTCACAACGGATCCGATTTAGATCATATCTGAAAAGTCTAGTGGTGTTTCCCACTTTCTTCAATTTAAGCCTGAATTTTGCCATAAGAACCTCATGGTTTGGGGCTTCTCCATCTTTGGCTGCAGAGAATATAATTGATCTGATTTCTGTATTGACCACCCGAAGATGTCCATGTGTAGAGTTGCCTCTTTGGTTGTTAGAAAAGAGTGTTTGTTATTACCAGTGTGCTTTCTTGACAAAACTCTATTAGCCTTTGTCCTGCTTCATTTTGTACTCCAAGGCCATATTGATCTGTTATTCTGGATATGCTTTGACTTCCTACTTTAGCATTCCAATCTCCCATTATGAGAAGGATATCTTTTTTTGGGTTTAGTTCTAAAAGTTGTTGTAGATCCCCATAAAATCGGTCAACATCAGCTTCTTCAGCATTAGAGGTTGGTGCATAAAATTGGATTATTGTGATGTTGAGTGGTTTGCCTTGGAAATGGACTGAGATCATCCTGTTGTTTTTTGGATTGTATCCCAGTACTGCTTTCCCCACTCTTTTGTTGACTATTGGCACTTTTCCACTGCAAGTACCGGCTCGGCTCCACTTGGCCCTGCTTGGCCCTGCTTGGTTTTCCACTGCATGGTACCGCATGGTACGGTGTTGGAACAGTTCGGTACGGTTTGGTACGGTTTGCTTTTCCACTTAAGTAGTACTAAAGTAAGTGGGTGGGATAACAACGATTCTCTGACCAATCAGTGGCTAGTAGTGACAAACAGTCAAGGCTGCATGTAAAGGAATGTGGGATATGGTACCGGTACGGCCCTCTTGGAACCACAACTGAGGTGCTACTGTTTAAGTGAGCCGTACCGTTCGGTTCCATGTAGTGGAAAAGCGCCGCTGTACCGTACCGAACTGTTCCTACACCGTACCATGCGGTACCATGCAGTGGAAAAGCACAAAAGCGAGCCGAACCATTCGGTTCCATGCAGTAGAAAAGCGCCATATGAGGGCTATACCATTTATTCTGAGAGATTCTTGTCCACAGTAGTAGATATAGCAGTCATCTGAGTTTAATTAGCCCATTGCAGTCCATTTTAGTTCACTAATTCCCAAGATATCGATGTTTAATCTTGCTATCTCCTGTTTGACTACATCCAGCTTACCCTGATTCATTGATCTTACATTCCAGGTTCCTATGCATTATTCTTCTTTACAGCATCGGACTTTCCTTTTACTCCCACTTTCCACAGCTGAGACCCCTTGCGGCTTTGGCCCAGCCATTTCATTAGTTCTGGATCTACTTGAAATTGCCCTCCGCTCTTCTCCAGTAGCACATTGGACACCTTCCGGCCTGGGGGACTCCTCTTCTGGCCTGAGGAACTCCTCTTCCAGGCCTGAGGAACTCATCTTCCGGTGTCATATATGTTAGCCTTTTGTTTCTGTTCATTAGGTTTTCTTGGCAGGGATAATGGAGTGGGTTGCTATTTCCTTCGCCAGTGGATCACGTTTTGTCAGAATTCTCTGCTATGACCTGCCCTTCTTGGCTGAGCCTACACGGCATAGCTCGTAGCTTCACTGAATTACGCAAGCCACTTCGCCACGACAAGGCAGTGATCCATAAAGGGGTATTCAACCTTACCAACTATGTAACTACGGTATGTCACTTACAATCATAAGTTATGGATTGCATTTCTGTTTCCAACATGTCATTTCATAATTTAATCAATCGAAATACAGTCATTTTCATAAATAAAGAATCTCAGTGCTGCCGATTGATGCCAAATGATAGATAATATTCTTCCCTGGCTGATTGACTTTAGCTTGATTGAAACCAACCAAAATGGGGTCCAAATAGATCAGAAGTGAAGTTATGTTTATTTGATTGTTTGTGGATTCCATCATTTTGATTTGATCAGATACAAAAAAGCATGTGTGGCCACCATAAGATGTTATGTTGCTTTCTGCTATCTTTTTCAGGATCCATAAAATGGCTTCATAATAGGATTTACCATTAAAGCTGCACTCCAGAAAACCAAATATTTTTGCACATTTGCTATGCACTAGTAAATAATGCTGTGTTTTCAGTGTGTGGATGGCTCTTAGTTTCAATCACCCCCAGTGGTACACCGAACGTCTGTCGAATGCGCTTGTTGGAAAATTTCTCTCGATCAGAGGCTACAGCCCATTGTCCAAGAGTCCCCCCCTCTTCCATCAAAATACAATCTCTCAGCGGGGAGGATTCCTCCATCCACCTCAATTGCGTGGATGGAGGAATCCTTTTTTGCAAAAAAGTGATTCATCTTTTGTCGTCCATACAGTGAAGGATAGTAGGTCACTCACACTCGGCCTCGTCCATTCAGAAAACATCTTCGATTCTTTTCACAAAATGCAAGGTGTTCTGTGAATGGATGGAGGAAAGAGATGGATGTGTGCCACAAGCCAGTATTGACTCGTCCTTTCCTGAATTACTGGTGGGGTGAAGCTGAGGTCCAGGCAAACAGCTAATCACACATTTGAAATACATGTCTCCAAACTATAGCCTTTGGGCTACATTTGGCCTGCTACATGGGTTTATCCAGCTCACAGCAGCTGCCTGTGAAAATACCATGGCTGGATGGCAGTGCATGTGCCAGTCTGTATATCCTAATATGGAGACCAGCGCATTCTGTCCTACTGCTGTTCTGCCTGGGAACTCTGCTGGACACACATTTCTGTAAGGGGAGGACTCTTCTAGGCACACATACAGTAGCTGTAAGGGGAGACTCTACTGGGCACTCCTGGATGTAAGGTGGTACGCTGCTGGGTGCTCTTGGATGTAAGGTGGGACTCTACTTGGCACACATAGCTGTTAAGGGGAACTCTACTGGGCACTCCTGAATGTAATAGAGGACTATTCTGGGCACTCCTTGATGTAAAGGGGGGCTTTACTGGGTACTCATAGATGTAGGAGAGGACTCTGCTGAGCACTCCTGGATGTAAGAGAGGACTCTGCTGAGCACTCCTGGATGTAAGGGGGTATTCTGTTGGGCACTCCTGGATGTAAAAGAGGACTCTTCTGGGCACTCCTTGATGTAAGGAGAGACTCTACTGGGCACTCCTGGATGTAAGAGAGGACTCTGCTGAGCACTCCTGGATGTAAGAGAGGACTCTGCTAAGCACTCCTGGATGTAAGGGAGGACTCTACTTGGCACTACTGGATGTAAGAGGACACTTTACTGGGCACTCCTGGATGTAAAGGGGTATTCTGTTGGGTACTCCTGGATGTAAAGGAGGGCTCTTCTGAGCACTCCTTGATGTAAGGGGGGACTTTACTAGGCACTCCTGGACGTAAGAGATGACTCTGCTGAGCACTGCTGGATGTAAGGGAGGACTCTTCTGGGCACCCCTGGATGTTTAGGGGGAGTCTACTGGGCACTCCTGGATGCAGGTAGGGCTCTTCTGGGCACTCCTGGATGTAAGAGGGTATTCTGTTGGGAACTCCTGGATGTAAAGGCGGACTTTTCTGGGCACTCCTAGATGTCAGGGGGTCTCTACTGGGCACTCCTGGATGTAAGGGAGGACTCTTCTGGGCACTCCTAGATGTAAGGGGGTCTCTACTGGGCACTCCTGGATGTAAGGGAGAACTCTTCTGGGCACTCCTGGATGTAAGGAGGTATTCTGTTGGGCACACCTGGATGTAAGGGTGTCTCTACTGGGCACTCCTGGATGTAAGCGGGGGACTCTGTTTGGCACTCCTGGATGTAAGCGAGGATCCTGTAGGCACTTGTGGATGTATGAAGGGAACTCTGGTGGACACTCTGGTATGTAAGTGGAGACACTGAAGAGCACTCCTTGTCATAAAGGGGGACTCGTTATAAAAAATTATTTTTTTTTCAACATGCGAATATTAGCAAAATATACAATGTGGTGCTTGTGCTGCAAAGTTTGGAGACCCCTGTCTAAGGCTGGCCATACATTAATACATTTTTTTTTTCAATTTCTTTTATATTTACCTTCAACTATGTAGTGTAAGGGCCTGCCTGACTGTGTACAAATTGAAAGTGTTTAGGTTTGACTTCATATTATATTGTTTTGGTAAATCTACCACAAATTTTACAAGAAAATTGTATTATGTATGGCCAGCCTTAGACCATGATAACTTCCAAATCATTGCATTGGTCCTTTGAATTACAAAGTGTACACATTCTTGCGATAGAAGAAAAAGAACAGACACCCCCTGGAACCAGCCATATTCTGGTGGAAAGAAAAGCAATATTCCAGCGTACAATGGCCCAGTTACCACCAACACTAAAATCTTCACTAAAACAGCCAAACCCAATCACATGGGTGTCCATCATCTTATGTTTGTAGAAACCTTCAGCTGTTTCAATCTACTGCATGATGTTTCTAGTTTGTCATGATGCCACAGAGATGCTTGCTGGCTTCTCGTCATGCACAGAAGTACAGTCTGGCTTGGTCCTGAATTGCTGTATAAATGGGCCTGGTAGCGGCGTGCCACAGCGCCCTGCAGAGCTGTATCGGTATCCTGCAGGCCTGCCGCTGAGAGCAGCATTAGTAGCAGCTGTGCTCTTTATGTTGCAAGTTCTGTTAATATAGAAGCCACAGATTCGGAAGAGCTCCCCAGAGGACCTCCAGATGTGTTTTATTCTAATAGGGACATTACACGCTAAATTAAAATGAGACAGTAAAACCACAATGACTCTCAGAGCACAGGCTTCTCAGCTTCAAGCTTCATGTGTGACGTCAGGCTCCCAATAAATGTGAATTAACTAGATGCAATAACTGTTCATCATCCCTATAATAAATAGTGATGAGCACAGGGAAAGAGAGCGAGGGAGGCAGACAGCGAGAGATTGTGTGTGTGTGTGTATGAACAGGCAGACAGGGGAGAGATGGGGTGTGTGCGAGACAGATGAATAGCTGGCAATGCTGAAATGAAGAGCGGCTAAATGATTCAATATAGACCGATGGAAAGGAGAGAAAATAGAGCAGGTAAAAATATAAAAGGAGAAATGGGAAGAGACAAAGAAATAATTTAACGCTGCAGCCGAGGTTTAACCCCTGTAAAGAGACAAGTATTTTATTCCTTTCAAAATGTCATTGGGGGGTTTTAAGAAAATTCTTGATTTGATTTCTAACAGTGTTTAGCTCCGGTATCTTCATATACATCTTTGTGTAAAATAAATGACATTTATATGTTTATTATTTACTACCTATGAGAAGTTCTATCATTTCTGCTTCATTTGCTACAGTGCAGAAAGTTCTCCCTGTGCAGATTTTTCTTGTCATCAGAATTTAAAGCCTATCCAAACCCAAAAATTAAAAAAGTAATTAATTGCAGCTTCCCATTCTTAAAGGGGTTGTAAACTTTGTTACACCACTTGTACCTACAGGTAGGCCTATAATAAGACTTACCTGTAGGCACTGTGAATATCTCCTAATCATGTACTGTTTAGGAGATATTCAGAGTGCACGCAGCTGATGATGTAATTGGCGCAAGCGCTCTAAGGTCCGGCTTACTGTGCCGGACCTCCAGAGCCCGTGCCACAAACAGGCGGTTCCTGCGTGCTTGCGTAGGAGTGACGTCATCGCAGCTCCGGCCACTCACAGAGCAGGAGCCTGCAAACTTGAAAGAAACACTGGGGAAGATGTAAGCTGTCCCAGCAGTAAGTGGGCGCCGCTGGAAGGGCTCCGTTCTAAGGTAAGTATTTCATAATGAGCTAGTATGTGATGCATACTAGCTCATTATGCCATTGTCTTACAGGGTTTTTTTTTGGTCCTGGGATTTACAACCTCTTTATGGATGAACTAAAGTCCACAATACTTACCCCTGCTCAGACACCTGCTAGGTCCCCCCGTCAGTGCTGGCATCTTCTCCTGGATACCGGTCTTTTTAATTGGTTGGCCTGGGATGATGTAACTCCCTCACGTTTGCAAGAGTTCAGTCATCCTGGCACACAAGTACCATACTGGACATGCAAAGCTCAGTATACATTTAAAGGAGACTTTAATCAGGCTTGTAACTTTATTTTTTTTTTGCAGAATGGACATTGTATATCTCTTTTGTAATAAAGAAATTGCCTGCTTGTATTTTTTTATTGATGCCCCCTCATATTTACCCATCACCAGTCCTCCTAATGTGATGCCACCATATATTCACCCTTTAGCAGTCCTCCTAATGTGTTTCCCCCTCAAATTTACCCATCACCAGTCCCCCTAATGTGAAGCCCCCCTCATATCCCCTCATATTCACCCATCACCAGTCCCCCTTATGTGATGCCTTCTCATATTTACCTATCACTAGCCCCCCTAATGTGATGCCTCTGTACATTCTCCCATCACCAGCCCCCTAATGTGATGCCTCTGTACATTCTCCCATCACCAGCCCCCTAATGTGATGCCTCTGTACATTCTCCCATCACCAGCCCCCTAATGTGATGCCTCTGTACATTCTCCCATCACCAGCCCCCTAATGTGATGCCTCCGTATATTCACCCATCACCAGTCCCCCTAATGTGAAGCCCCCCCTCATATTCACCCATCACCAGTCCCGCTTATGTGATGCCTTCTCATATTTACCTATCACTAGCCCCCCTAATGTGATGCCTCTGTACATTCTCCCGTCACCAGCCCCCTAATGGGATGCCTCCATACATTCTCCCATCACCAGTTCCCCTAATGGGATGCCCCCTTATATTCACCCATCACCAGTTCCCCTAATGTGAAGCCCCCCTCATATCCCCTCATATTCACCCATCACCAGTCCCCCTTATGTGATGCCTTCTCATATTTACCTATCACTAGCCCCCCTAATGTGATGCCTCTGTACATTCTCCCATCACCAGCCCCCTAATGTGATGCCTCTGTACATTCTCCCATCACCAGCCCCCTAATGTGATGCCTCCGTACATTCTCCCATCACCAGTTCCCCTAATGGGATGCCCCCTTATATTCACCCATCACCAGTCCCCATAATGAGATGCCCCCTCATATTCACTTAACAGCAGTCCCCCTATTGTGATGCCTCCTCATATTCACTTAGCATCAGTCCCCCTAATGTGATGCCCCCCTCATATTTACCCATCACCAGTCCCCAAAATGTAATGCCTTTGTATATTCACCTATCACCAGTCCCCCTAATGCGATGCCCCCTTATATTCACCCATCACCAGTGCCCCTTATGTGATGCCCCCTCATATTCACCCATTACCAGTCCCCCTAATGTGATGCCCCCTCATATTTACCCATCACCATTCCCCCTAATGTGATACCCCCATATATTCACTCATCATCAGTCCCTATAACGGGATTCTCTTTCATATTTGCCCATCACCAGTCCCCTTAATGTGATGCCCCCTCATATTTACCCATCACCAGCCCCACTAAAGTGATGCATCCGTATATTCACCCATCACCAGTCCATCCAATGTGATCCCCCCTTATATTTACCCATCACCATTCCCCCTAATCTGATCCCCCCTCATAGTCACCCATCATCATTCCCCCTAATTTGATGCCCCCTTATATTCACCCATCACCAGTTCATCAATAGAGGGTCACTTTAAAATGGTGCCAGGGAATGAAGGGCCTGCTATCATTGTGGGAGAAGGGTAAATATTCATTGGTGTTCAGTGGTTACTTACCTCAAGCAGGAGTACCACTGGACATCCCTCTACCACCGTCTGTTATTAGTGACATTGAAAATGAAATGTGGGTACCGTTGGTCATAGTGTTTAACGGTCCCCCCATTGGTGGGACTGCCCCTCTTTTGGAACCAAATCGCTTTGTCCCTCTTACCTCCTCAGTTGTTCTTCTTTTTGGTCTGATGTATAGACCTCTATAAAGATGTACCATTTAACTACAAAAAGCATTATACTACACAGCCTTTCACTGAACTTCTATATCATTGCATTTGTTATTGTAAAACACGAATAAAAAGGAAAAGTAGTGGTAATAAAGCACTTGTGGGTTTAAATAATTCTTAAAGCTCAGGTAATTGGGGGCATGGCAGGGATGTGACCTTTGCCTACATACTTTGTGTTAAAAAGTGTCCCTCTTTCTCATCTCACAAAGTTGGGAGGTATGCATAGTGGTTACACAATTTACTTAAAGCGGTTGTAAACCCGATGAAAAAAAAAAAACCTGCAAGATAAAGGCATAATAATAATAATGGCATACTAGCACAATATGACAAACTCACCTTAGAAGGAAGCCCTCCTAGCGGTGCCCGGTAACCGCTGAGAGGGCTGACATCTTCTCCCATCTTCTGGGATTGCAGGCTTCGGCGCTGTGAGTGGCCAGAGCGGGGATGACGTCACTCCCGCACATGTGGGCGGGAGCCCTCGGTTCCAGCAAGAAGCTCTGAAATTCTGGCACGGTACGCCGGACCTTCAAAGCGCAGCGCCTCTGGCGTCAGGGGCTGAATGCAAAGTAAATATCTCCTAAACCGTGCAGGTTTGGGAGATACTAATTTTACCTACAGGTAAACCTTATCATAGGCTTACTTGTAGGTAAAAAAGGAAAAGCGGGATATATAGCTGCTTTAAGTGGAGATAGACTTAATACAGATATATATTATTACCTGCCAAAAGTTTCATGATTCTGTGCAGACAGTCATGTGGTTTATATACATGTTCACCAGCACACCATGGATTTTGCATAGCAGTACAAAACTTTTTATTGTGAAAGGATCACATCATAACAAGGTAAGTGCAATGTTTCGGAGCCACACAGGACCCCTTCGTCAGGCATGTGATGAGATTTGCACACCTCCCCCACAATATACCGCATTTATTTCTTGATTCAGCAAAGACGCTTTCTATGTTACCTCTCTGCCTCTAGCTTGTTCAGTGGCTAATGAAGCATCTTCAGTATCTATATCCTATTAATAGGGAGCTGATCCAAGAATCAGTAAAGTTAAATCAGAAGGTAGTGATTTTCCATGCTCTGCTCTGTGACAGTACTATTTAAATAACAAGACTGGCTAAACAAAAGTACAAATCCCTAAGGCTGCATTCACATGTCAGCGTATAATCGCGGGCAGAACCGCCGCGGTTTCGCCCGCAATTCGGAGATTTATTGCAAATCGCGGGACGCCTAGCGTTGCCCGTTGATTTGCAATAGCCCCCCAAACGCCGAGCGATGTTGCAGCGATTTACGCCCGCCGAATCGCGGCAACATCGCGCAAACAAAATCGTGGGACGCAATACGCTCCAAAAAAGTACAAGAGCTTCTTTGGAGCGTATTGCGTCCCGCGATTTTGTTTTCGCGATGTTGCCGCGATTCGGCGGGCGTAAATCGCGGCAACATCGCTCGGCGTTTGGGGGGCTATTGCAAATCAACGGGCAACGCTAGGCGTCCCGCGATTTGCAATAAATCTCCGAATCGCGGGCGAAACCGCGGTGGTTCTGCCCGCGATTATACGCTGACATGTGAATGCAGCCTTAAGCGGTAATAAACCTAAAATCAAAAATGTAATATATTGCAGCTTACCAACTGATAAATGTGGTGGTTACATTTCTTTTCTTTGGCTTTTTCTCCTCTGTTTTCACCTGGTTATCTGGCTAGTAACATACCTCCTTTCATTAGTGAGACACCACTCTGAATGAATGAGCACAGGAGGCACAGCACACAGCTCTGAAAGTTTGGTTGGGAGGTAGTGTTAAATGTACTAGCAGATTTAAATACCTTAACAAATGTAAGCCAAACTCCAGCTCACACTTATACTCAGTTACAGCAGTTTTTTTTTTCCTTTTAGGATAAAGGTTTTACAAGAATAGTATATAAAAGATTACCATTTTATACACCCCTGGCAGTGTTAAATGGTTTGTTTCATCCATGTAAACTGATACATTCTGGAGAGCTTTGAAAAACAACAGACTTGGTGGCTGGATCACCAGGTGAAACTAGAAGAAAGAAAGAATGAATGCAGCTATCACATTTAAGAATTGGTAAGCTGCAATATAATAAATGTTAATACTGTTTTAAGCATATATAAATAGCAAACCAATAAGCTTGTACTATGTATTTAACTGTTGGGTTGGAGTTCTTCTTTAGCAAAACACAGAGGGCTACAGGAAAATGCTCTTGTGGGGCTTTTGAAAAAATGGGGAGCTACTACAGTAATGTAACATTGTGACAATCCATTCCTAATGAGCTGTGTGCTAATAATACCCTATCACTGCGGGGTGGGGTACATACTATAAGAAATCGGGCGAACAATCTTTTCCATTTTCCTCATTTCACAGCAAGTCGGAACCAAGGATGGAAATAATGTATGAAAATTCTCATACAACAAAGGCTTTTTTTTGCTGTTTATTGTTTCTGATGATGCGCAGTCTTTCCTTTCTTGTATAAAAATCATAGAAAACGGTATACATTATAGGAAAATCGTTCATTCTGTTCCTGTGCGAGAAAATTTTTGGAATTTTCGTTTCGGAAGGTCGGAATCAGGCAGCTGTCGAAAGTTGGGTACACACTGTCAGAAAATTGTACGATTGTTCCTCGAACAATAACACTCACCCGATTTTCTTATACTGTGTATGAGCCTTCACTGTCTAGATTGCCATGATACAATGATGATGAACATCCCTAGCACACCTTTTAAACATATGCACATACAGTATGTAAAAAAATGCAATGGACACTATGGGGTTTATTTACTACAACTGGAGAGTGCAAAATCTGGTGCAGTTCTGCATGGTAGCCAATCAGCTTCTAACTTCAACTTGTTCAATTAAGCTTTGAAAATAAAAATCCTGGAAGCCGATCAGTTTCTATGCAGAGCTGCACCAGTTGTAGTAAATCAACCCCTATATATCCAAAAAGAGGCGCTATCCTGTCACCTATGGACAGACAATTAATAATAGTAACCATAAACTAGCACACCAAAAGATTACCAACAATCATAGTTTTTATTACCACATACTGACTGACAATAAACAGTAACTGTATTATTCAACTGCATAAAGGCATCCAATGTATATGCTATGTGTATATATATATATATATATATATATATATACAGCATTTCACAATAGTGAGTACACCCCTCACATTTTAGTAAATATTTTATTATACCTTTTCATGTGACAACACTGAAGAAATGACACTTTGCTACAATGTAATGTAGTGAGTGTACAGCTTGTATAACAGTGTAAATTTGCTGTCCCCTCAAAAGAACTCAACACACAGCCATTAATGTCTTAACCTGCTGACAACAAAAGTGAGTACACCCCCATGTAAAAATGTCCAATTTGGGCCCAATTAACCATTCCCTCCACCCCCGGTGTCATGTGACTTGTTAGTGTTAGTGAGAGATGTCTCAGGTGTGAATGGGGAGCAGGTGTGTTAAATTTGGTGTTATCGCTCTCACTCTCTCATACTGGTCACTGCAACATGGCACCTCATGGCAAATAATTCTCTGAGGATCTGAAAAAAAGAATTGTTGCATTACATACAGGCTTTAAGAAGATTGCCAAGAACCTGAAACTTAGCTGCAGCACGATGGCCAAGACCATACAGCTGTTTACCAGGACAGGTTCCACTCAGAACAGGCCTCGCAATGGTCGACTAAAGAAGTTTTGTGCACGTGCTCAGCGTCATATCCAGAGGTTGTCTTTGGGAAATAGATGAGTGCTGCCAGCATTGCTACAGAGGTTGAAGGGGGGGGGGGGGGTCAGCCAGTCAGTTATCAAACCATACGCCGCACACTGCATCAAATTGGTCTGCATGGCTGTTGTCCCAGAAGGAAGCCTCTTCTAAAGATGATGCACAAGAAAGCCCGCAAACAGTTTGCTAAAGACAAGCAGAGGAAGGACACGGATTACTGGAACCATGTCCTGTGGTCTGATGAGACCAAGATAAACATATTCGGTTCAGATGGTGTCAAGCATGTGTGGCGGCAACCAGGTGTGGAGTACAAAGACAAGTGTGTCTTACCTACAGTCAAGCATGCTGGTGGGAGTATCATGGTCTGGGGCTGCATGAGTGCTGCCGGAACTGGGGAGATACAGTTCAGACCCCAAACACACCTCCAGAGTGACCACTGCCTTGCTAAAGAAGCTGAGGGTAAAGGCGATGGACTGGCCAAGCATGTCTCCAGACCTAAACCCTATTGAGCATCTGTGGGGCATTCTCAAATGGAAGGTGGAGGAGCGCAAGGTCTCTAACATCCACCAGCTCCGTGATGTCATCATGGAGATGTGGAAGTGGACTCCAATGGCAACCTGTGAAGCTCTGGTGATCTCCATGCCCAAGAGGGTTAGAGCAGTGCTGGAAAATAATGGTGGCCATACAAAATATTCACACTTTGAGCCCAATTTGGACATTTTCACTTAGGGGTGTACTCACTTTTGTTTCCAGCAGTTTAGACATTAATAGCTGTGTGTTGAGTTATTTTGAGGGGACAGCAAATTTACACTGTTATACAAGCTGTACACTCACTACTTTACATTGTAGCAAAGTGTCATTTCTTCAGTGTTGTCACATGAAAAGATATAATAAAATATTTACAAAAATGTGAGGGGTGTACTCACTTTTGTGAGATACTGTATATGAAAAAGAACATGCAAGTCCATCTCCTGGCTCAGAAAGAAGATGAAAAGTATGAATATTCAACATTTAGGCTCTGTTCACATCTTAGCATCCCGAATCGTGGGCAGAATCGCAGAAACTTATTTTGGGCAACAGGCGTCCCGCGATTACATTTGTGCAATTTTACAGAGATTCGTCGGGCGACAATCACGGCAAAATCGCGCCGGGATTTGGGTGCCAGTGGAGGTGACCGGAATTCTGCCCACAATTCATGATGCCTAGATGTGAATGGAGCCTTAATATTTGTCTAGCAAAAAATCGTTTTCCTTCTTTCTTTTTCTTTCTTTTCTTTCCAGACCTTCATGAAAACAATAGAGAAGCTCTATGTGAAACCAGTAAACATTCTATTCAACCGTTTAAGGACCCCCCCCACGTATATATACTGCATATATACTGCGCCGGTGACCTGCCCTTGCTGTGATTTGACACAGTGGGAGCCAAAAAGCGGGTCCGGCAAACCCGATGTCCACCGTGGCCCGCCGATCCTTCTTGAGGCACACCAAAAGGTTGGTCTGCCTATGTACACAAGGCAGATCGCCGTTCTGTGACAGGAGAAGACAGATCTTCTGCTAAGCAGGAACACAAATCTCTGTCTTCTTACAGTACAAGGACCCCCCCCCACACACACACAGATAGAAAACACTTCATAGGGACACATTTAACCCTTTGATTGCCCTCAATGTTAACCCCTTCCCTGCCAGTGTCATTAGTACAGTGACATTGCATATTTTTAGCACTGTTCTCTGTATTAGTGTCACTGGTCCCCAAAAAACTGTCACTTAGTGTCCAATTTGTCCACTGCAATGTCGTAGTCCCGCTATAAGTCACTGATTGCCGCCATTACTAAAAAAAACAATAAAAATTACATAAAAATATTGCATAGTTTGTAGGCGCTATAACTTTTGCACAAACCAATCAATATACCCTAAATTGATGAAGAAATTTGATTTTTTTACATTTTTTTATTGGGTGTGTTTTATTGCAGAAAGTAAAAAAATATATATATTTTTTTCAAAACTGTCTGTCTTTTTTTTGTTTATAGCGCAAAAAATAAAAATCGCAGAGGTGATCAAATACCACCAAAAGAAAGCTCTATTTGTGGGGGAAAAGAGCATACATTTTATTTGGGTAAAGCGTCGCACGACCACGCAATTGTCAGTTAACCACTTGCCGACCAGTCACGTTGACTGTACTGCGGCAAAGTGGTTCGTTATCGTCTGGCAACATAGATCTACGTCACCAGACATTCCCCTCTCTCGGAGGCTCGCTCCCGCTGTATTCAGTTACAGCGGGAGTCGGGCCAGGGGAGGAGCGGCGGTGATCACTGCCGCTCTTCCCCGATCGTTGTCTAATCGATTGTGGAGATCCGCCCTCTTGTGTAAACAGAGCGGGCGGATCTCCTAAGTGACAGGCAGGGTCAGATTGCAGGGTTCAGCATAGCTGAACATGCGATCTGTGCCTGTATGACACAGTCCCCTCCCCCCACACACGTTAGTAAGCACCAGGCATACATTAACCCCTCCCTCTCCAATAAAAATTAACCCCTTCCCTGCCAGTGTCATTTTTACAGTAACAGTGCATATGTATAACACTGATTACTGTAGTAATGTCACTGGTACCCCCAAAAGTGTCAAAAATGTCAGTCAAGGGTTCGATCTGTCCACCGCAATGTCACAGTCCCGCAAAAAAAATCGCAGATCGCTGCCATTACTAGTTAAAAAAAAAACCACCAAAAATGACAGAAATCTTTCCCTTAGTTAGTAAACGCAATAAATTTTGCGCAAACCAATCAAAATACGCTTATTGCGATTGTATGTAGCAGAAAACAAATTGGCCTAAAATGATAAAAAATTTTGATTTTTACATTTTTTTGGGGGGGGAATTTCATACAAAAAAAATGTGAAAAATATTGTTATTTTTTCAAAACTGTCGCTCTTTTTTTGTTTATAGCGCAAAAAGTAAAAATCGCACAGGTGATCAAATACCACCAAAAGAAAGCTCTGTTTGTGGGGAAAAAAGGACGTAAATTTTGTTTGGGTACGGCATTGCATGACCGTGCAATTGTCAGTTAAAGTCGCACAGTCCCGAATAGCAAAAAGTGGCCTGGACGTAAGACAGCAAAATCCTCCGGTGGTAAAGTGGTTAAAGTAATGCAGTGCTGTTTTGCAAAAAAGGGCCTGGTCATGGAGGGGGTAAAACCTTACGGGGCTGAAGTGGTTACGAGTGAAAGAAGAGAAAAATATGTCTAAAATGCCTTTTATCCAGCCTGGCATATGGAAAAGGGAAACAGAAGTAGTGAATAATGAGAACAACTGTCACATGGCAGGGAGGCAGTTTGAAGGGCACAGCGAGACATCTGGAAGAGGCAAGGGGAGTCAGTAGACACATGCACTCAGCTAGATATAAAACCAGATAGGGGGATGCTGCTGTTTAAGGTTAAGGTGAACATTAACGGAGGGTCATTACCTTATAGCCATCAGTCCTAAATCTGTTAACTTTCTGTGGACTTAACCTTTAACCTGAGACAAGCTGCTGTGTGACCCCAGGCTGCAGCAAATAGCCAGACACGTTATAATGAAGGGATGGTATTCTATCATTGAGGTATACTGTGTGTCTTCTAACTTTTTCGACATTAAAACAATGAACAATGTTTAGGGACGTATTAAAGGTTATTTAAATCCAAGAAAAAAAAACCCAAAAAACATATTCCAGCTAACCAGCCCAGGCTTTTTTCATCCAGTGGTCCTGCCAGTAACACGCTTAAAAAGGGATAACTGGAAAAAATGATAACTAGAAACAGTCAACAGATGTACAGAGCACAGGAAATGATCAGTTCACAAGATTTCTGGTGGGATCAACAGATCTTTTTTGTACCAACTGCATATAAAAAAATACCTTTAATGGTATATTTCACAGACCAAAAAGGGGAAAATAGGAGAAGTTAAAGTAGAACTATAGGAATTTGTTTTTTCATTTTTGAATAAAGCAAGGGAGGATTATAATGCCTATCAGACTTTTTTCACCATTTGTGTCCCATGGTGGAGATTTCCGTTCACTTCCTGTCCCCCTTCTAAACAGAAAGTGAGAGGAAATCTTTGTAAATCAAGGGAATTCCTTGGGAACCCCTAGGCCACCAGAACTAGTTTCCTCATTGGAAGATTTCCCCTCTATTACTTTTCTGGGGACAAAATTTGGGTAATTTTTGCTTTCACTTTTAATGATAATAATAAACGGGACACATAGAGAGGGTAAATCTCCTTAACAGGGGCACAGACAGCAATAAAAGGTGGCATGTGTTCTAATCCCTCTCCACTCTATCCAAAACTAAACAAAAATGTTGCCTTTAGTTATACTTTAACTGTTAGGGTTTGTTGGAAAGCTGCTGCCACACATGTGACTCCTATCAGTCATGATTTCCTAGACATATGGCTGGGCCCCGCCTGTTTTTTTGAAAAATAACAGGAACACAGAGACAGAACAATACATCATACAAATGTAGGTCCACTAGGAAGGTCATTACTTTATACAGTGATTAAATATAACATACTTTGTACACTTTAGGGACAGGACTGATCCCCCCCCTCACCACCACCGCAGCCACTGATGCCACCTCCCTCACCTAACCACCACCGCTGCAACTCATCCCATCCCATCGCACCACAGCTGCCACTAATACCATCCCCTACACCACCACCCCACCATACCACCATTACCACTCATCCCATCCCCCCACCACCACCACTGCCACTCATCCCATCCCATCTACCCTACCACCACTGCTGCCACTGATCCCATCCCCTCCACCACCACTGTCATTCAGCCTACCCCACCACCGCTGCCACTCATCTCATCCCATTCCCCCACCACTACCACCACCACTGCTTCTCATCCCATATAATCTACCCCACCACCACTGCTGCCACTGATCCCACCCCCCCCAACACCACTGCCACTGATCCCACTCCCCTTCACCTACACCGCTGCCACTAATCCCACCCCCCTCACCACCACCACCACTCATCTCATCCCATCGCACTACAGCTGCCACTAATTCCATCTCCCACACCACCGCTACCACTCATCCCATCCCATCCCCCCACCACTATCACTGCCACTCATCCTATCCGATCTACCCCACCACCACTGCTGCCACTGATCCCATCCCCTCCACCACCGCTGTCACTCATCCCACCACCGCTGCCACTCATCCCATCCCACCACAGCTGCCACTGATCCCATCCCCACCACCTCCGCTGCCACTCATCCCATCCCCCCCACCTCTACCACCCCCACTGCCACTCATCCCATTTAATCTACCCCACCACCACTGCTGCCACTGATCCCACCCCCCCCCACCACCGCTGCCCATTACCCCATCTCTCCTCCACTACCACCACCACTGCCACTAATCCCATTTCATCCCCCCATCACTACCACCACTGCTGCCACTCATCCTAACCCCATGTTCACCACTGTACACCTGGATACGAGGGGTGGCGGGGTGGCATATAGAGGAACCAATCCCCTATAGGAAGAAAATGGAGGGGATCAGTTCCTCTATATGTCACCCCCCCTTCTATCCAGGTGTACAGGGATGACGCATGGGTTAGGTCTCCCAGGGGGTCACGGGGGCCCTTCATTGTTTCTTGCACCAGGGCCCTGAAGGTTCTAGTTACACCTCTGGAATTAACATTAAGTGCAGTAGGCCTGTGACTATAGGTGGCAGATACTAAGAAGCCTATATTTGCTTTGTACCTGCAGGGTCCAGTAATGAAAATCTAACCCTATTTATCATTGACAATAAAACCCCATGAATACCAATGCCGACAACAGTATCATTTCAAACAATTCATGCACCTAAACCAGTTTATGTTGTCCTACACAGTACAAACAATGAAAATGTTGACTCTGATAATATGGCAGAGTAGAAATTCTTCCAAATTTGTTTTAAAATGTTTGTTAAAATGCATGGGAGTGACAGAACATGGCTTTGTAATCATACTCTATATTTAATTTCAATGTTATCAGACAGTTTTATACCAAATTTCCCTGTTTCTCCTTATTATAATGAGCTTTTTGGTAAAACAGACCTGCGCCAGGTTTCTGCATTTTGCCAAACCCAGCCCTCGATAATCAGACTGCGAAAAACAGAATAAATGGCCAATTTACTGGTGGCGCTTCCATTATGTTGATCAACACAGTTAAGACTATAGGCAGGTTAATGGGAATTGGTTAATTCAGTAAATTATCAGCACCACTAATCACTTTCATTCTACGGCTAAAATGCAGCAATTTCAATTGTGCGAAAAAAAACCATCCTTTGCTTTTGCTGCCCTATTTTTTCTCCCTCGCTTTTTTCTCTAATCACAGAAACCTTTTAAAATGTTAATTGCCTTCGGCCTCTCACTCAGGTCCCTTTCATCCGAAACACTTTTCTAAGCGTCCATCTCTTTTTCCGCTTCCACGTTCTCTTACTTTGTTTTTTATGCTTTTGCTCGTCTCGACTGATCTATTTATCTGGGTTTAGCGTTCCTTTCTCTCCACTTTGATCTCGCGCTCGACACCCCCATCTCGTTCTTGTTTGTTTGTATTAACAATAAGTTTATTACCAGGTCCCGAGCCATGCGCTAACTTGGTCATTGCCTCTTTCAAAGCGAGAGTTTTTAATGGCATGTCATATTTTTCTAGCTTGCCGAAGATTAAAGTATATTACAATGTATTCTCGTCTCTATTTTCTACATTTTTAAAAGTGGTCAGTTTTTTTTTTTTTTTTTAAGTCTTCCCTTTCCTGTCTTTCATCTCCTGAAGGCAATAAATTGTCCAAGCCTTTCATAAGATGGTGCGAGCAAATTGAGATGTGTATTACAGCTCTGAGTATAGCTTAGCCCATTATCGAGGGGATAAAACCTGGTGGACTACATCAAAAGCACACGACTATCTCCCAAGTGGGGAAAAGTGGCACTGAGTCACGGATTCTGTGCTGTTAATTGTTAGTGATTAGCGTAATAGCCTCAGGTGGGCCACATTGATAGATATGGTGTGTCTTTACATCAGGATAAAAGTGATGGCTTACGTTTTATCTAGCACCGGTGGAGAGGGTCCCCTCCCTATGTGTGTGAAGATGAGTTCTTACCATTTCCTTTGGAAAATTATTCCATATTTAAAGAAGTACTCTGGTTTAAACATAAATGTTCTATTGTTTAAATTGGTAGAGCTTTTAAGATCTCCAAATGAAGTCTATTGACGATGTTGTCTCTTTTTTTGAAGCAGGGAGCACTGCCAATACGTAGATGAGTATATCTCCTTGACTAGACTAGAATGTGGCTTATGCCCATCCTCTTCAAAGCATATCTGAACCCCAAAACCCAGTGTAATACATTGCAGTTTATCAATCCCTGGATTTGTATTTTTCAGGCTTTTTCCATTCTATTGTCACCTGGTTATCTTCTGGTCCTAGGGTGGCTATGTTCACTCCTCCACTGTATCTATGGAGGGAGCCATAGTTGTCACCCAGACTGAATTCCAAACATGGCCATCACTGGTGCGTGGCTGGGGGGATACGGACACAGAGGACACACCTCCCACAGAGGACAGCTTTTCGTTTCCTCTGGGCAGCCTGGCACACATGAGCGATTACATGCTGCAGTGTCTCCGCAACGACCACCGAGTTTCCCACATTCTAACTTGTGCTGATTACTGGGTGGCCACCCTGCTGGATCCCCGTTACAAGGACAACGTACCGTCCTTAATTCCCTCACTGGAGCGTGATCGGAAGATGCGCGAGTACAAGCGCACGCTATTAGACGCGCTGCTGGTGGCATTCCCACCTGACAGCGGGGGCACAGTGGAAGAACAAGGCCAAGGCAGGGGAGGAGGAGGAGGAGGTCGTCAACGCTGCCAGGGCACCACCAGCACCTCAGAAGGCAGGGTTAGCATGGCCGAAATGTGGAAAAGCTTTGTCAGCACGCCACAACAAGCAGCTGTACCAGCAGCTGATATGGAACGTCTTAGCAGGAGGCAGCATTTCACGAGCATGGTGGAGCAGTATGTGTGCACACGCCTAGACGTACTGAATGACGGGTCTGCCCCCTTCAACTTCTGGGTCTCCAAGTTGGGCACATGGCCTGAGCTTGCCCTTTATGCCTTGGAGGTGCTGGCGTGCCCTGCAGCCAGTGTATTATCTGAACGGGTATTTAGCACGGCTGGGGGCGTTATCACAGACAAGCGCAGCCGCCTGTCCAGACATGCCTTCCTCTTTTTATCTTCATTACAATGAGGACGGAGAGATTAGTAGTTTACAAAAGGAAGATAACATTGTTTTTGGTTTCAGTTCAGCTGAAGAAAAGGACTTGGCATTTCTGGCAAGATTGATATTTTTTTTCTGTTTTTGCTAAAAATAGTTTTAGCCTAAAAAAAGAAAAAGAAAGAAGCCACCACATCTAAGGACTGGTAAGCCGCAATATGAAGGTTTGATTTCATTTTCTGAAAGGACTGCTATGCTTCTGAAACTTTGACAGTTTAAATTATATTGAATCTTAGGCCTCATGTACACGGCTGCTGATAAGCCGACGTTTAGGAGCAGTTGGGTGTTTTTTTCAGCAGCCCCTGAACTCTCCCCTGTGTTATCTTATCTGTCATTTAGAAGAAGTTGAGTTTAGTGGCATTTTTTTAAAGCAAAAAAAATGCATTCAGATGGAAGTTTATTGGCATTTGAAACGCCAACTGCTTGTAACAGCGTGTAAACGCATCTAAACGCGGTAACTCACATTTATAAGCGTTTCCTTTCTAGGTGTTTTCAATGGGGATACATTTCTGACGATTTTACAATGGATGTTTTTAACCGTCGGTTACTAGCTGTCAAGCTCCAGCATTCAGGAGAGGTTTTCAAATGTCCCGTGTACATGAAGCCGTAGAAGCATTTTAAGGATGAAAGTAGTTTTGTGTTAGGGCTCTTTCACACGGGCGATCCTATCAGATCCGCCTGTCAGTTTTTTAGGCGGATCTGATCGGATCCTCCATGCAGCTCTATTTGGCAGCGGATGTCAGCGGAGACACCTCCGCTGACACCCGCATCCGATCCTGTCCGTGAAATCCGGACGGATGGAAACCCTATTTTTCCATCCGTTCAGGGATCGGATCGGATCGGATGAGTGCGGACAGGCGGTCCGCTCTCATCCGATCCCCCATAGAGAGCAGCGGGAGCTGTGACACCTCCCTCTCCGCACTGCAAGCAGAGACGGAGCTGTCATCCGCCGGCTCAGTGGGGATCAGTGGATCGATCCCCGCTGAGCAGCACGGATCCGCCTACGGAGGCGGACCGTGTGAAAGAGCCCTTAATCATCGAAAAATGCACATTGTTTTTCACCATATACCTATAGATTAAAGTGGTTGTAAAGGCTGAAGGTAAAAACGGCTGAAGGTAAAAAACCTTTAGTATGCAGCTTCCACCTCAGCACCCAGCTAATACTTACTTAAGTCCCATCTCGATCCAGCAATGTGCATGAGACCTGAGGCTCTACCGGTTCTCTCCCTCATGATTGACTCCTGCTGCTGTCAATCATAGCCAGTGAGGTGGGAGGGGGGGCGGGACTGACCCGTGCTCTCTGTGTCTTATGGATGCAGAGAACCGACTCAAGAGTAGTCACGCACGAATGCCCCCACAGCAAGCAGCTTGGTATGGGGGCACTCGGCAAGGGGGAGGAGCCCAGAGCATTGGCGGGGGACCCGAGAAGAAGAGGATAAGGACTGCTCTGTGCAAAACCACTGCACAGAGCAGGTAAATATGATATGTTTGTTATTTTTTTTTTAATAATGTTTTTCCTTTACAATCACTTTAAATGCCTTAAAGTGGAACTTTAGTTAGAAAATGAAGTCCTGCTAGATCACTCCAGGCTGGCCCCTTTTGCAGGTATAGCTATGTAAACCATTAAAAATGAAAGCCTAGTAATACACTGTCTCACCCTGCTTTGCACATGCTAAGACGCTCTCCATTTTTACGCATTTTTAGGCACTGCCAAGTTTGTAGAGACCGATCTCCTGACAGCCGTAAAGCGAAATTAAACCCTCCTATCCTTTACAGACAAGGTAGCTGCTTCTGTTTGATCAACAACTGCCAAGGTGCTGCACATATGATCTGTTTAGACACCAGACATTTCATGGTTTGACAGTTTGGTTGAGGACACAAGGAAATGTGACAATTAGCAATCCTGGCATTCCAGGAATGTAACTGTTCTTTTAAACCGTTAGATTGATGGGTTAAGTTCTGTTTTATGATTTACTGCTGTTCAGGGGCCCTGGGCTTCAGCAAAATGGCAGCCCCCAGGTAAGAAGAAATAGGAGCAATGCTGGAGGCAATTCACAGCATACACTAATTTTATTAGGATGATTACTAATGTGGAATGTATGTTTCTTGCTAAAGAACCTTATTTCTTATTGAGTTGTTACGGGTAAAGTTCTACTTTAAAGTAGAAGTATTCTTAAAAATATTCCCTTCCCCTTCTCTTACCTATCCTGCTTAACCTATATAAAAAAGATCTGTACACTTACTGACCATATTTTTATTCTGCTCCGGTCTGGTCACGTGATCTCTTCTATCAGTAAGTGGCTGCAGCAAGGGAGAGGAGGGAGCATGACAATGGTTGGGCCATGGAAGCCTATGGGTGATGTCACGGCTACCGGAGCGGAATTCACATGTGGTATGCTTGCAAACAGCATAAATGACAGTACACTTAAAATAAATACATAAATAAGTGCAAAGAGTGCCAAAAAGTGCATATCAAGTGTCCTTATTATAATGGGTACTTATTTATGTATTTATTTTAAGTGTACTGTCATTTATGCTGTTTGCAAGTATACCACATCTGCACCTTATTGGCACTTCTGCACTTTATTGTTTATCTGCAATCAAGTATTATAATTTGTTTTTGGGCATATGCACTACACATGTTTTTTATTAAGGTTACCATGAGTGCAGTTTACATTTGAGGTCCACCTGTATTATATGCTATCACCTAATATCCCAGTATTTTTGGCCTCAGAAGCAATTCTTGGCCTCAGGAGCATTTTAGGTAAGGTATTGCGCTGCTAGTAATATTTCTTATATTACAGTTTTTTTCAGCTAGCAAAATACTTTCTTGGAGGCATAGACACCATCCAGAGCAAGAAAGAGAGATATCATTTTGCCCCTGTACAAATCATTAGTAAGACCTCATCTGGAGTAAGCAGCTCCGTTGCCAGTTCACAAAAAGTGGATTGGGGAACTGGGGAAGGTGCCAAGAAGGGCAACCAAACTTATAAGAGGCATTGAGGAGCTTAGCTATGAGGAAAGACTAGCTAAACTGAATTCATTCTCTCCTGAGATGAGGAGATTAAGAGGGGGTATGACCACCATGTATAAATACATAAGTGGTCCATATAGTGAACTTGGTGTTAAATTATTTACTTTCAAGTCATCTTATTACGTCTGGAAGAAAAGGAATTCAACCTTCTCATATGGAAAGGATTCTTCACAGTAAGAGCTGTGAACATCTGGAATAGGCTCCCTTAAGAAATGGCCAGCTCAGTAGATTGTTCTAAAAAAAAGAGTTGGGTGAATTTCTAAATGCAAAAAATATAACTGGATACTAACATTTATAGGTAATACCACCAGGGGTAGTTACATAGTAGTTGAGGTTGAATAAAGACAATAGTCCATCCAGTTCAACCTGTGTAGGTGTGTGTGGCCGTAATCATTTCACATAGCCCTGAATGTTCTTATCATTGAGATGTATGTCCAAGAGTCTTTTGAAAGCAACCATACTTCCCGCAGAAACCACCTCTTGTGGTAGAGAATTCCACAATCCTGTAGCCCTAACAGTAAAGAACCCCCTGCATTGCCTGAGGTTAAAACGCTTCCCCTCTAATCGCATTGTATGTCCTCGAGTCCTCATGCAATCCTTTTGACTGAATAGCTTTTTTTTCTATGCTGAGATCACCATTGAGGTATTAATAATTTGCTATCATGTTGATCTAGGGAATATCCAATTGCCTCCTGGGGGGGGGGGGGTCAGGAAGACATTTTTTCCCCACTGAAGCAATTTGCATCAGGCTTTGGAGTTTTTTTGCCTTCCTCTAAATCAACTGTGATATAGGATTGTGCATATGGAGGGTTTTTATTAGTTTAATTTTTCTATTGGTTGAACTAGATAGACTTGTATATTCTTTCAACCTGACCAACTTTGTAACCTGTATCAAATTAAAAAAAATGATAACTGACTAGAACAAATTAGTTTAATCCTTTGATTTGATTTGAGTGATTTGAAATCTGGCATATCTTCCAGGAAACACCATAGAACATAATGGTTGTTCTGGAGGTATGCGTCAACCAGAGATGCATATGGCCATAACTCGGGGGGTTCTGGAGCATGTACTTGAATGCAAAGTGTCATCAGTAACCATCAGAACCGAATCACAGTCCCAGCCTTGGGAAGGTCAGGCATTGTAAACTATAGGAGATGCTACAGTAATTTAGGGTAATTATTGATTTTTAGAAATTTCTGCAGGGGGGGGGGGGGGGATGTGGTGGACTCAGAATAGTGCACTGTTTCACTTGCTCAGACCCTCACTTGCCTATACTCATCATCCTTCTGCACCCTTTCTAACACACTTGCCACTGTAAATAAGGAGGAATACCCATTACTATAGTATAGTGTATAGTGAATCACCTGACTCACTCCTCTTCCACCCACATGACAATGTGGTTGTTTAGCAATAGGAACCAGCATGGTTACAGTGGGGTGAGAAAGGTCTTAGAGTGGTATTAAAAAATATGACTATGAATAAAGTAGTAAAGTGATATTAAAAAAAAAAGCGACATTTAGTAGATTAAGAATCCGTTCACACTATGTCGGATCCGACTTTGGGGCAACCTGTGAAGTCGCGTGCACGGACTTCATAAAATGAATGTCTATGCAAGTCGCTCCAGGTCGCCCCGAAGTAGTACAGGACCCTTTTTCTAAGTCGGAGTGACTTGTGTCGCTCCTATTAGAACCGTTCCTGTACTACACTATGGGACGCGATGGACCGCGACTTGTCAGGCTGACCAAGTCGCGGTCCAAGTCGGATCAGTGTGAATGGGCTGTAAGGCTTAAAGTGTTACTGAAGTCAGAATTCGTTTTTTTTAAATAAAATAACAAATATGTTAAACTCATCTGTTCTGTGCAGTGGTATTGCACAGAGTGGCTCTGATCCTCCTCTTCTCGGGTCTTCAGCGGCGATATTGGCTCCTCCTCTTTTTCCGTCCCCATAGCTAGCCTCATAGCAAGCCGTTTGCTATGGGGACACGCAGTGCGTGCTAACTCCCGACCTCTGTGTCTATGGATCTATTCTCCCCTCTCTTACTCCTCATACACGGGAAGGGGGGCACAGAGAAACTGAAAATGTTTTTTAGTGTAATGCAGACAATGCATTAAGGTAAAAAAACATTTTTAGGTTTAGTAACACTTTAAAGTGATTCTAAGACTCGGTCCACACTAGCGCGACTTGTCCATTGACCGCTACAGGACCCGTTCTAATAGGAGCGACACAAAAGACTGAAAAAAACCACTTAGAAAAAGGGTCCTGTACTACTTCGGGGCGACCTCGGAGCGACTTGCATAGACTTCCATTATGTGAAGTCCCTGCAAGTCGCTCCGAAGTCGTGGTGCATGACATTGGGTCCCCACAGCAGTTCTGGCTCCTCCTCCCTGCCGAGTGCCCCCAATAGCAAGCCGCTTGCTGTAGGGGCACTTGAGCAAGCTCACTCCTAAGGCTGCACTACTGTGAATGGACATTATTCATTCACACACAGAGCCCAGCTTGACCCTGCCCCCCTGCTCTCTTCTCATTTGCTCACTTGCTGTGATTGACAGCAGCAGGAGCCAATGGCTCTCACTGCCGGTGAGTAGAGAGAGACCTGGGAGAGCCGCTACTCTCATGCACATCACTAGATCGAGATGGGGCTTAGGTAAGTATAAGAGGGAGCTGGGGAAGCTGCACCCAGAATGTTTTTTACCTTAATGCATAGAATGCATAAAGGAAACCACTTTAAGTCGATGACGTAATTGTCACAGTACTCTCTGCATGCATTGAACACTGATTGTGCTATGGATGCAGAGAGTGCTGTGCCACTATGGGGACTCCCATGCACATGTGCAGGAGTCATGTCATTGCTGACTGGACATTCAAACAACTGAAGAGCGTGAACCCAGAAGAAGGACCAGGTGAAGATGAAAGTGTCTGCAGTGGTGACAACATGCTGCTGGAGGGCTACATTATAAGGTAGGTTTGTCATAATGTGTGGTGCATACTAGCACATTATGTCAATAATCTGGAGGGGGCCATTTAATATTTTTATTTAAGTTTACTGCTGCTTTATATATATATTGAGCATAAAGCTGACTGCAGATTCTGCTTTTCAGGTGACAATTTTCCTCCAGGTCCTTCAATTTTTGAGTCGAGGGACGTTGGCCAGGAGGTGTACCCACTGAGCCAATTTTGGCTGGTTTCTCAGGAATCAGCTGACATACATACACTGCATGGCCAGCTTTAGATGCTATGGGGGTTGGCTTTATTGTGAATTTGAAAAATGTACTTATTTCTATAAATGGGGCAAATTCCATTCCAGTTTACACCATCCCTTTTATAATAGTAGACCTAGCAGTTCTTCTGGCAAATGCTAGATTGCCCATCCAGGCTCCATAAAAAAAAAATAATTTGTACTTACAGAAAAAGCTGTACATTTTCTCAAGTTGGAACAATTCTGGAAGGTGGCAGAAAGTGATTTGTAGAGTTCCCTTTCTACCTGTTTGCATCACAAGACCTCCTTTGTCATTAGCCAAAGTCACATGACTTCCTTTCTGATAAAAAGTGGATAAAAAGTGCAGCGTTTGCTCCAAAATCTCAGTGGCATAAAAAGTCCAATTCTGAAAGTTATAGGTCTCTGCAGGAACAACAATGGAACTAAAGCTTTTTAAGTAAGAAAACTCTGCTCTGGCCGGAGGGTTCTGTCAGAGCCTCTTAATGAATGGGGCTCCTTCCATACAAATACGCTATTTGCTTCTCTATGTTAGCTCTCAGGAAATAGAACCTTTTTTATGATTTATGAGTTGAGCTGGGAAGAAGGAGGGGGTGCAAATATATTCTTTTCCGAGCTTTGTATCGTTTCGTGTCAAGAAGAAAAATACAGACAACATATAATGGTGGTAGAAACTTGAGCATGACGCTAAAAGTGGGGGAGAACCAACTGTACAGAGCGACACTCATCGCTGGACTGTGGACAATAATGGAAACTGTGATTGTAATTGGCTTCACAGGTGTCTAGGCACGATGTGATCTGCTCTTTTATGCAGACCGTATTTATATTCAAAGCCAAACATACACTATATTGTCATAAGTATTGGGACGCCTGCCTTTACACACATGAACTTTAATGGCATCCCAGTCTTAGTCTGTAGGGTTTAATATTGAGTTGGCCCACCCTTTGCAGCTATAACAGCTTCAACTCTTCAGGGAAGGCTGTCCACAAGGTTTAGGAGTCTGTCTATGGGAATGTTTGACCATTCTTCCAGAAGAACATTTCTGAGGTCAGACAAGTTCCTTCACCGCAAACTTGCTCATTCATGTGTTTATGGACTCTTCTTTGTGCACTGGTCCAAATAATTTGGTGGAGGGGGGATTATGGTGTGTGGTTGTTTTTCAGGGGTTGGGCTTGGCCCCCTAGTTCCACTGAATTGAACTCTTAAGGCGTCAGCATACTAAGACATTTTGGACAATTTCATGCTTCCATCTTCGTGGGAACAGTTTGGGGGTGGCTCCTTCCTGTTCCAACAGGACTGCGCACCAGTGCACAAAGCAAGGCCCATAAAGACATGGATGAGTGAGTTTGGGGTGGAGGAACTAGACTGGCCTGCACAGAGTCCTGAACTCATCCCAGTAGAACACCTTTGGGATGAATTAGAGCGCAGACTGTGAGCCAGGCCTTCTCTCCAACATCAGTGCCTGATCTCATAAATGCGCTTCTGGAAGAAAGGCCAAAAATACACACTTCTAAACTTTGTGGACAGCCTTCCTAGAAGAGTTGAAGCTGTTAGTGCTGCAAAGAGTTGCCAAATCAATATTCAACCCTATGGACTAAGACTGGGATGCCATTAAAGTTCATGTGTGTGTAAAGGCAAGCGTCCCAATACATTTGACAATATTGTATAACTATAGGAAGGAAATAAAATTTAACAGAGTGCACTCGATAGGGCAGGTAAAACACCATTGATGGCCCATTTAGACAGGCCCTGAGACCTATCCTCTGTACTGAGACACTTTTTGCTGTTTTTTTGTGGTATCTAGCTCGGAGCTGTGTGCAGGCAGCCTTTAGAAGTGAATTCAGATGCAGCAACTGCACAGACACAGTCACGTGTTAAATTTTGACATACGAGCAAAAGCAGGTGCATTGATCGAAACATAGACACTGTGCATTCAGATCCGTGCACCCGCTCCCGCTCGCATGTCAAGTTTTGACATTAAATTATGTTTGTGCAGCTGCAGAATCTGAATCCACTTCTATAGGCTGCCTACACACAACTCCAAGTTGGATGCACATGCAGCAGAATGTTGCTCAGCATTGAGGATGGGTCTTAGCAACCATCTGAATGAGCCCTTAGGAGAAGCGTTGGAATATTATAAAATGAACATACATACTACCTGCTTTCAGTAGGAGTCTGCGAATGTGAGAACTGAATAAACATGTGATCGCAGGCCACTCAGTTCATGGGTCTGCTCTGAGCACAGAGCAGTGACTGTCAGTGACCTCTCTGTGCCCCTCTAGTTAACACTTGAGCGCCGGGCTGTAGGAGAGGGGGAAGGCAGGAGTGGGTGGCTGCCCCAGCATACCTGCGCAGGAAAGAGTCCATATCTGGCTGTATCCATGATAGTAGAATTCAGGATTGGCATTTTTAGGGCAAACTGTAGGTTCTAGCAATTCCCCTAGGCTGTAGAAGAATCCCGAGGCCAGATGTGCATTAACTGGTGCTCTGGTCTTGGGATATTCAGCAGCCTAGCAAGACAGACTGCAGCAATGGCAACAGCAGCAGCCACAGACTTTCATTAACTTTTTGCACGCCAAGCTCTCTAGGGTCTGGACTCCTGCCCCTTTTATAATACACAGAACCGGGAACATAATTAACACTAACCCTCCTGACTGGGGCAGCATAAAACTCTACTTGCCTTCAAGCTTCCTGGCAGAATAGCTCAGGCAGAATCAGACTTATGTCCGAGCACACCTAAGCTCATCCCATACCTGATATGTGTTCTAACCTTTTTGCTTCTAAAAATGCCCTGTTATTGCTGTCTGTGTTTTTGTTGGAGAGATCTTTTTATACAATTCCTATAATGACGAATGCATAAGACAAGTTGGATTCCAAGTAAACTTCAGGGGCTGTTCCATCGGTAAGGCTTACACAAGGTTTTTGGGTATGTCAGGACTAAAGGCCTATTTCCACTTGGGTGCATCAATGTGCATTGCATTGAGATGCATTGCATTAAGGATAAGTCCACCCTAAAACTAAAATCCCTGCATCTATAGATCTCCACGTTCTAACACTAACCTATCTAGCCCTGTAAAGAAGAAATCAGTATAATTACCTTTTTTGAAGCCAATCCGACCCGATCTCCAGCAGCAGAAGCTCTGCAGAGGACATGGCCGACAACAGCTGTGAAATGAATGGGATGTGACGTCACCTACAGAGTAACTATGAGGCTTCCATTGATGGCAATGTGCTCTGCACCCGCCTCCACAGCGAAGTCGTGGCTGACAGCTCAGCGTGGGATCGGGTCAACTTCAAAAGAGGTAAGTATACTTATTTTTTCTTTATGGGGCTGGATAGGTTAGTGTTAGAATGTGGAGATCTATAGAAGCAAGGTTTTTAGTTTTAGGGTGGACTTATCCTTTAAGGAAGCCTATTCATTTTAAAAAGGGTGCTCAATGAGCCTCCATGCATAGGTCCAATGCAGCAGAGTATTCACATTGAAGCGCCATAATTGCTGGGGGGCTTTTTTGTACATTGAAGCGCCATTCAGAATAACTAGCAATGTGCTTTACGTTGCACTACCACAATGCAAATCCATCCTCTTAACCTGCTTTTCCATGACATCAGAGAGTTCATTCCTGTCTGCTCAATATGTTCATAGATGAACACTGCAATGATTATTCGACTTAACAGCCTGTGAGAGAATGCCGAGCACCAGCCTCCCTAATTGCCATCTTCAAATAACATTTTACAGACCAGGCAGACTATACGTGTGTACATTCTATCAATACACAGGCGTACATTCATACTTATGTCTATGAAAGAACCTAGCGTCCCGTCGATGGTTATTGTATGAGAACCGACACTGTCGAAGGCTGATAAAAGCCTACACATTTTATATCCTAATGGCCCTGTAGAAAAAGCCTTCTGTATCCCAGAGTCATTTTATGAATCTATGTACCACCTTTAGAAAAGGTTAATGTTATAATCACACAACCAAAACTCTAGTGCTGTTACTGGGCATAATAGTTAATGGACAAGGCTGAAACATTCCAATAATTGTTGCTGGAACTCTATCCACCCAGCATAATACTGTGGAGAAAGTTGGCACAAAAGACATTTAATATATCCATTGACTGTAAAACACCATATAAAAGAGCAGTGTTGGGATAGAGCATTTTAAAGGTTTGCCTCGCCTAAGTCGCGGCTGTTGAAATAGTTGGCTTCACCGCCAGTCCTTTTCAGTCTCGTTTATCAAACTATCTACAAGTAGAAGTGTCTGCATTGGCAAAATAACCAGTCCAACTTTTATTTGGAAGAAAGGAGGGGTGAAATTGGCTTGTTACAAACAGTATAGACAGGTATTGTTTGAGGCCCTGGGCCTGCCGAGTAATGGGGATGGCGATAGCAGAGGTGGGCCTAGGGCTCTGGTTAGGCAGCCATGGCTTTAGATCTCATTACCGTGGGCGTACTTTTCCGTACAGCCGTGTGAAGGGCTTTCTTTACCTTCATGGGATGAACAGCCTCTGGTCCTAATTTCAGAAAAAATGTTTGTTGGGCGCTTCTGACCAGGCAAGAAAGAAAGGAGTCCACCACTGTAGAAGGGGCGCGGGGGATGCTCCAGATTCTTGTTTCGGGACTGTCCCAAATGGCTGGATACAAGGCAGCACTGACAGGAAAACTCAGAAGAATCCGAAGGGGGGAAAAGAAGGAAAAAGAAGAAGGGAGGGAAGGAGAGTAAAGAGAAGGGGGGGGGGAGGGAAAGGAAAAGAAAAAGAAGAAGGGGAAGGGGGGGGGGAGAGGGAGGAAAAAAGAAAAATTAGAGTAATAAAAATGCACCGACTCACAAAATAGTATTAATATCCAGCTCCTCGTTCAGTCCCCCGGGAGCTAGAACATTCAGGGCGTATATCCAGTAAGTTTCCCTACTGCACAGACGCCTGAACCTCTCGGCCTCAGAGGTGCCTTTTGGAATTGCCCCAATTACCCAGACATATAATCCCTCAGTAGACTTATTATGGTGTTGAAGGAAGTGCCTGGGGACGCTATGGTGGTCTTTACCCTCCTGAATATAGCGTCGGTGCTGACCAAACCGTGCTCTGAGAGTCCGTATGGTCCTGCCAACATAGTGCAGGCCACACGGACATACCAGGCAATATACCACGAATTCAGACGAACAGGTGTGGAATTCATTAATTCCATACCTGTTGCCTCCAATCACGAAGTCCTTCTGTCCATGCTTAACATATTCGCATGTTAAGCATTGTATTTTACGACACTGGTACATACCAGTGACGTTAAAAAAGGTCAGGGACGGAGAAGCATATTTATTAGATTTGAGTTTACTAGGTGCGATTTTTGTTTTTATGTTGGGGGCACCTAGTAAACTCAAATCTAATAAATATGCTTCTCCGTCCCTGACCTTTTTTAACGTCACTGGTATGTACCAGTGTCGTAAAATACAATGCTTAACATGCGAATATGTTAAGCATGGACAGAAGGACTTCGTGATTGGAGGCAACAGGTATGGAATTAATGAATTCCACACCTGTTCGTCTGAATTCGTGGTATATTGCCTGGTATGTCCGTGTGGCCTGCACTATGTTGGCAGGACCATACGGACTCTCAGAGCACGGTTTGGTCAGCACCGACGCTATATTCAGGAGGGTAAAGACCACCATAGCGTCCCCAGGCACTTCCTTCAACACCATAATAAGTCTACTGAGGGATTATATGTCTGGGTAATTGAGGCAATTCCAAAAGGCACCTCTGAGGCCGAGAGGTTCAGGCGTCTGTGCAGTAGGGAAACTTACTGGATATACGCCCTGAATGTTCTAGCTCCCGGGGGACTGAACGAGGAGCTGGATATTAATACTATTTTGTGAGTCAGTGCATTTTTATTACTCTAATTTTTCTTTTTTCCTCCCTCTCCCCCCCCCCCTTCCCCTTCTTCTTTTTCTTTTCCTTTCCCTCCCCCCCCCCTTCTCTTTACTCTCCTTCCCTCCCTTCTTCTTTTTCCTTCTTTTCCCCCCTTCCCTTTCTTCCCTCCCCTCCCCTCTTATTCCTTATCACCTTTTCCCTTCCTAGTCATTCCCTTTTGTAGGTACCATATGGGTACATACATGTATATATGTGTGCGTGTGTATACACATGCATACATGTGTGCATGTATTTTAAAGTATTTTTATAGTAATTTTATAGTTCTTAGAATTTTGTCTTTTGCCTTTTAGCTATCCGGCACATTTAGGTGCTTATATTTTTATAATGTATTATGGATCATGGAAAATGAATTCCTTTTGGGAGTACATGATCCTCGGAGCCTACGGTTTTCCTTATTATAAGGTAAGCCGTTTTTCCTTTGTACCTAGGTACAGAGAGATATATGTGTATATATTATTATTTTATTTCCACTCCTAGTTTTGTGGCGTGTAAGTCATGTTTCAATGTATCTATCGTTGAGGACTTTTCAATAGTTTTAATATTTTTAGTGTATATTGTTTGTTTAAAGCTGTTGTACATGAATAAGCCCCAGTACGAAATCCATTGTATTATTCAAAAAGTATTGTGCGTACTCTCCAGAAGTGCTGGCGGTGTAGCTGGTCCTGCAGAGTATCGCGCCGCCCCTCGTATTGATTTCCATGTTAATTGATTGTAGACTGCTGTATTTAAACCTGGCACCAGGTGGCAGTCACTTACGCTTGAGGAAGGAGCCGAGTGCGCATGCTCCGAAACGCGTTGCGTCATTTCCGGGAGCCTGCGTTCCACTTGCGGCTTCCGGTGTAACCAAGTTCTTCGACCAGCTTCCTGTGACGTCACCTCCGGGCCGGTGGACGGCCGGATTGTGCGCTGGAGACGCTGCCATACGGACTGGAGCTTACCTATGTGTAAGTTATTATGTATATTGTGCAATAAACTTTTCTGGCTAACTACAGTGGCGCCTGTCTTTTTCTTCACTTCTGGTCCTAATTTGACAGCTGTGTGCAGACAGTGTACATTCAGGTCAAAAAAAATATTTCCAACGCACACGTTCCTGAATGTAACTGAAAAGTAACTCTGATCACTCAAATTTGATGCTCACATGAAAATCGCCCATTGCTGTGGCCCACTAACGGTGCGAAATTCGAACGAATATTCATAAATACGATTTTGCCTTAGAGGGTGCTTATTGGAAACCAGAATGACTCAAGGCAAGCGATATGTCGCCAGCAAACCAAGGAACTCCATAACAAGAGTCCAATGCTTTATTGAACGATCACATCACAGCAAGAGAGATAGCAAAATTTCAGAGCCACGCAGGACCCTTTCATCATGTCACATGCGTCATGAAGGGGTCCTGTGTATAAAACATTGTTATCTTCTGCTGTGATGTGATTGTTTAATAAAGCGCTGGACCTGTAATGGTCTTGTGTACTGGGCTCATGAATGGTTGTGTGTGTAGCAGCCATTTTGTTCAGGTCACAAGTCTTCCATGCCATCTTGTCATAAGAAGTCATAGCTGTAAAGATCTTAACACCCCCCCCCCCCCCCCGCCTTCTCCTTCAGCTCATCCAATTCATAACCTCTTCATGCCAGACACCTATTATCAGTTTTCCAATACCCATCTCAGGGCCCATAAAACTGTCTGACTTGGCGCTTCAGTGACTGAGACCTGCCATATTCATATTTATTTTGAAGTGAATTCCACGCTGGACCATAATATGGACGCTAGCAGTTAGTAAACAGTAGCTATTCGAAGATATGAATACTTATATAAAACTGTCTTTGGGACATAGTAATGACCACAGGGACATCCCAGAAACCACTCCTCAGATGCTTTGTTGGTCAGATGGTGTCTGCCAACACCCCTTTGATCCCAAATAAAAAAGAATGGCAGGACAGTTTGACAGCCTTCATGTACCATCAAATCAGGAACAACTGTCAAGTTTGAGAGCTGATAATACCTGGCTCATCGACTGAACTCTGATAAACCCAAGGACACTGCAAGTATCCTGCCTTCTCAACTCGGTCTTAGTTCTCTGTTGCTGTATTATGTCTTTATTTCTATAAAACACCCTTTTTTCTGTAAACATTTTATTTTCCCTAATTTGACCTTTTCATTATTATACCTTATTCTGAAAAGGGTTAAAACTGTCTTTAAGGCTCTTTTAATGCAAACTAAAAACACATCTCTGTCTCTTGAAGAGTGCTACTGTATAGTATAAATCCTATGAACATACCTGTCTGCGGTGACAGTGTGTGTTACAGATGTTTATTCTAAAATCATAACTGGTATTGTTAAAATTACGAGTTTTCTCCTGCTTGGTCCAAAGGGTGGTAGCTTAAAGTGTTATATGTTAATTAACAATTACTTTCAGGCTGCTGGCACCCACGAACTGGAAAATCTTTGTGACAGCACGGTGTGAGACTGGCCAGTCCTTTGTCACGAGTTAGTTAGCAGGGCAGGGATCTGATACCCGCATCCGTCACAGGACCCTTTTTAAAGAGTTCCTCGGTATGCTGGTGACATATCTCTTGCCTAGTGCATATTCACAGTTGCACACCCACAAGGTTGTCAAATTGGGACCAGCGGCTGTATCCGAATGTGATGTTTGTGCATGACAGAGCTTGAGCGGTGGATAGTTTGATATTGCTGGAAGTGCTGTGGAGTAGTTTATACTAATGGGGGTTTGTACCCAATGAAGATGTGATATTGGTGGACCCCGTTGAGGTCTCAGGCTGCTGCCTCTCTGAAAGGGATTAAGCAATGCTCTGCTGGACACTTGTGGTTGGATATAGGGGTGTGTTTGATACAAAAGCTTGAGGGTATATTTAAAGTCATTGTAAAGTTACATCTATTATATTCTTTTATTTTCAAAGTATATAATACTTTGCAACCACTTTATCAAAGGGGAAGAGCAGCTGCAACAGAGGACTCAATCAAGGCAGGAGGAGAGCGGAGGGAAGGGGAGGGGAAGGGAGGAGATCAGCTTCACAGTTCACACACAGACTACGGAAATGACAGGGAGAGATGGAGGGGAAGAGAGATGTAAACTGACCATGCTATCAGGGATCAGCAGCCTTGGTAAGTGTGGTCAGTGCTCACAGGGGAACACAGGAACAGGCAGGATCAACCAGGTATTGTACAACAAAGAGAGGGACAATTGACATGGAAAAAGCACTGTGCTATATATATCTCGTGCCTTTTTTTTTTTTACGGTTACAACCACTTTAGGAAGATAATTTAAGTTGACAGGTCAAAAGGTAAAGCCAACACATTTTAGGGGAAATGTGAAGGAAAAAGACCTAGCACAGCGGTGTGACTAAGGATGAGGTCCATTAGAAGCTGTCTGGTTAATACCATGTCACCACTCTGCAACCAAACAGCTGCTAATGGGCCACACCCTGTGTAGGTCCTTTCCATTCGCATCCATTCTTACAGCTCTGATGAATACCGAGCCAGCATCATTGTGGCTCCGGCTAGTCACAGAGCAAGACCCAGTGGCAAGATGGGTGAAGATAGGAGTGCCTGCAGCGCTGACATCTCGGCCCTGGAAGAGCTTAATTTTAAGGTAAGTTTAACATAATGTGCTTGCATGTAATGAATACAAGCACATTATGACATTACCTTGCAGGGTAAGAAAAAAAAAAAAAACGTCCAACGGTTTACAACTGCTTTAAAGAAGTATATCCAACGCTTGTTTGACTCTACTTCTATGGATCACAGGAGTGCAGTTAATTCTGCACTCCTGTGACCGGTTCTCAGCAGACAGTGGACTGAAGCCCGCTGTCAGCTGATGTCACAGAGCTGGTCCAGACTGGGGAAAGATTGGGATTATATTGTTGGGATCTACCCAGATGCCTGGACAAGCGCCCAGCTCAGCCTCTCAGGGATCTGCTGCGAGCCTGAACCAGTCTCTCCCGCTCCCTCCACAGCCCAGCGCTACAATGAGCACGCACGGAGGGGAGAGCCGGTGATTGACAGTCACGGAGCACTGAGAACCGAGCAATCAGTGGTGATCGCTCAGTTCTCAGCCTTAGAGCCAGCGGGGAGATGCAGCATCCACCTAGAGGTAAGTATGATGCCAAAAAAACCTCAACTTCTCTTTGAAAAAATAAATAAATAACTGGAAGCCGATTGGCTACCATGCATCAGATTTTACACTCTCCAGTTTTAGTAAATCAATCCCTCTGTGTATATATTTTAAGCATTTGAGATGGGAACGAGGGACACCTATTAGCAAAAGTACGTAGGCATAGGACACACCCCCTGTCACGCCCCCCTCCCCCCTTAAAGGGGAATTATGCAAAAATATTATTAGTTAAACCCACAAGTTTTTTACCACTACACTTCCTTTATATTGGCTTTTGATATTGCTGAAAGTCCTGCAATAGAAATTGGATAAAAGGTTTAGCACTGGGAAACACTTTTTGAAAGATAAAAAGTGCATAAATTGCTGCATATGGAAATTTCAAAAGCAATATAAAGGAACAGAAGTGATAAAAAAAAGCAAATATGGGATTAAGTAATCTTTCATTGTATAATTCCCCTTTAAGGGGGTGTGTCAGGAGGTGAGTCCTATTCCTACATACGTTTGCTAATAGGTGTCCCTCATTTCAAAAAGTTTGGAGTCATGGCATAGAGCAGAGAGCTCAGTGTAATCGGAGACCTGAGTACCGGTAAAGAATGCACCCACCTCTACACAGTCTCATAGGGAAACATGCACAGCTATGGCTGGTGTTCACCTTTGTATGCTGAAAGGGGGTCATGGCCAACCCCTGGGATCCTGTGGTGTTGGCATAGGCTGTCCGAGGCTACTCATGCAGATAGAAGCAGAAAGATAGAGCAGATAGGAACCACACTGGGTATATTGTATTGAGGCAAGTACACACTATAGAAGGATGTGCTTTGTTCATTTTTCATTCCAGAGGTTTGCATCCACTTTAATTATCTATAGTTTCCCTATCCAGAAACTGGCAGTAATTTATTTTGAATTTATCACAAATAGGACTACATGCACCTGTCACACATATAAGAACTGTTAGGCTACGTTCACACTAGAATGCAGTTTTCCCACAACGTGTTTAAAACGCGGCGGGTGTCAAAGTTGTGGCAAAGGCACCTTTACCTTGCAAACGCAGAGCGCGTGCCTGCACTGGATCGCATGGTAGAATGCGATCCTAGAAAT
This sequence comes from Pelophylax lessonae, assembly GCF_965119305.1. Taxonomy (NCBI): domain Eukaryota; kingdom Metazoa; phylum Chordata; class Amphibia; order Anura; family Ranidae; genus Pelophylax; species Pelophylax lessonae. Next base: position 77,752,075 of record NC_138776.1, on the reverse strand, counting down.
CCGATTTAGTTGCAGTGAGATTCCAAAAGTAGCGCATGCACTACTTTTTCTGCAATGCAGTGCGATTTGAGCCTATTTAGTTTGAGTAAGCTCAAATCGCACCGCACTTTATCACATGTGGATTGCACAGGAATGCGCAGCACATTCCTGTGCAATTCATAGTGTGAACAGGGGCTTTATACTTTTATAATTTCAGGGCTTTCATAGGACTTTCTAATGCAATGATAGCGCTATAATAGGGCGACACATTTTTATATTAAACGGCGGCCGCTGTCTTTACCTGTTAAAGACCGATTTTAGTTGCTACGGTAACACATGTTCACACATGACGCCCTGTCTGAGATATCTGTGTTGCATGTAGCAACCAATCAGATGAAAGTGGGCACCTGTGGATGCGTGCGTTTTCTTTCCCTCAACTTTTACACGCCAGCTCCACGCCCAATATAGCCTGCTCTGGTCGCCAACATATCGCACAAAATTACGTCGCATTAAATTGAGAAAATTGCGCCCGTATTATGACATAATTGCTCTCAGGCTTGTGTCATTACAGCCGAAAAATACGATTTTAGTCATCATAAAACATCTTTTTCAGATTTTCTTGCATCTGTTCAGGTTCAGAAAACGATGACGACGCAAAGTAAAGGTAATATTGATTTTATTATTTTTTTTTCTATGCAGTATATTATATGTACTTTTTTTCACACTGGGGTGGAGAGGAGTTGCACCATTTTCAGCTTTGCCACCTTTCTACCGCTCAATACCACTTCATGTGACCTCGCCGCCCGCCTCGCTGCCGTGCCAGAGCACACAGGAAGCCATTAGCGCAGCTGCAATTACATAGCACATCCATCCAGCAAGCGCTCCTATTTTACTTTAATCTGCTTAAGTGCATTTTCTGCACGAGGTTAAAATCCAACTCCCAGCAGCCCCTGAACTCGCGGCTGCGTCTCCGGCCGACAAGAGAGGCCAATTTAGTGCTGATTCAATTTGTTCTTTACAAACATGTGTAAGGGCTCTGCCATCGCTCCCTGACCTGCCTCTTATCACATTAACTCCCAAATCTTGTTAAAGACCATATTGATGCGAGGCGTTATTAAGGGTGATTATGGGAACAACAGACAATGCGCCAAAGTGTTTACTAACTGGCTTATATATAATTTTAGTAATATCTCGTCCAGATGGGAGGGCTGCAGACAATAAATCCAGCTTTTCAGCCTTGCCATGAATTGGCATCCTGCACTGTATATATAGAAAGCCTCATAATAATGGGGACAGAATGGTCCTCATACAGCCTATCAGTCTGACGCTTCGGCGCGGCAGGACTTGCGCTTTTTGTGTTCAAGCGTATTTTGCTCGACTAGAGAGAGACAAAACACCTTTAAAGGGAACTCGATTATGATTCAGGAAGCAAGCTACCTGTGTGTGCAGCTTCTGATGGAAGCTGCCACCCCCTCCGTGAGCTGAAAGCCTGTTCTGCGGCAGTCTGACATGCGAGTTTTAGAATGACAGCTGCGGTCGCAAGATTCTCGGAGGGCATTTTGTTATGAGAGAGAATTTCTTTAACCACTTAAGGACCGGAAGGTTTTACCCCCGTTTATGACCAGGCCATTTTTTGCGGTACGGCACTACGTTACTTTAACTGACAATTGCGCGGTCATGCAACGCTATACCCAAAAAAAAAAAAAAAATTGATGTCCTTTTTTTCCACAAATAGAGCTTTCTTTTGGTGGTAATTGATCACCTCTGCGATTTTTATTTTTTGCGCTATAAACAACAACAAAAAAAAAAAAAAGACAATTCTGAAAAGAAAAAAAAAAACAATATTTTTTACTTTCTTCTAAAAAACATTCCAAAGAAAAAAAAATAAAAAAGCAAAATTTTTCATCATTTTAGGCCAATATTGTATTCTGCTACATATTTTATGGTTAAAAAAAACCCCCAATAAGTGTAAATTGATTGGTAGGCACAAAATTTATCGTGTCTACAAACTAGGGGAAAGATTTATTTTATTTATGTTTTTTTTTTTATGACGGCGATCTGCAATTTTTAACAGGCCTGCGACATTGCAGTAGACAGATCGGACACCTAACTGACATTTTTGGCACTTTTGGGGGGATCAGTGACATTACTACAGTAATCAGTGCTAAAAATATGCACTGTTATTGTATTAATGACACTAGCAGGGAAGGGGTTAACACCAGGGGTGACCAAAGGGTTAAATGTGTACCTAGGGGGTGCTTTCTAACTGTGGGGGGGGGCTTGCTGCATGAACACAGAGACCTGTGTTCCTAAATAGGAGGAACAGAGGAGCCCTGTGTTCATCCCTGACAGAAGAGCGGTCTGCTGTGTTTACAACGGCAGGCCGCCATTCTGTCACCCCAGGGAGCGATCGCGACCGCCGGACCTGCTGATTAGCTTCCCCTGTAGCGAATTGGCGCGCGTGTGCGGCCCCACTAGTGGTCCCGCGAAGCGACTTACAGGTACTGTACGTCGTTTCGCGGCCCAGAGCCGACCTGCCACAGTAAAACTATGACGGCTGGTCGGCAAGCGGATAAAATCATCAAAATGTATTGATTCTCCATAAAAGACACAGCAACAGACAGCAGATGTAAACATGTTTCAGCCTTGTGGGCCTTGTTCACTACCACACAGTTTACTATGCTTCAGTTATGAATAAACATAGTGAGTTCACTGTTCATTTAGAAAAAGAAGGTGCCAGTAACATACGTACAGTATTTACTAGCCCCTTCCTCCACTCTCCATCCTGAAAGGTAGTGATTAGAATGTGCCCAGGCACACCTGGCACACCCCCTGCACATGCCTATACAAGTATTGCAGCAAATGTAGCATAAGGAATTAGGCCACCTAAACAAGGGGGCTTGTCCAGCTGCTGTAAATTACTTTGTTACTGGCAGGAAAAAAGCAGCCTAAAAAAAAAACTCCTTAAGCTGCGTTTTGCAAACGTGTTTAGGTGCATCAAGCACTTCGGTGTTCACTTTATTCCATTGGCCAGAATATGAGTTTATTCTGGCCACTGGAATAAATAAACGCTAAAGCACAAAACGCTCCTAGCGTTGAGGACGAAAAACCAAATTGATTAAATACCAGGGATTTCTAAAGGTAAATTAAACAATGAATGTGCTTATAAATGTAACAGGGGCATTGGGCAAACACATATTTTATTTAAAGGGTGTCTACAGCCAGGAACATAAATGTAATATATAGCAGCATACCAGTCCTAATGGACTTTACTGAAGGAAAACCACATATGCTATTTGAAATTCATTCATTCGAGAAAGATTTTACATCCTGCTTCTTCAAATTTTCTTGTCACTGCAATCAAAAACGAACATCAATTTGACCGCACTAATGATTTAAAAAAAAAAAAAAAAGAACGTTCTTAGAACATTCTTTTTCTAAGAATTTTAATTAAAATTGTACCCATCTGTGGTCAGCTTTACTCCTTTTCCCATAATATAGAATTGTTTTCTAGTCCACAAAGAACTGGGAAAGCTGAGAACATTGTTTCTCCACTTGAAGACCAGAATCTTTCTCTCCCTTTCAATCAAGAGTATGTTTCGGTTTTCAGGGCTGACAGATTTTGAATGACAATTACTCCATCATGCAACACTTTACCCAAACTCATTCTGTATCATTTTTTTTTTGGGACAGATAGAGCTTTCTTCTGCAGGTTTTTGATTACCACTGGGTTTTTTTTATTGTTTTTGTATAAAAATAACAAACTTCTGAACATTTCGGATCTACAAACTATGTTGTATACTTTTAAAGCGGAGCTCCACCCAAACGGGGAAGTTCCATTATAAGGCTTCCTCCCCAGCTCCTGTTTGTGAAATGGAGCTTTTGGGGAGCAGGTATCCAATCTTGACAGGTACTTATTCCCACTTTTGCTTCGATCCTCTTAGTTCTCCTCCTCCCCCCCCCCTTCCTGAAGTCTTCTGGAACATGACAGGTCCCAGAAGACTTCGGGACCAGTCATAGAGTGGGTACCCGGCTGTAAAGTCACAAGCTGTCACAGCCAAATGCCCATAGTGAAGATGCCATCGCCAGCGAGGGAGGACACAGGGATTGGGGTGAGTGCACCGCTGGATTGGGGAACAGGTGGGTGACTGTTTATTAAAAGTCAGCAGCTACAGTTTTTGTTTTTCACTTCAGAAGCTGGAGCTCCACTTTAAGTTTTTTCTTACACACAGCATATACTTACATCCCAAAACACATTCTGCCACCCCCCAATACCACATGAGCCCCAAACTCCAAGGAGCACCTTCAGGCGTTCTAGGGGCATAAATTATACATCAAATTTCCTGACTAACCTTCACATTTTTAGGGGGCCCTGGAGCAGCATGACATTTTAAATATCAAACATACCAAGTAAGAGGCTTGTTGAGTCACTTAAAGACTTTAATTTTTGTGTCAAGTTTTGGAAAATGCAGAATAAAAATAAAATTGTATTTTTTTACACAAAATTGTCAATTTATAAGACATTTCTAACACACAGATTAGGCATATGTAGAATTATACCCAGGGGTCAAGTCCTGGGAAAAAAAAGTGTGGGAACTCACCCAAGACCCCCCCCCCCACCTCAAAAATACAAAAGTGTGTGTGTGTGTGTGTGTGTGTATGTATGTATGTATGTATGTATATAAATACCTTTTGAGGAGCGAGGGCCACTTTAGCGACTGGGTAACCAGTCACGGGCCACAATGAGGGGAGCAGGCACAGCCCTCTCTATTCTATGGGCCCTCCAATCTGACCCGCCCAGACATAAGGGGACGGAACCCCTTCTGTTTTTTTAAGTGGATCGGTTTGGAGATAGGCAGGTGTAAACGGACAGAGGTCCATTTACATCTGCCTCTCTATAGTGGTGAATGGAGGTTTCCGAATGGGTCCACCTGAAAAACAGACAGGCGGAGCCGATCGGACCGATCATGTAAAAGGGGCCTAAGGCTGCTTTCACAGGGATGCACTGCAGTTTACTGCACCTCAACTGACCTCAATCTTCACTTCTTCCTCAGGATTACTGCAGGTATCGCTGGCTGCTGCTGTCCCCCAGGCGGGTATGGCTGGTGGCTGCTGCTGGCTGTCCTCCAGGGCTGGTAATGCTGGTCGGTACTGCTGGCAGGTACTGCTGGTGGGTACTGCTGGTGAGTACTGCGGGCTGGTACTGTTGGTGGGTACTGCTGGCTGGAGATTCTTTGTATGCTGGGGACATGCTTCTCGCTGTGAAAGTCTTTGGTTTCCAGACGGTGGTTGCTTCAGTACCCTATTCAATTTTCAGACATCTTCAGGAACATGCATGTTGGGAATATTGTGTTTATTTTTCACAACCTAGTCACACATTAGGGCCCAAAATCCAAGGAGCACCATTGGGCTTTCTAGGAGAAAAAATTAATTTCCTGACTACCTATTGCTTTTTTGGACACTGTGACTGGTGTGGTGGTGATCAGAGACACTATGACTGGGTGCATTATTAAGGCTCATTAACGCGTGAGGTTAGCGGGGTGGTAAAACCTTGATAAATCATAAAATTCCACAAGGGTTAACTGCATGTTTAGGTCTAAGAGAATGTAAAAATGTTTTACTTACTTAACCATATGTTCCACCAAGCAAGTGGCGCTTTCCCATGCATAGGCAGTGGACTGTCCCTCAGTGTCATCAGGTCCAGTGCATGACTATAGACCCTGCATTGGTTTTGATGAAGTCAGGATCTTAGACCGGTGGAATATGCAGGGGGGGGGGGGGGGCAGTGTGGTGACCAGTCTAGCAGCACCAAGGATTGGAGGATCTGTTAAGTAATTCTTTTTCATGTCGCCTAGACGTAAAAGAATAGTTAACCCTTGGAGTGCAGGCACAGCCCTACTACAAGGATGAATTTTCAGGTTTTCCAGAGTCTGGCTTTGAGATTATATAAAGATTTGGTATGACATACATTTTTTCATGGCTCTATATTGTAATTTGAGTATAGGCCTGCTTAGCACCAGGTGTTGAGTACCTCCCTGAACCCATTACATTTTTATTTCTACACCACATTATGCTATATCCACAAAAAATAGATAATTTATCGCTATTCTATCTTACAAAGACCTGTCTATCAAGCAATATGCCAGGTAACGCGCAAGTTCCACACAAGTCTTTGGAATGTTTGAGGCTATACCAACATAATTAACCAAAAAGCTGCAAATTATCTCATTGTGCTGCACTTCCGCGAGACCGAGGAAGACGAAGGAGAAAAGGTGGAAAAAAAAAAAAAGGCAGCGCCAGATTCTAAAGAAACTTTAATTAGAATGTGATAATAGGCGCTATCTGATTCCTGGATAATTACCTCACCACATTCTGTGTGTGTGTCGGGACCTCACAAAGCTGGGCACATCTCAAGAGCAAACAGTGAAAGTGTAGCCAGAACAATGTGCGAGGACGGGCAGCCTCCCGCCTCCTGCCCATTCATCGCCTTTATTCTTTCCAATTTAAGCAAATGCTAGTGAAACTGTAATTAAGAAAGCGCTGTGACCCTGATCGCTGCAGCATTAATGAGGGACTATTGATTTTTCTATTATTCCTAATGACCGTACACAGAAATCGCCGGGAAACAAATGAAAAGAGCAAAGTGTGCATGAAGAAGGACCAGAGAGGGAGAAGACAGGAGCCGGCGGGATGGGACCTGGAGAAATGGAAAACACATGGAGAGGCCGGGGAAGAAACAGAATGAGAAAGGGGAGAATAAAGAGAGAATAGAGATTATGAATGACTAACGAATATAATACGGGTAGAACGCACTGGAGAGGAGGACTAGGAGTACTCTTCACAACACCTAAGAGGGCTTCATTATCTGTTGCTTTGTAGCTATTTCTAAACGTCTGCGTAATTTAATATATATAGCAGCTGCCTATTTTTCTCTGTTAAAGTATTTATAAACCCAATCACTGATATCTCATATAAGCCTTAAAGTGGTGCTGAAGTCTCAAGTTTTTGGAGGTTGCGGCCCTTTTTCACACTGGTGTGGTGGTTTGACTGCACCATGGGTGTACCACAGTGTACCCGCGGGTTTGGTGCAGGTTAGCTGTGCTTTCCCATAGAGTTCTGTTTTTATGTCCAATGGCTTTGGTGTGCTTTCTGAAATGGCACCAAAACTCCTGTATGCAGAAAGCACAACAAAACTGCGGGACATAATAGAACTCTTTAGGAAAGTGCAGCTAACCCAAACCAAACCCACGGGTACAATGCGCTACACCCGCAGTGCTGTTTGACACATCAGTGTGAAGGGGCCTAGTCCATTACTTGCACTAAGGTAAAAAAAAGCTTTAACTAAATGTTTGCTTCTCACCCTCCCTAAGGCCCTGTTCACACCTGGGCGTTTTTCAGCTCGTAAAACGCTCATCTCTGAAGTCTCAAAATGGACCACAAGCAAAATTCCATCCATTTCAATTTACATATGAGCGTTTTGTCGCCTGAAGCTCAAAAAAGTACTTTCTTTTTTGGCAGATTACAAGTGTTTTTGTTAGATGTCAATGCCTCCAAACACCAGAAAAAAACGCCTGAAAATACGCCTGAAAAAAGGTCTAAAAAAAATGCCTAAAATACACCTGAAAAAATGCCAAAATATGATGCGCTCAGGTGTGAATGGAGCCCAAGGCTCGGTTTACATCTATTCATGTTGCTTTTGAGCTTTTCTGCAGTGCTTTTTGTAGGTTTTTTACCGCGATTTTGCCGCGATTGGCGATTTTTATTTGTTTGGGGAAAATTTGTTGTTAAAAAATCAAAATCACAGCAAAATCAGGGTTAAAATGCGGTAAAAGCACACTACATGCTTATGTGCAGCTTCTCCATTAAAGTCTGTTGAACCAAAAATGCAAAAAGAAAAAAGAAAAACAAACGTTTTGTATTTTAAAAAGTCCCTGACCTTTTCCAGAAACACAGAGGCAAAACAATGCATTGATGTGAACGTGTTTCATTGAACCCATGTTAAAATAATGCCCTGCGTTTCTGCAAAAAGCATGAAAAAACGCATTGGTGTGAATAGAGCCTTAAAGTGGAACTTTTCTGTCTCAATCAACGTGGGCGATTTTTAATCCTTATGCTGCTAGCATTAGTAAATAGATAGGAAAGTATATCAGATTTACTTATTTTAAAACTTTTTTTTACATTTCTTCAGTTACTTCCTGGCTTCCATGCCTAGGCAAATGATGTCATAGAGAAAACAGAAAAAAGGCGCCTCTAAGCGTAGACTTGATGACACAATTTATTTCAATACATAGACTCACATTTTCCATTCTTTGTGACAAGCCTGTGGAGTAGAGATGCTTTGATGGACATCTGGAGGAGTAGGATTGGAGAAGCCCCTCTGGACGCTGTGTGCTGTGTCCTGCTCGCGTGCCGCTATCTCCAGCTGGAAGAAAATCAAGATGAAAGCAAGGGCAGGGACGCATGATGGATTTTGGCGACGCTCCTTCTGACGTCACTAGACTGCAACGCGTTTTGGAGCATGCACAATAGGTGGAAGAGGAATATTGTGTGCTCCATTTTCAAGCAGATGGAAAGACCCAGGAGTCTTCAGGAGGAGAGCGAGGGTTCTCAGCTCAGCCTATGCCTGAGCTAAGGGCAGATGGATTCCAGAAAGAAAATGATACATAAATCATCTGCCCTTACTTAGGATGGCCACTACCAGAAATGCCAGGGGTGTTTTTCAAAATGTTTTCTCAGCAAAGTAAAGCATGTAGACATATATGAATCGGGAAGTTTTCTTTGAATATACAAAATTAATTAAAAAGCATTTTTGGTTTGTGGTGCTGTCCAGCACTGATCCAGCGCTGTGCCCATCTGCAGCAGTGTTGCCAAAAACAGATTGATTGGCTCCTGCTCCAGCAATTGGCTCCTGCTGCTGTCAATCAAATCCTGTGAGGAGGGAGTCGGGGTGGGACCAAGCAGCATTGTGTGTGTCTATAGATGCACACAGCCTAGCTCAGGTACGAGCCTGCATGTCTGTCCCATAGCTAGTGGCTTCCTGTGGTGGCAGACACAGAAGAGGCGGAGCCTAGATTGCCTTGTGGGGGGGCCCAGAAAAGGAGGTTCAGAGCCACTCTGTACAATACCAGTGCACAGAGCAGGTATGTGTAACATCTTTTTTATTTAAGGCAAAAGAAGGGAGCCATTAGAATTACTTTACCATGTGATTTCAACAGTCATTTTCAATATTTTTAAGGGACGATTATTAAGTTTTCCATTGCAGTAATGCACATGCATTACAGTGACTCTAAACTCTAGCTAAAAAAAAAAAACCAAGCTAATGAATTATGTGTTCTTAAACATAAAAAGTATGAAGTTTGTATTTGTAACTTAAAAAAGTCCCCTTTGCTTCCCTTCGAAACTCTGAACTTTTTTCTGCTGTGAATCGACTTCCTGTTTGAGGGTGGCTACATTCGTTCTCCATGGTCCTGCTGTATTTAGGAACGTAGCCACCTTCTCTCGCTCCCTCCTGAGATGGACTATGGACTATGGAATATGGATTGTGGACTATGAGATTTGTAGTGTGTATAGAGCAGTGCACATGCCCACAACTAACGTAAGTGGGGGGAAATAGGAGAGGGTCAGGAACTCAAAGAGAACATTACAAGGAGTCAGAAAAATACAGTAAGGAACAATTTCATGAAAAATAGATTACAGGGGCATTATGTAGTGGATCAATATGGAATATTTTTGGAAAATAAGTTTATTGTTTCATGCCTTGTTTATGCTCGTTATGGCAGGCACTGACTTGCGTTGCGTTAAGGAATCCCATTAATTATGAACAGACTACCAATGCAAAGCAACTCATGTACATGACACCTTTTTAAAAGCACAGCGCCCCTCAAAGCATGTTACATGTGGTGCAGCTTGTTGGGTTGTACAGTGCAATGCATTGTGGGGCCATTCACTCCGATGTGAAGGGGGACTCCTGATGTGAAGGAGGGGTCTCATGGTGTTAAAGGGGGGATTTCTGATGTGAAAGGCGGATGATGACGTGAAGGGAGGGACTACTAATGTGAAAAGGGGGAATTTGATATGAAGAGGGGGGGGGGGGGGCTTCTAATGTGAAGAGGAGAACTTCTGATGTGAAGGCGGGAACCTGAAGGGTGGGTTTTCTCATGCGAAGGGGGAACTCTATTGTGAAGGGGAGCTCTGATATAAAGGTGGATTAAATATACTTTGTTTAGCACTAGCAACAAAGTATTCCTCAGCCCCTGATTGTATCAGAGTGAGAGTCTCTCACTCATAGTACAGTAGTTTGTCGGTACAAGGACTGTAGACTGTGTATTTAACAATGCTCCTTTAGACCACCTTAATATTCAGCAAATTTTAGCTCCACATGTCTTCTCTGACCCTAGGTGTCCCTAATTCTCAAGTTCCAAAGTTGGGAGGTTGATACAAAAAAGGTAAATAGACTGTTTCACTTTCTAAGTGCAGTTGCTCCAGAGAATTCCCGGGGACAACGTCATCCAGCACCCAGGGCAACAATGCCAAAATGCGCCCTTCTACACCCATTCATGATGTGCAAACTTAGGGGATCCTCCGCCCAGCAGTCACTCGCTTGTCAAAATCCCTGCCGCTATCACTACTCCTGTCAGCCTTGTAGCAGAAGAAAGGTGCCCCCATCCCTACAGTAAACCATTACGCCCAGGGCAGCCACCCCTCCCACCCCCCTTGTCCTGACCCTGCTCTAGAGCTTAGTAGATTAAAGCTCTGCTGACTTCCATCATCCAATCATGTGCAAGCAAAAAACATGTTTTTATTGATTTCCCTTGCATGTGATTGGGTATACTCTGTAAAATGAAGTTTCATTTACTAAGCTCAGGAGCAGCTTTCACTTGAAGATTGCACATCTATTTGCCTTTAGCAAATCAACCCCAAACTGTTTTAGTTGTCAAACACAAAAGTGGTGAAACATTCCAATGGAGAACTCTATTCTGATTTAATAGGGGACGAGGGGTAGACTAGAACCTCTGTGTTAGATTTGTTGTTCTGTCTGTGCCCCCATGTCAGATTTCCACTGACTTCCTGCATGCACACTAGAGCTGACCATACACTTTAATAGTACAATTTAATTTTTTTTTTTTTTTTAATTATAATTTTTATTGAATTAATCAATTCTACAAAATCTTAAAAAAAAAAAAGAAACAATGTTCTTTCTATTATACATACTGTATTTCACAATCTGTTTTTCCCCACCCCAATCTCCCCTCCCTTCCAATCCCTATACACGTTATCTCGTTCCACTATTTTGATCCTATCTGTCTTTTGAATGTTTCTTTAACACATCACGATCCTACTTATATTCCCGGTTCTCCCATATTTGTATAAACTCTCCAGTTTTTTTAAAGTCCAAGCACTTTCTCCATTTTTTTAAAAAGCTGTCAACTCGTTCTTCATCTCTACTACACATATATTCCATATTATATATATGTTCAACCCTCCCACACCGTTCTCTAACCTTAGGGGTTTCTTTTTCAAACCATTTTTTGGTATTGTCCCCTTCGCAGCGTTAAGCAAATTTGGAACTGATACGTTTCCATCATGTTTTAAAGATCTATTTGTTTTGTGAAAGAGATATGTCCAAGGATCATCTAAAATAGCTTCACCTGTGATTTGGTTAATGAGTACAATTTAATTCTAATGTTTTTGTTTTAGGAAAGTTTATTCATTAGTTAGTGGGGGCAAACTGATATTCATTTGCGACCTCAGTGATGAGAAAATTTAAACAAGCAAGTTGAAAAATATTTCTCAAACAAATTTCTTACAGTGTATGGAGTTTTTCTTCAGTAAAGTTAATTTGTTCCAAAATCCACTGGTGTATGGCCAGCTTAACAATGCTGTCACCTGGTGAAGAAAAATCCCCCTACAGGGCACAGACCACAAAAAAGAAACACAAAATCACCCCAGGGGTTCCTGCCTCTGTTATTTACTCTATCCATAACTAAGAGTTTACACTTTCAGGGTGCGTTAATGTGTATTGTGTCACATGTTAAAGTGTATTTTCTCCCCCCTTTTTCTTTTTATCTCCTGCTTACCTGATGTTGTGGTCTGTACAGTTCAGATACTCACCCATCCAGTGTTGTCCTGCTGGAACCCTCTTCTCAGCGGCCTCTGCTTGGTCCTGTGCCGCCGTCTTCTTAAGTGATGTCATCAGGAGGCTGCTGGCTCTTGTTCAGCCGATGAGGCCCCTGCTAGTCCCGCCCCCTCCCCCTTTGTCAGTGAAGGGCTTTCTCTCTGGGGATGTGTGAAAGGCATATGTGGCACAGTGGGCACAGAGCACCTAATTCACTTAGGCGCGTGACATACTTTGGGGGGGGGGGGGTGTTACCCTTTTACCAAAAAAGGGGTAAATAAAAAAAAAGTGCCCAATGTAACAGAGGTGAGGAGAGGTGGATAGAAGAAAACTTTCATTTCAGGGTGGAGATCCACTTTAATGTGTGTTGCATTAAAGTAGCCCGTTTCTTGTGAATGGGCTGCCAATGCACCCTGGCAGAGCTAATACCACCCTAACCTTTTCTCAGCAACTCAGTGCATGGTGGCGTGTTGTCATGTGTTTCAGTGCGCTATACACAGGCCCATTGCTGTAGTGTGTTGGGATGCCATTCAAACTGAATAGCATTGCACCATAGTACATAATGTGGGATTGTGCATGTTACCACAACGTAATAGTATGAACACAGCCTAGCATTGTGGTTGGGAATAAACTTTAAAGGCAAATGTAATGACAGAAAAATCATACAATGGTCCTAAAGTATAACTAAAGGAAAAAACATAGATAGAGTGGGGAGGTTTTTATTGCTGTCTGTGCCCCTCTTAGGGAAATTCACCCTTTCTATTTGTCCTGTTTACCATTATCAACGAAAATGATAGTAAAAGAGAATCACAAATTTTGGGTTGTCCCCAGCACAGAAATACAGGGGATATTTTCCAATTGGGATGGTAGTTCTACTGCCCCCGGATGACAACCAGGGATTCCTTCACTTCCTGAAATTTGTCACATTGGGCACATTTCCCTTCACTTCTTGTCCTGCTCAGTGTCCAAACTATGGCCCTCCAGCTGTTCAGGAACTACAATTCCCATCATGCCTAGTTATGTCTGTGAATGTCAGAGATTTACAATGCCTCATGGGAATAGTAGTTCCTGAACAGCTGGAGGGCCATAGTTTGGAAACCCCTGTGCAGGACAAGAAGTGAAGGGAAATCTGCCCAATGTGACAAAGAGGGCAAAAATAAACCTTAGGGGTTATAACCCTCCCTTACTCTATCTAAAATGAAAACAAAAATGTTATGCCTTTAGTTCTACTTTAACTGCCTATTGGGTCACAAATAAAATTGCATTGCTTCTTTTAAAAAGTGATTATAAAGGAAAAGCAGAGATCTTGCCCACAGCAATCTACTACAGTAAATGTTTTTTATTTTCAAATTTGGTGTAGAAATGAGATAGCATTTGGATTGCACATTTTTTAAGCTGACAAGTCCCAGTATGTCTGTACCCTGGGATTTATGCCATGGTAATGCAGTCATTAAAGTTCCTTCTTCTAAAGACTATCTTATAAAGACCTTCCATGGTGACTGAGAGCTTCCCAAATAAAGTAGTCCTTAAGAGCTATTTGTATTGATTTATATGAACAGATTAAACATCTCAGCAGGCCAAGAAGCACAAAAACTATTACTAGATTTGGCTCCCACATGTGCCTTTGTGAATGTTATCATTAGATGCTGAAAGCAGAGGAAATCCTGTACCTCTGAGTCTGAAACCAAAAAATTGACTTTTGTTCTCCCAGTTCCCATTGATGCCATTACCAAAATGTCAGTCTGACTCCCAAATACCTTCCTGGAAAACTCTACCTCATAATCAAGAGGTGGAGTTCTGTTGGAGGCAGAGGCATTAGCTTGCTGAGGCTAAGGGTTTGAAGTGACAATGGCCAGTAAGACTACCAGAGATCCCGTTCCAGGAGACTGTAAGTATTTGGGGGATTGAACTGCCATATTTCTATTTTTATTAAACAATACAATTTTTGTTTTTCAGTTGCGTAGCACCCTTGTCCTAAACATGTCTGCTAATACATTTAGCTGTGCTAAGTGGGGGGCTAGCCTGACTAATTTGAAGTCTTTGTACACATTGGATTTTCCTCCCATTTTCCTACCAAAATGTCAGTCTGACTCCCAAATACCTTCCTGGAAAACTATACCTCATAATCAAGAGGTGGAGTTCTGTTGGAGGCAGAGGCATTAGCTTGCTGTGGCTAACGGTTTGAAGTGACAATGACCAGTAAGACTACCAGAGATCCCGTTCCAGGAGACTGTAAGTATTTGGGGGGGTTGAACTGCCATATTTCTATTTTTATTAAACAATACAATTTTTGTTTTTCAGTTGTGTAGCACCCTTGTCCTAAACATGGCTGCTAATACATTTAGCTGTGCTAGGTGGGGGGGCTAGCCTGACTAATTTGAAGTCTTTGTAAACATTGGATTTTCCTCCTAAGCCTGGTTTAGCTGTGGTTTTCCCTTTTGTCAATAGGGAACACTGTTACCTTTGGCATTCGTGTGATGAATTACAGTGAGTCTAGGTTAAGGATATGTATACTTTTCTCAGCCAATCACACTGGTCGCTGAGCATTCTAGGAGAAGGCATTTATTTGGAGGAAGTCAGGTGATCTTTGTCCTTTCCACCCAGTGTGTGAGGAACGGCTGCTGCTGGGTAGGCCTGAAGCTTAAAACCTAGCCATGTGCTCAGGGCTCTGTATGGGAGAGCCTGCTCACTTCCTGGAAGCATGAAGGAAAGGATAGAGACCTGTGATGAAGTACCAGAGGTTACTCTACCATGAACCGGGGAACCATGGAGAGCCTTGGAAAGCATCAAGATAGAATCATCCAGAGAGTTCCTGCACCTTCCATGAGTTGAATACTATTGCTATAGGAGACAGCTTATGCTACAAAGTACAAATTTCTGGTTCCAGCTTAAAGGCTCTTTTTCTGTACTGTTGTCTACCTTTTCTACATTTTTATCTAAGGAGTCTGCTGATCTGCAAGTCTGCTGCTGTTTTTGACTAAGGGTGTCCTGGGCTCTAATTAATAAACAATATTGCTGCGCCAGGTGAAAAATAATCGTGTCTAAATCACTGTCAATCCAATATCAACTCAATAACAAATCATAAGTAATGATTAAAGTGATAATGTGATAACGGTGAAATTAATAGTCCAAATAAAGAGTGAACAAAAAAATTAAACCAAAATCAATCAATCTTCATCTGTGTTCACACAAAAACAGTGCTTCATGCTCCACTCCAGTGCTCCCAGTGATAAGTGTAGGTTAGCAGCTCACCTTAGGACTAGGCTCCAGAGAGCCAAACACATTTAGGGATGCAAGGATATCAGCCTGGTGTCCCTTCTTCCACCGCCTCCAGCTAACACTCCATACAGACAGGAACCCGGTATATACAAAAAAGAGGGACAGATCTAATGCTCTCAGTTTTTAAAAGGCTATTTATTCCCTTGTAAATATAGGATATTGCACTTACATTTAAATGCACATAAGCAGTGCAGGCTTTCTGTAGCAAAACACAGCTCTCTCGGCACTTCCAGGAAGACAACATGATCCGAGCAGGCTCCTACCCCGTACGCGTTACGTCAGAGACTTCGTCAGTGGGGCATTTCTACTTTGTCCTGGGCTCTACCCCTCTCTCCCACATTTTTCCTGTTGTGAGAAATAAACTTAATTTTGTTCAAGCATAAAAGTGACTGGCACCCATCTTTCTACCTTGTACACCACCACCATGTCTAGTAACCTGCACCCTGAGGAGGAATGTCGGCTCTCCCAGGCCTTTGGAGGTTGTATATTGTTGGTTCCTTACTCTGCCTTTTCAACCCCAAGTACAGACTCAAACCCCACTGGCACACCTGGGTAAATGTTAGTGTAATTGCAGAAGAAAATGGACACAGGTTGTAGTGAACACAGAAGTTATCTTTACTGTGAAATTGCTTAAGGAGGAAAAGAATCCATATCAACAATATCATTGAATGGTGTATGAGTGAAGCAAAAGGAATAAAGGCTATCAAAGAAACCTCAATGATCAACTTGGTTTGCTTTCTGGGGACTCCTTCAAGTGAAATAACCCAGAGAGCAGAGGTAAACACACAAAAGCAACAAATTATATGGTGGATATAAACTCAGCGAATTCACTGCCAATTCTACTTGAATTTGGCTATATGAGTCCAGGCAGGAGGAGGCAAGAGAAAGGACCTTGCTTTCTATGTCAGTTCTCTCCCTTCTTCACCCCAACATCACAGTCCCAGCTTAAACACGGTAACCGATTCAGTGCACTGAATTAACCCACAACTTAAACCAGCTCATATAATGACTAGAGTCCCTTCATACTTTAGATGACTTTATGGTGGTGCACTTGCTGGTTCTCTTGTGTGGAGACAGAGTACATCCAAAAAGGGCTTGGTAGATAGATAGGACTCTAATACTGTGGGTAATCTTCCATTAAATCAGGCAGGTACTATCACTGCCAAACAGAGAGTATCAGCATCGCAGATTCTCCTAATCAAGTGAAGAAGAGCAACAACAGCAGTTCAGTGGTCTGGGTTAGGGAATAGGGAGGACTGGGCAAGTGCCCTTTCACCAGTCCTGCAGTTAAGGCCTAAACCAAACTTCCTGGAGCAGGCAGGCTCTTCTGGTAACCCGACTGATCACTTCACCCTGGATACGCTTCACACAGCCAATGCAGGCACGCCTGGATGTGCACCTGGGATCCCCCTCTCTCAGGCTGGATGTCTGGAACACAGCGGCGGGCTGACTGGGAAGACAGCACCTCTTTCTTGCATCCAGTCTCTTCTCCTACGTCGTGGTGAACTGACTTGCTTAGCAGACAAAATGGATGCCTCTTCTCCTCCTTTTGCCAGAGAATCCTGGGGTGTGTAGTTCTGTCCTCATATATGTCTATGGAGCTGTTTTGGGGACTACATGCCCCAGAATGCTATGCTGATTAGCGGTGTCACTTAGGGGTGTACTCACTTTTGTTGCCAGTGGTTTAGACATTAATGGCTGTTTGTTGAGTTATTTTGAAGGAACAGAAAATGTACACTGTTAGAGCCAGTTCACACTAATCCGACTCAAAGTCGCCCCGTGCAGCTTGACTTCATCGCGGCTTGCAAACGACTTCTCATAATAGAAGTCAATGCAAGTCGCTCCGACTTCGCCAAAAAATAGTGCAGGAACCTTTTTCTAAGTCGGAGCGACTTGAGTCGCTCCGATTAGAACGGTTCCATTGCACAGCATTGGGAGCTACTTTTCAGGCGACCAAGTGCCGTATTTTGTCCGCCTGTTCCTATAAGAACGAGACTTGTAGAACTTTACCCCATTTCTGTAAGGATCGTAAAGTTAGCCCTGAGTCAGGGGTGGTCAGTACAGAGTAAATTTGGAAAGAGTGTTCCTTATAGGACCATGTTCAAGGAAAGTAAGAGGGTGAGAATGTGTCCTGGGGATAAGGGGAGGAGGGGGTCAGCAGAGAAGTACATGTGAAATCTTTTCTCATTTCCAGCAAAATTTGACAGGATGAGGCAGAGTCAAAATGCAGAATTCTCGTCAGTCTGGATTGTATCAAGATCTAAAAGCCTTAATCAGCCAAGCCTGGCATGAACTGAGCATTACCCATAATGTGGTTGTAGACTGGTGATGGAGAGGGAGAGATATGTTTGAAAATGTAGTATTTTATGAATACGGAAGTAGTGATTCCAATGTTTTTTGTCCTGTTGTGACACCTTAAGAATGAGCACCTTTTATTGATGAAGGATGTTTATCAATTGTAAGTTATTAAGCTATCAAGGTAAAAAGCAGATGGCAGATGAAGTTACTTTTAGCCTCAGTAAAGACAAGGTGGTGTGGATGGGTAGTTATCATGACGTAGCAGTTTGAGTTTTAAACCTGTAAAAAAATACTTTGAAATAAATATACCACTCAGCTAAATAAAAGGTACAGCTCCCTGCTTTATTCCTAGCTCTGTTCCCTACTCTAATTCAGTAGATCATACCCTTAGTTGATGACATTAGGTTTCCAGAAGCATTGTGTACCAGTTTTTTTTTTCTTTTAGAAAATACCATTAACACCTTTATTGCGGTAGCTTGGTGTAATTATTACCTTTGATCTTCTGGCTCTTGAGAAGCTACAAATGATATTGTTTCATGTTGTGTTTGCATAAATGTTTCCATTAATTCTTCATAGCATTTACTTTCACTACCTTCAGCAATTACTGTTTTCATTTTTTATCTCTCAAATTTTTGCTTACTTGTCCTGCACTGATAAAGTCTAATTAATAATATAGCAAAAAGACAAATCTTATTTGTTTTAGCTCTGGATAAAGGGGTGAGGGGTTATTTTTTTGTGGAAAGGCTGGAGAGCGGTACAAATATGAGTGTCCGTAGGCAACAGTGAAGCATGGTGGAGGTTCCTTGCAAGTTTGTGGTTGCATTTCTGCAAATAGAGTTGAAAATTTGGTCAGGATCAATGGTGTCTTCATCTTCAATGCTGAAAAATAGAGGCAGTTACTTATCCATCATGCCATACCATCAGGGAGGCGTTTTTTTGGCCCCAAATTTATTCTGCAACAGGACAACGACCCCAAACATACAGCCAATGTCATTAGGAGCTATCTTAACCACTTACCGCATACTAACGTATATATACGTCGGCAGACTTTGCGGTAGTATACCGGGATGATGCCTCTAGCTAGAGACACCATCCCGGTACTGTGGTTTAGTGCCAACGGTCAAGTTTAGTGACGGTTTAGTGCGGTTTAGTGCCAACTTTAGTGCCAACTTTCAACGGTTTAGTGCCAACTTTCCGTCTGTAACGACCGATGTGGTTAGGGAGCTGCTCGATCGTTACCCGGGTGAGCGGGAGGGGGCATCCCCCCCTCCCGCCGCCTTCCGTGACTTTGCTCGGGGCTCCCGTCCCACTGGGACCCCCGAGCACCCAACCGGCACGTCCGCCGGCTGGATGGAGTCCCGATCAAAGCCAGAAATGGCTTTGATCGGGTCTCTGATGACGTAACACAGAGGCGGCGTCCATGACGTCACTTCTGGGTTACTGTGCTGCAAAAGGCGGCAAATTTAAAAAACGGCTGTATGCAAAAACGCAGTTTTCGGCGTTTTACATACATGGAAGTGTAGTGGAGGGGTCTAGGGTCTTTTCGACCCTAGATCCCTCCATAAAGAGTACCTGTCACTGCATATTGGTGTCACAAGGGATGTTTACATTGCTTGTGACAGCAATAAAAGTGATCAGATTTTTTTTTTTTTTAAAAAAAACCTGTAATAAAGTTAAAAAAAAATAAAATAAATAGGAAAAAAAAAATGTTTAGCCGCCCCCGTCACAGTTAGCTCGCGCACAAAAAAAAATGTATATGAAAGTCGAGCCGCGAATGAAATCGCTGTTCAAACCACACATGTGAGGTATCGCCTCGATCGCCAGAGCGTGGGCAATAATTTAAAAAAAAGAGCTACACTCTAACTCTAAACTGGTAACCGTTAAATAAATTTAAAGCGTCGCCTATTGAGATCTCTATTGACCGTAGTTTCTCGCCATCCCACTGGGTGCAATTTTAAACCGTAACATGTTGGGTATCTATTTACTCGGTGTGACATCATCTTTCACAATATACAAAAAGTGGGTTAACTTTACTGTTTAGTATTTTTTAAATGCAGTGAAATATGATTTTTCAAAATTTTTCCAAAAAAATGGCGTTTTAAAGACCGCTGCGCAAATACCGCGTCACAAAAAATATTGCAATGACCGACATTTTATTCTCCAGAGTCTTTGCTAAAAAAATATATTTAATATTTAGGGGTTCTAAGTAGTTTTCTAGGAAAAAATACTGATTTTAACTTGTAAACAAAAAGTTTCCGAAATAGGGCTGGGGCTTAAGTGGTTAAAGTGTAAAGACGAACAAGGAGTCCTGGAAGTGATGGTCTGAGCCCCCACAGAGCCCTGATCTCAACATCCATGAGTCTGTCTGGGAGATTACATGAAGAGACAGAAGGATTTGAAGCAGCCTACATCCACAGATCTGTGGTAAGTTCTCCAAGATGTTTGGAACAACCTACCTGCCAAGTTTCTTCAAAAACTGTGTGCAAGTGTACCTAGAAGAATTGATGCAATTTTGAAGGCAAAGTGTAGTCACACCAAATATTGATATAAATTTGAACTTCTTTTCTGTTCATTTACTTTCCATTTCGTTAATTGGTAAAAATAAACAATTTCTTCTATTTCTGAAAGCATTCTTAATTTACAGCATGTTTTCACACTTGCCTAAGGAATGGTTCACATCTATGCAGTTTGGGATTGATGCATTCTACAGTGCATTTTGTAATGCGTGTTTGTACCCGAGTTTTTGATGCATTTTTTACTTTTTTTTCATGCGGTTTGCGTTTTTTTTCTCTTTAAACAAACTGCGTATAGCTGGTTGGTAAGGAGCGGGCCAGGAAGCCGACCGCTGGGTGCTTAACAACTGATGAGTCATCAGTGAATGTAAAAAGAAGAAATACTGGCAATAAAAAAATCAGCGTGGGGTCCCCCCCAATCCATACCAGGCCCTTTGGGTCTGGTATGGATTTTGACGGGAACCACAAGCCAAAATGAAAAACAAATTGGTATGCCCCCCAAAAAAAAATCCATCCAAGCCCATATCCGAGTATGCACCCTGGCAGGTCAGGAAAAAGAGGGGATAAGCAAGCACCCCCCCTCCTGAACCATACCAGGCCACATGCCCTCAACATAGAGGGGGGTACTCGTGTAGTTTTTTTCCACTCACTTTTTACACTTTTTTGATAAATGGGGGCAGGATCTGGGGACACCCTTTTTTAAGGGGGCTTCCAGATTCAGAATAAGACCCCCACAACCACTAGCCAGGGTTGTGGGAAGGAGTCCCTTGTCCCCATCAACATTGTTTTTTTGCCAATATTTTTATTTTTGGCAAAAAAACAAAATGAAAAATACAAAAACTTGTGTTTTTGGTGTGGGCCTATTGAAGTGTATTACACGCAAAACACAATCTGCTGCATGTGTACCTTAGGAAAATATGTTAAATATACTGCAAAATGCACTAAAAAGCGCATAGGTGTGAACCAAGCCTAAAACTTTTGCACAGTAGTATACACCTTTATTTTGCAAATAAGCAGAAGCACTTCCTTTTTACACAGGTTCTCTTTCATTGAAAGTACAAACAAATGGCCACTGCCCCCACCTATAACTGGCCTTTGCAGCAAGGAGAACATGGAAGGGTGACACATGTCAAACAAAACCAGATTATTCCCAGCTCAACTCACCGACCAGCCTGCAACCAACCCAATTGTCCTGTCTAACAGTATGCGTTAAAAACAGGGGTTTAGTTTGCACACATTTGCAAATACATGTATAAGCTGCAAAGCCTCTCCATGGCACCCCAGTATTATCTGAGGTCCTAACTCTAAATTTTGTGAGCCTCAATAGTAGAAGCACATGCATTATAATGGATAGGGAGAGGGAAGGTGAGCCTGGAGGGAGCCCACCCCTCCTTAAAAGCACAGGGGCACATTGAACACACAGCATATAGCACAATGGCAGCAAAGGTGTCCAGTGCATCCAACAGTACAAAAATGGCCACTGCCCCCACTTATAACTCGCAACAAGGAGTACATGGAAAACCTAGAAGGAGCTGTTGCATAATAGATGAGTTACTACTGTGACTCATTCACCTGTGTGTGTGGAAATTTCAGTTTGAGGTATTGAGCTATGTAAACGACAATCTTTTACCACAGAAGGAAACAAGACAGAAAAACGTGTAAAAGGAGCTGAATGCTCAAGAACATGAAGGAAGTTGCCAATACCCAAATAATAATGTAACAAGACTTTCTGGACTACAACACATATAGTTTAGTAAAATGGTGATGTTAGTACACAGCTCAACATAGGATGGCCAATATTTATGAAGACCCATTGGCATATCTTAAACCTGCCTATAACATGATGTCATCCTCTTGTAGTTCTTGTGTGATCCGTGCTGACAGATACCTTACTAACCATCTCATGCCCATTGTTCCTCCAGACAGGCCTAATAACCTATGAGGAGGGAAAGTATTGTTCAGACAGGTTAGAAGAAAATTTCCCAATGGCTATTGTCCCCCCGCTGATGAGCTGTTAGCTGGTGAGGCAGTATTATCACACTGTGCCCCCTCCCTTCCCTCAGGTTCCAGCTTGCAAGTTCCTGCTCTGTTCTGCTCTTCCTTTTTCCTGAGTATCCTTGGATCATGCTTGCACGTTTAACAGAACTGCCTTATTAAAGCAGCTCTGCCGCTGAGGTAAAATTTTCAATAAAGCTGTTCCCGGTATAAAAACAATGAATATAAATACTTACTGTACCTCTTCTGCTGCCTGTGTGGATGAACACCCCTGAAGAGGAATGGTCCCCCTGAAGTCTCTTCTGAAACTGACACTTCCTGGAGTGTCAATCTCCTCTGTTCCTCACAGAGCAGTAGTTCCTCTGGGTGACCTGGCTTCACATCACTACTACAAGACTGAAGCCTTTTGCTTTCTCTTTTTGAAGAAATAGTTTTGTCGTTATGGCAGATAAATTTCTATGTTCATTGATTGTCCGTTTTTTTTTTCATCCTCTTACCAAATCTAGTATCCACTGTGTTCAATGCAAAACAAAAATGCCTTTTTTCAATTCAGAAAATTGTAAGAAACTCTTAATGGCTTTATGGTAAACAAAAATGGTGTCCAGTCCCACCACAGCATTGGAGTTTAAAGTATAGGTAGGGGGATTTCAGGCAATGCCTGAAGAGAATTTAAAGCAAATATCTCTTGATGTTCTGTATTTCAGTTCAGCATTGTCAGCAGGAATTTAGGAACTCACTCACAGTTTCTGACAGGATCAACCAGTGTCAACCGGATATAACAAAATGGTAAACACAAAATTAAAGCAGCGCTAGCACTCAATAAAAAATATATAAATACTCTGTATGTGTGCTTCAATTAAACATATATAACACTCTCATAGTGATACAAGTTAAAAAAGTGTGTATGGTTATATCAACCTTAATAAATAACATTCAATAGTGATATAAATTATAAAGTGCTGAAAGTAGTGAATAAGAACTTTAAATATGAATAGATTGCTAAAATTAGTGAAAAAAAGTCCATAAATATAAATCAATAATCAGGTGAAATATTATAGTCCTTATAATAATCCCAAGGTAAGGTGCTCCAGTGCTGGTAAACAATAAAGTGCTCCAAGAGTGAAGGGTGCCCCTCTCAGTTCCCTACTCACCAAAACGCCAATAATTAGGAGCCTTTAGAAATATTGCACATAAGCCTTGGCACCAGGGTTCTTAAAAGGATTCCTCCATATGCTTTTCCCTGTTCATGGGTCCGCTTGCGCATCCACCATTAGAATAAAGGAGAAAAGCCATGCATAGTGAAGTATGTATATGTAGGTTTAATTGTATAGTATAGGTAGGGGGATTTCAGGCGATGCCTGAAGAGAATTTAAAGCAAATATCTCTTGATGTTCTGTATTTCAGTTCAGCATTGTCAGCAGGAATTTAGGAACTCACTCACAGTTTCTGACAGGATCAACCAGTGTCAACCGGATATAACAAAATGCTTCTAATGGTATATTTGCCAGATGTTCAGTGTTAGGTTTACTTTACATACACCTAAAAACTCATTATTAAAAAATCTCACTGTACCTTTGTTGAAGGGCCTAGATAAGGGTAGGGTGATAAGGTGGTCCAACCCCCCTCCCCCTGGGGGGAGCTGTACTAAGGTTGAGGGACTGTACTGGCGGGATCTGTACTAGGGGGAACAGTATGCATAATGGAAGTGGGATCCAGGGCCGGCCCTACCATGGGTCCCGCTGGGTCCATTGGACCCAGGCAGAACTTTAAAAGGGGCGGCAAATTGACGCCCAATATTTTTTTTCCAGCAGTTTTGTGTGTCATTCAGGGGCAAACTGGGCAGGGTAACAACTGCCCCCTGGGCCACTCCGCTGCCCTGTAAAAAGGCTGCCCTGCTGCCCTCAAAATGCATACTAGTTGTTGGGCACACACCAGCTGTTAAACACCCGAGCACACATGAAGAACTCAGGTGTGTGTGCTGCCGGGGGCGGGGTACCCAGAGGAGACAGAGAGCAATGAAATATCCATTCCCCACCGGCTCCGCCAGCAGTCGAAGTTCGAGTCCAGCTTGCGAGGCTTGCATTTCTATTGGATGGAATTAGGGGAGGGGGTGCAGCCGGCCTCGCACCTTGCCTGTCTTCTTTTGCTCTGGTGCATGCATGAGGCTAGGCACTGAAGACTGTGGGAGCACCAGGAGTACTGGGATAGAGCAACAGAGAGGTGATATAGGTTAGTTCTGTGTGACAGGACACAAAGGGTTTCCATCATTTTTTCTAGTAGTGGCCACCTGATCTACTGGATGGCCAAATGTTGCATAACCTGCCATGGTCAAAAATTACTAAAAAGCCCTAGCTTGCCATTATACTACCCTAGCCTGCCCCTATACTACCCCAGCCCGCTCCTATACTACCCTAGCCTGACCCTATACAGCCCTAGCCTGCCCCTATACTGCCCTAGCCTGCCCCTATACTACCCTAGCCTGCCCCTATGCAGCCCCAGCCTACCCCAATAATACCCTAGCCGGCCCCTATACTACCCTAGCATGTCTATATACTACCCTTGCCTGTCTATATACTACCCTAGCCTGTCCGTATACTACCATAACCCGCCCCTATACAGTCCTATCCCAGTGGCATATCATCCTTGATGCAACGTGTTCTCTGCCCATAGGCCCTGGTGGAGGGGCCCACTGTGCTGACACACACTGGATGTCCTAGGGCGCCAAGATGGGGGAGTGGTAACATAGTGATATGTCATAAAAGTTTGCATTTAGACAAGGTGCTGAAGCATGTAAATCTGACTTCCTGATAAATGTAATTTTAGTTTTAATTGTCATGATATAAAATAATGGACGTGGGGGCCTTTTGGTGAGCATGATTTTTTTTTTTTTGGGGGGGGTAGGGGGGGAAGCATTTCATTCTTGAACCCCGGCAGCACAATGCAATGGGCCACCCGTGGTGGGATCTGTACTAGGGGGAGCTCTACTAAGAGTAAGAAATCCTAACTAGGGGGGGAGCTGTACTAAAGGAGGCAAGGATTTGTACTGCTGGGGCTGTACGTTCCTGTATATGGCTGCAGTAATGCTGGGTGCTGTAATGACCCCCGGCTGGAAACCGTAGACAATCGAAGTGTAGAAGTGTCATCAGCATACCAAGGATTCCTTAAAAAGGGTCCAAAGCTTTATTCACGTGTTCACACGTGCCGTATGTGCACCGCGTGACCATGTGAATAAAGCTTTTGACCCTTTTGAGGAATCCTTGGTGTGCTGATGACACTTCTACACTTTGATTGTCAATTTATGCAGCACTTCACATACAATATATATACAGTATTGTACATTCACATTAGTCCCTGCCCGCAAGGAGCTTACAATCTAAGGTTCCTAACTCGCATTCATACATACACATATTATGGCCAATTTAGACAGGGACCAATTACCCTACCAGCATGTCTATGGGGTGTGGGGGGAAACCAGAGTACCCCGAAGAAACCCACACAGCCACAGAGAGAGCATGCAAACTCCAGGCAGGTAGTGTCCAGGTTGGGATACAAGCCGGCGACTCAAGTGCTGCCAGGTGGAAGTGCTAACCATTGTGCTGCCCAATGTTGCTGGTCCATGCTGGTATTCCACATTGCTTAGATGTCCTATGGAAGCCAAGGTGCCTTCAGCGGACTGCAAGGTGCAGCAGTCCCAAAACCACCAGCCAGGAACAAAACTAACCAAAATCCCTGGACCTCAGCCTTTCCCCATTTTAAGCCAAAGGTTGGCTGGCTGGCTGGTTGACTAGGGCCAAAAAGCCAGGGAAATGAGCACACATAACTTAACACTTTCCCCAGCCTGGGCCAGCCGTGAACTCACTGAACCAGCATTGACACAACCTGCTTACATGTACTCCTGATCCCTGTGCTTTGTGTATTATGCACTCCTGACCCCTGTGCTCTGTGCATTATATACTCCTGAACCCAGTTCTCTGTGCATTATAAACTCCTGACCCCTGTGCTCTGTGCACTATACACTCCTGACCCCCGTGCTCTGTGCACTATACACTCCTGACCCCTGTGCTCTGTGCACTATACACTCCTGACCTCCGTGCTCTGTGCACTATACACTCCTGACCCCTGTGCTCTGTGCACTATACACTCCTGACCCCAGTGCTCTGTGCACTATACACTCCTGACCCCTGTGCTCTGTGCATTATATACTCCTGACCCCTGTGCTCTGTGCACTATACACTCCTGACCCCTGTGCTCTGTGCATTATATACTCCTGAACCCAGTGTTCTGTGCGTTATGCACTCCTTACCACTGCGCTCTGTGCATTATGCACTCCTGAGCCATGATCTATTTACAGTAGACTTGTAATTCAACAATAGCTAGAGGGCCAAGGTTTGCCTACCCTTGATATACACTATGCTATGTATATCATACTCCTGATCATTTTACAAATCATTTTTCTGAGCTTTATATGCATATATTAGACATCTTCTTGTGGTACATTAATTAAAGAATATTTGTAGGCACAAGGAAATGTTGCAAATGTTACAGTGTACACAGTGAGTAGCTTTTAAGCCCCTCCCACTGTTATCACAATTCTTGTCACACTCGCAATTCACAATTGCGTGCTACATGCCCTTCCTATTTTTCTCAGGTTGCCCAGGGCTGAACCCCCTGCAGGAATAAAAACTATCTACAAGCCTGTGGATATCTTTAGTTTTGGTCCTTTCATTTAAATATTCCACTCTTTTTTGGGGCGCAGCCTATGAATCGGCATGGAGGACCTAAACAGAGATCATTAAATATGGCCATAGCTAGACAGAGATTATTAAATATGGCTATAGCTAGACTGAATGTATTATTACATTGTAACATTAATCAACATAGTGAGAGACTTGTCAATATGTTACTTTAATTATCGAACTGTTGCATGCCAAGCGTTTTTTTTTTTTTTTTGCAGGCGACAGATTTTCTTAAAAACAAACCCGTTGACTGATCCTTCTGACTGTATATCCGCTACAGTTCTTTCAAGGCGAGAATATCATATTGACATATTGGTGAACTTTTATCATTCAGTTCGGAAAGAGCAAAGCACAGAGGCGCCAGAGCTGCGGAGAATGGGTGTCCGCGGGTTATGCCCCACGGATTCAGTGCTGAATTAAAATCCCATTTCCAGGGCTGCCAGCAGCCTGAGCAGTTAAATGCAGATTTTAAGAAAATTGAAGTCGTATTAGAGCGAGACCTGCAGGTTGCAGAATCGAGCCGGAGCTGAAATGTGTGCG
The DNA here is from genome assembly GCF_965119305.1 of Pelophylax lessonae. NCBI lineage: Eukaryota > Metazoa > Chordata > Amphibia > Anura > Ranidae > Pelophylax > Pelophylax lessonae. The sequence goes on along the minus strand of NC_138776.1, from coordinate 77,724,620 downwards.
CAAATACACCAAAATTGCCTTCTAATCAGCTATTGAATAATATTGTCATCTAATGGATTATAATAAAATAAAAGCTGTTATTAGAGGAAAACATTATCTAAAAAAAAAAAAAAAGAGCAAAAGGAAAAAAAAAGAAAGGAAAAAAAGCTGTTTTTATTCGCTTCTCCCTCCCCCTAATGTAAGTGTGTTGGGGGGGGGGGAGCAGATTTAAACAGGTACATTGTGTGCTTATGTGCAAGTGATTCATGGTAGAGGCTGCTGAAAGTGGCTTTAAACAACGAGGCGAACAAAAGCTTCCTAATAAAAGAACAAAAAGAGTGACCGTCCCCCGAATATGAAGAGGAAAGAAACTGGAGGAGACAGTAAAAGGTGCCCTCCCCCCCTTCATCCTTTCCCTCTCCATTGGAGTAATTAGGTATATGCTGCAGTTAATGTATTTGCAGCAGAGAATGCCTGGGTGTCCCATTCTCTCACTGTTACCTTTGCACCCATAGCAATGCAATGAGTAGAGCGCAAGAGATTAGCCCGCCGCTGCCACCGCCATCTCGCTCTCTCTTTTTTTACCTCCTGTTAGTCTGTGCCAACTTTTAATTCGTTTCTGCTTCCAGCCTAATCATATTCCGCTCTTTAGGGGTATATTTTCCTAATGCTTCATTTGAAAAACACGTTCAGATGTGCAGAGAAATGTGATCAAAGCAGCTTTGTTGAACAGGCAGAATTGTGGAAGTGTTTTTAAAATCACAATGGCGCCCAGTGCCAAGAAAATGCCATGTTGTATTTTTTTTATCAGCTATAAGCAAACTATATTTTAATTAATAGGGCCATGTTTTATTAAGGGGAAAAAGAGGGTATTCATTTGCTTTGGGCCCTCAAAAAGAGAGAGCCCACCAAAAGCAATGGAGGTTTTATTACGAGGCTGTAAAGTAGCATGAACCTCACCCTACTGGTGTTCTAGCCAAAAGACCACCTGTTTAATAGACGTTAAGGGCATCTTTTAGTTTTTGAGATCACCGTGTTCCTAAATGTCCTTGGACCAATTAAAACTGTCTTTTTAACGTTTTTAGATATACAAAGCACCAGCTCAAAATTAATCTGAGCTAGTCTGAAAAATGTGTAAGGTATTTTACGCTGAAGCCCCCTGAGTGTGGGATGGTACAAAAAAATACTTTGATGGAATTAGCTTCACAACAGAAGCCCTCCTTTCCATCAGAGGTCCCCATATCATATGAGAGCCCCCCCCTCCCCATACCAGAGTCAGAGGCCCCCCCTCACATCAGAATTCCCCCATTATATCAGATTACCCCCATAACAGAGCTCCCCTATCACACCAGAGTGTCCTCATTACATCAAAGTTACTAATGACCACAGAGTCTTCTAATCCACCCATCTAGAGCCTTGGTCTCATGCTCCCTCTCATGCCCCCTCATCACCACAGAGTTCCCCCCCCCCCATCACAGAGACAGAGCCCCCCCCATCACATCAAAATTCCCCCCTTATATCAGATTACCCCCATAAAAGAGTTCCCCCATCACACCAGAGTGTCCTCATTACATCAAAGTTACTAATGACCACAGAGTCTTCTAATTCACCCATCTAGAGCCTTGGTCTCATGCTCCCTCTCGTGCCCCCTCATCACCACATAGTTCCACCCCCATCACAGAGACAGAGGCCCTCCATCACATCAGAATCCCCCCATTATATCAGATTACCCCCATAACATCAGAGTGTCCCCGTTACATCAGAGTTCCTAATGACCACAGAGTCTTCTCAACCACCCATCCAGGGCCTGGGTCTCATGCTCCCTCTTGTGCCCCCTCATCACCACAGAGTCCTCCCTTTCACAGAGTCAGAGGCCCCCCATCACATCAGAATCCCCCCATTATATCAGATTACCCTCATAACAGAGTTCCCCCATTACATCAGAGTTCCTATTGACCACAGAGTTTTCTAATCCACCCGTCCAGGGCCTGGGTCTCATGCTCCCTGTCGTGCCCCCTCATCACCACAGAGTCCCCCCCATGACAGAGTCAGAGGCCCCCCATCACATCAGAATCCCCCCATTATATCAGATTACCCCCATAACAGAGTTTCCCCATCACATCAGAGTGTCCCCATTACATCAGAGTTCCTAATGACCAAAGAGTTTTCCCATCCACCCATCCAGGGCCTGGGTCTCGTGCTTGCGGCACCCCAGGGGAACCCAAACGGCACCTTAGTTGTGAACCACTGGCCTGAGGTAACAAAAGTAATGAGGTGCAGTATCTGTTTTGGTCTTCAGACTGTTTCTTCTTTCCTTGCTAGGCCCTTTGCATCTTCAAAAAAAGTGATAAAGATGGAGCCAGCTAGTCAAATATTTTTTTGGGTGTGTGTGAAAATACAGTGGGGATCGAAAGTTTGGGCACCCCAGGTAAAAATTTGTATTGATGTGCATTAGCCAAGGAAAGATGGAACAATCTCCAAAAGGCATCAAATTACAGATTAGACATTCTTATATGTCAACAAAAGTTAGATTTTATTTCCATCATTGACACTTTAAAAATTACAGAAAACAAAAAATGGCGTCTGCAAATGTTTGGGCACCCTGCAGAATTTATAGCATGCACTGCCCCCTTTGCAAGGCTGAGACCTGCCAGTGTCATGGATTGTTCTCAATCATCGTCTGGGAAGACCAGGTGATGTCAATCTCAAAGGTTTTAAATTCCCAGACTCATCTGACCTTGCCCCAACAATCAGCACCATGGGATCTTCTAAGCAGTTGTCTAGAAAACTGAAACTGAAAATAGTTGACGCTCACAAAGCTGGAGAAGGCTATAAGAAGATAGCAAAGCGTTTTCCGATGTCAATATCCTCTGTTCGGAATGTAATTAAGAAATGGCAGTCATCATGAATAGTGGAAGTTAAAGCAAGATCTGGAAGACGAAGAAAAATATCAGACAGAACAGCTCGCAGGATTGTGAGAAAAACGATTCAAAACCCACGTTTGACTGCACGATGCCTCCAGAAAGATCTGGCAGACACTGGAGTTGTGGTACACTATTCCACTATAAAGAGATACTTGTACAAATATGGTCTTCATGGAAGAGTTATCAGAAGAAAACCTCTTCTACGTCCTCACCACAAAAATCAGCGTTTGAACTTTGCAAATGAACATATAGACAAGCCTGATGCATTTTGGAAACAAGTTCTGTGGACCGATGAGGTTAAAATTGAACTTTTTGGCCAGAATGAGCAAAGGTACGTTTGGAGAAGAAGGGGCACAGAATTTAATGAAAAGAACCTCTGTCCAACTGCTAAGCATGTGGGGGGATCAATCATGCTTTGGGGTTGTATTGCAGCCAGTGGCACAGGGAACATCTCACGAGTAGAAGGAAAAATGGATTCAATAACATTTCAGCAAATTTTGGATGGTAACTTGATGCCATCTGTGAAAAAGCTGAAGTTAAAGAGAGGATGGCTTCTATAAATGGATAATGATCTTAAACACACCTTGAAATCCACGGGGATTACATCAAGAGGCGCAAACTGAAGGTTTTGCCATGGCCTTCGCAGTCTTCTGATCTCAACATAATTGAAAATCTATGGATAGACCTTAAAAGAGCAGTGCGTGACAGACAGCCCAGAGATCTCAAAGAACTGGAAGACTTTTGTAAGGAAGAATGGGCAAAGGTACCTCAAACAAGAATTGAAAGACTCTTGGCTGGCTACAAAAAGCGTTTACAAGCTGTGATACCTGCCAAAGGGGGCAGTACAAGATATTAACTCTGCAGGGTGCCAAAACTTTTGCAGACGCCATTTTTTTGTTTTCTGTTATTTTGGAAGTGTAAATGATTGAAATAAAATCTAACTTTTGTTGACATATTATAAGAATGTCTAATCTGTAATTTGATGCCTTTTGGAGATTTTTCCATCTTTCCTTGGCTTCTTTATGCACATTAATACAAATTTTTACCTGGGGTGCTAAAAATTTCGATCCCCACTGTATGATGCAGCTGCTCCTTTAAGTGTTGTTAACACTTATACGCAGGTAGAATAAAAAGGTACTCGCTATTCCTCACAAAATAATACTTACACACAAAACACTTCAGATAAAACCCCAAAAAATTAAATCATAATAAACACTTATATACGATATATCATATATCAAATAACTGTGAGTCCATGAGAAAATTCTCCAATCACCATGCCTTAAAGTGACATTGTGAAGTGTCGCTTTTCATTTGAGTGCTCCAATGTAAGAGTGTCCTTCTCCCACCAACCAATAATGTAAGAGTGTCCTTCTCCCATCAATGTACAGTATGGGACCACTACACAAACTACTAATATACGAAGATACTGCCAACATCTATCCACCATTCCACTGACCACCATTGTAGGAGGCACAATACTTTTCACCATTATTGTTTCTTTTCTGCCTATTTTTATTATTTGTTCCAATTCATGATTGTTTCTGAAATCCTTTTTTTCCAATAGAGCAGGGGAATGTAAAAACACTCTCTGCTTTGGTTGTCACATATGCTAGATACACAACATTCTTTATTTTTTTATGTATTATTATACTGTATTTACTTGCTGCTGACCATGCAAATGTGCCATGACTTAGAGATGTACTCATTTTGTAGGCGTTCCATGTGACATGAAAATTATTTTAAGTGTTGACAAAAGCTGCCTTATAGTATAACTAAAGGCATGTTTTTAAGTTCTTCATAGAGTCGAGAGGGATTCGAATATCTGCCAGGTTTTTATTCCTGTCTGTGCCCCCTTAAGGGAGATTCGCCTTCTCTATTATTTCTCCTCTTCACCATTGTGACAGTCTGAAAGTGAAGAAAAATACCAGATTTTGGGTTGTCACCAGAACAGAAATACAAGGGTGATCTTCTGATGGTGACACTAGTTCTGTTGATCCTGGTGATAACCAGGGATTCCCTTACATTGGGGGAATTCCCTCTCACTTCCTGTTTTGGTAATTGAACAGGACGTGAATTAAAATCTCCCCAATGGGACACAGATTGCAAAAAAAGAAAAAAAAAGAAGAAGAAATTACAGTGGTTGTAACTGTCCCTTAGTCTATCCAAAATGAAAGAAAAAAATGTTTTACCTTTAGTTCTACTTTAATGATCCTCTCACATTGCCATGAACACTTATGCTGATAACTTTCATGCAATATAACATTCTTTAAGTATGTTATGATATCAGTATGAAAGCAATACTGGGGTTATGGTTGCTGTAAATGCTAAGCTAAGGGCTTCACCTAAAGGCCTCTAGAAATCATATGCAAACTATTATTTTTTAGAAAGTCACAGTAAAGGTTGTATAGACACCGTATTGTTCAGCACTTGGTTGTGTAGACACCATATTGAATTGTGAGCTGTGTTTTTTAGTGAAAATTCAAAAGTTGCTGTGTAAATTAAAGAGTTTCTGGGCTTAGTTAGTAGACAGTTTCTTGGCTTCTCCATTAGCAGCCATTGGGACCCCATTTGGGTTGTGGACTACAGCCTGCTGACTCGGTGACAAAGGATTGGAGTTGGCATAGTGATGAAAGGTCTCTGGCTGGTCTGAAGTCAGTAGTGGGGTAGATACCCAAGCTTCAAGAAATCTTTTTTAATTCTTTGAGTATAGCAGTGTCTATTTATTTGGAATAATCCGTTTTTTTTCTCTCAAAGAATAGGTGCAGGTACTCCCCCTTTCTGAGTCACCCCCTACCCACCTCTGAGCACTGTCCCATAGTTCCACCTTCTACCTAGAGAATACAGAACCAAGTATAATTCTTTTGGTGCTAATTAGCTTGTATGGAATTTGCTAATGAAAGGAATTAATATAGCCCCCCCCCCACCCCCTGCAGCCAGCAACAATAGACCCCCTGAGACACAATAGACTCCCCCCAGCAACATTTGACCCCCTGAGCCACAAAAGACTTCTGATTCTTAGGCTTCCTGAGGACGCATTCAGTATGCGAAACATGTCGAGGCATAGTGACACGATGAACATATGACTTCCTGCCTTTGGTGAACAGCACAGCTCAGATTTGGAACGCAGGCCGGCTTCAATGTACAAAGCAAGATACAACCACAGATTTGATTCGTTCGATAGACTTAGTGTCGGTGGAAGGGAACTTGCAAATATGATTTGGCATTTTATATTTCTTAACATTGTATGCCTTTACATGGAATAAACATGTTGTGCAATGATAGCTTTTTTTTTCATTATATGAGTGATCGAGAGAGGAGAGTAATATAACATACAGGATTCCTGGATGGCTTAAAAGGTCAAGGTTACATTGATTAATACAGTTGATCAAACATTCCTGATGGAGTGGATGATCACGCTTTATATTGGAGGATTTCTGGTGAGTAAGTAGATTTGATGGTGGAGAATACATTCACAGAGGTGTGGAATAGTATGCACGGCATTGAATGGGAATTTTGAATCACAGAGGAGTGAGCACAGATCTATTTTTATTTTTCACAAGTGGACTTTCTGTACACAAAATTAATTCACATATGGGATTATGCATTATGTATTGATTTAAATCAGCACAGCTATCATTTAATAGTATTTGATTACCAAAAGTAAATTTATAAAGAAATGAATGAGCAAGTTTGTGGTGGAGGAACTTGGCTGACCTCAACCCGATAGAACTTTTGGGATGAATTAGAACGGAGACTGTGAGTCAGGCCTTCTTGTCCACATTAGTGCCTGACCCCACAAATGCGCTTCTAGAAGAATGGTCAAACATTCTCATAGACAGACTCCTAAACCTTGTGGATAACCTGCCCAGCAAAGTTGAAGCTGTTATAGCTGCAAAGGGTGGGCCAACTCAATAATCAACCCTACGCACTAAGCCTTTAAAGTTCATGTGCGTGTACAGTATATGCAGGCGTCCCAATACTTTTGGCAATATAATGTATGTTGTTTGGATTCAAAAATAGGGGGCTCATGTATGAAAATGGGGTCTCTGGATATTGTCTTTCACAGAAACCAGTCAGAATCCTCATTTTTGCTTTTAGACCTTGGCTGCTGAGAAGACTATTGGAAGCCTACTGGTTCCTTGGGGCAATAGGAATATTTTTCCTGCTGCTCGCTTTTCATATGTCACACTTTTTTTTTCATATGCATTATAGCAGAATGCTTTCTAATGCTTAGTACACACAATCAGATAATCGTGCAAAAAAAAATCACTTTCAAATTGATCGCACAATAATCTGACCGTTAGTACACAGCTTTTGACAGCCGATCACGACATTTCGTCCAACAAAATCAGAAGGGACAAGCACGAAAACTTTTGTCATACGATAGCCTAGCGAACGACAATCGTTTAATCAGTACAGTATGCGTCTGCTAAAAATCCATAGACAAAGACCACGCATGATCAGAAACACGAAAATAACCCGGAAAAAGCCTGGCTGCCATTGTTTTTGTTTTGCACTATCCAATATGTAGCTATGCAACCAGGAAGCTTTTCCAGAATCGTACGAAAAAAATCATACATTTAGTACACATTGTTGAATTCGATACTAGTATCATGCAACAAAATGTGAACGCTAAGTCGTCCGATTATCTGATCGTTTGTACGAGGCATTAAGCTTATTTCACACTACTGCATGCATAGGTGTGTGTTCCCACACTTTGTGTGGAGGGCAGCCCATTCATTTTAATGGACCGTCCTACAGTATCTCACAAAAGTGAGTACACTCCTCACATTTTTGTGAATATTTTATTATATCTTTTCATGTGACAACACTGAAGAAATGACACTTTGCTACAATGTAAAGTAGTGAGTATACAGCTTGTATAACAGTGTAAATTTGCTGTCTGCTCAAAATAACTCAACACACAGCCATTAATGTCTAAACCGCTGGCAACAAATGTGAGTCACCTCTAAGTCAAAATGTCCAAATTGGGCACAAAGTGTCGATATTTTGTGTAGACACATTATTTTCCAGCACTGTATTAACCTTCTTGGGCATGGAGTTCACCTGAACTTCACAGGTTGCCACTGGAGTCCTCCTTCACTCCTCCATGACAGCATCACAGAGCTGGTGGATGTTAGAGACCTTGTGCTCCTCCACCTTCCTTTTGAGGATGCCCCACAGATGAACAATAGGGTTTAGGTCTGGAGACATGATTGGCCAGTCCATCACCTTTACCCTCAGCTTCTTTAGCAAGGCAGTGGTCATCTCGGAGATGTGTTTGGGGTCATTATCATGTTGGAATACTGCCCTGTGGCCCAGTCTCCGAAGGGAGGGGATAATGCTCTGCTTCAGTATGTCACAGTACATGTTGGCATTCATGGTTCCCTCAATGAACTATAGCTCCCCAGTGTCAGCAGCTCTCATGCAGCCCCAGACCATGACACTCCCACCACCATGCTTGACTGCAGACAATACTTGTTTTTGTACTCCTCACCTAGTTGCCTCCACACATGCTGGACACCATCTGAACCAAATACGTTTATCTTGGTCTCATCAGACCACAGGACATGCTTCCAGTAATCCATATCCTTAGTCTACTTGTCTTCAGCAAACTGTTTGTGGGCTTTCTTGTGCATAATCTTTAGAATAGGCTTCCTTTTAGGACGACAGCCATGCAGACCAATTTGATGCAGTGTGCGGCGTATGGTCTGAGCAATGACAGGGTGACCCCCCGCCCCTTCAACCTCTGCAGCAATGCTGGCAGCACTCATACGTCTATTTCCCAAAGACAACCTCTGGATATGATGCTGAGCACGTGCACTCAACTACTTTGGTCGACCATGGCGAGGCCTTTTCTGAGTGGAACCCGTCCTGTTAAACCACTGTATGGTCTTGGCCACCGTGCTGCAACTCAGTTTCAGGGTCTTTGGCATCTTCTTATATCCTAGGCCATCTTTATGTAGAGCAACAATTCTTTTTTTTCAGATCCCCAGAGAGTTCTTTGCTATGAGGTGCCATGTTGAACTTCCAGTGACCAGTATGAGAAAGTGAGAGCAATACCAACAAATTTAACACACCTACTCCCCATTCACACCTGAGACCTTGTAACACTAACAAGTCACAAGACACCAGGGAGGGAAAATGGATAATTGGGCCCAATTTTGACATTTTGACTAAGGAGTGTACTCACTTTTGTTGTCAGCGGTTTGGACATTAATGGCTGTATGTTGAGTTGATTTCAAGGGAAAGCAAATTAACATTATTCAAGCTGTACACTCACTACTTTACATTGTAGCCAAGTGTAATTTCTTCAGTCCTGTCACATGAAAAGATATAATAAAATATTTACAAAAATGTGAGGGGTATACTCACTTCTGTGAAATACTGTATGTGTAAGAAATGCAGAAAATAAATCCTTGACTCTTTTTCAAGAGTGTGGCACTATGTGGTCTGCCACGTGCGAAAATGTGCATGTTTGCAAATGCATCAGGTGCAATAAACAATTGATGACACCCCTGCGCGATTGCAAAAGTGCAGTGCATTCCTGTGCGTTTCAGGAAAAAGCACAATTTTGCACGTGTTCCCAACACACATAGATATGAACCAAGCCTAAAGCTACTCGACCCAAAACTCACCTGTCCTTGGACTGTGCCAGGGTGACAAAGTCAGAAATGCTGCCTGGTGAGAACTGAGCAAGGAATGTCACAGCCAAGGCAGGGGACAGAGAATTGTGAGAGTGTCAGGGACAGGACTACATTCTATGTATGTTCCCATGGCAAGGGAAGGGACTAACAGCGATTGCTGATTATATTTTGCGATTTTCACATCTCATTTAAAACAAAACAATACCCTGCCGTTCCATTAGGCTCACAATTCTGCTTTAAAGGCATTCAAATCATTTCTGGAATCTGCTTGCTTTAAAATAAAGATTCTGCTTTTCTTTTTTATTTAGGAGGCGCATTGTATTAATCCGGCAATCGCTTCTCTATAACATAGTAAAATATGGGATCATTTTACATAAAGAACAGGTATTTAATTAGGAATTTTATTGACTTGGTTCTACTTTGCAGCAAATGCCTAAATATTTCTATGCAATCTATAGGCGAGCATTGTTCCTGCACACGCGCATGTGTCTCCTACACCTCTCTAGGGGCCCGGCTTGGCTCCTCTCTGGCTGTTTTCACGCAGTTGATAAAAATGATCTCTTACTTCTGAGCCTGAAAGGAGCCCTGGGACAGATCAGTTTATCTCCTGTGACCTCCCAGGGCATCTGCTGCCTACAAGTTCTAGTCTTGTAATGCACAAGTAACAAGCCTCACATAATGCATTATTAAGTAATAGAGTGCTGTCTGTAACCACACAAACCTGATGACCTGTCACCCCCTGCCCCCCCTTCACAAGTCACCACATGACCGGGGAGAGGTGTCCATTTTCTGCCTAACTTCTGATCTGCAAACCATAATGTGATCTATAGATTTTCAAAAATCTTCAGAAATAAGCATGCAATAAACATTCCACAGTACCCAGAGCAACCAGTCAGAATCCATCTTATATTTGCTTAACTTCAGTGGGGAGGATTCTGATTGGTTGCTAAGGGTACTGGTGGTGCATTTAGCGCTTTGCCCCTTGCCCTCTTTATTGACAAAGTCAGTTTGCCTTATCTTAAAGGGTTAGTTCACCTTTACCAAAAAAAATGCCTATACATGTAAAGGGTGCCTGTAGCATCCTAGCAAAAATGCAAAGTCTTAACAACAAGGCAGTATGGGAGGATGCCATCCCTGTAAGTTTTTCAGCCAGGCTTCAGGGAAAAGATAAATGGCCTACACTGATCCCTAAGGCATTATTTACCCACTTGCCAACCGCCCACAGTACTTTTACCATGGATGAGCGGTACAGACAGGATGGATCGCATACATGTACGTTATCCAGCCTGCTCCAGGTTAGGGGTGCACAGTGCACCGCTCTGGCAACTGGACACAGCAGATTGTGGATCTCGGTACTTACATCTTGGTGATCACGTGATGCAAAAATTCATTTGTAACAGTTGTGTTTTCTATGCTGTGATTGGTCCACATGGTACCTGGGCTAATCACAGCAAGATGTACCGATGTGATTAGCTGTAGCCAATCACAGATCACTAGTAATCACTGCTGTCATGTATGTAACCCATTTATGACAGTACAAAACAATGTTGTTACAATGGTCATCATTGTAACAGCAATTAAAGTGTAAAAAATAACTAAATAAACAAATATTAATTAAAAAAAAAAAAAAAAAAAATATATATATATATATATATATATATATATATATATATATATATATATATATATATATATAAAGAGCTTTGATTGGCTATTGTTTTATTACAGAAAGTAATATATTGTGGGTTTTTCTTTCCATTTATATCTAATAAAAAAAAACCCAGACATGGGTCAAAGACAGGGGCCAGATCGAGGCAGTGTGCGTTGCAACTTGACGCATTTCGTCATAGAAATGACGTCATCGGCCCCTGTCTTTGAACCGCACGCTGATTCCTCCACTTCCGGGTACGGCGCGAGTTCATACTAGCAGACTCGGGACATAGCCGCGAGGCTTACGAGCTGATTAACAAGGGTACCAGTTAAACAACCTTTTTTTGCTTCAAATATCCAGCACATATTTTCTATTTTTGCACGATTGGCATGATATGTGTTTTTTAACAATAAAGCAATTTTTGGAACCGTCTACACTATGAGGAGTCTTCTTCCCTTTATGTTTTGAGCAAATACAGGCGAAGGAAACGCGGACCCTACTTCTCACCAGGAAACCGGAGTTTCGTGACCAAAGCGCTTACTGATTCCTGCTGGCGTACGCCACCGGGAATCCACCACATCTTGTAAGTGGGAATTCTTACCATTCCACACTGAAGCAGAGTGGCATATATGTATGCATTGGCACCGGCACTTTTAAGAGACACTTGCAAGGACTGTTTTTAGTGTATTTGCACCATTTGCACATTTTTAATGCAACACTGCAGCACGGACTTTATTCATCAATTATTTTTGTATTTATTTATTCTGCACAACTGCAGCATGGACCTTTATTCATCATTTATTTTTGTACTCACATACCATTGTTGGCACTATATATTTTAAAGTTTTAGATGAGATTTTTACAGCCGCAGGGCTGTTTTTTTATTCATCAATTGCACTATTAATATTGAATAACCCATTATAGCACATTTGCACCTTACAATTACACCATTTTGAAGGTATAGATACACAAAAGGTGTTATTCCACTTATAATACACTGCACTGCATATGCAGTATTTTTTCTCTATGAGCACTTTATAATAATATCAATACTAGGGATAGCGCAGTTTTTTATTTACCCACATTTATACAATACCTATTGTCTGAAATAGCAGCTACCATTTTAGTTTATTTATTATATCTGTTTGATTTCCTATTTGGATGTACCAGTGGCGCGAGTGATATACCAATTCACATATGTGTGTGTGCATGTGTATATATATATATATATATATATACCGACAGTGTCCATAGAGTAGTGGACGGTGTCATTAAGGCAAAGATTGGTGTCAGTAGGGTAGTGAACGGCGTCTGTAGTTTTTTAAAATTATTTTATATTTTAGTGTCTTTTTTTATAATTATTTTTATATAATATTTTGAGGAGCCCCATTAGGGGGCTTTCGTGGAATGTCAGGGGTCTAAACAGGGGGAATCTGCGCCACATAGGATGATTAGGGTGTGCCTAGCCACACCTGGCACACCCTGTGCGCACACCTATGGGTTTAGTTATCCTTTAATCTGAGATTGATAGATAATTGGATGGATGAATAAATATAGGCAGTTAGTAATGTTTAGTAATATACCATCTTCTGGATAAAGAATGATACATCTAAAGCAATTGAAGAAAACAGGAACCAAAGTCAAAGCTGCATTTAGAGAATCAGCACTTTGCTGACAGTCATGTGTAATAAGACATGCACCGCCATACTGTTTTCAAACACCCTGAGTTAGAAGATACTTTTAGGACCCCATTTTGAATCAGATGTGTACTCAAGTATAGAGAGGTCTGGTAACAGCAGGGAGGCAGATTGTGACCTTGTCCTATGTCTCGTGCTGGTCTTCCCATCCATCTGACATTATTCCTTCCATTTACAAATATTTTTTGTAAATAACATATCATGTTTTAACAAAGAGAGCTCCCTCTACACCCTTTAACCCTCCCAGGAGAGGTCTCCTTGGCCATGTCTACTGGGACTGACCAGCTGCTTGTATCCCTGGCAGACACCAGAGGGAGATTCCTCTGCAGGACTTGTCACTTTAATGGACACATGATTGCTCCCTGAAGGTTTAGGAACCAGTATCTCTGGTTACACATTGCCGATTCTCACTAGCCTGTACAGTTGCTTTCTGACTAAAGTAAACTGAGTAAACAGTGAGCAGATTGAGACCATGCTTCTGCATTGACCGCTAAATATTAATTACTATTGCTGTGCATTAGCATCTAGGATCGTATTTATAGCCATAAGGCTTCAAGATTTTTTTTGTGTTAAACCCCTTCAGTTTTAAACGTATGGTGCACATTAAATATATTGCTTTGTGATCTCATCACTCAAGTCTAAGCTAATATTAAGTACCGGAAATGGACATTTTACTTGTTCAGTGCCTTATACAAGATGGAGATGGGAGGACTGGAGAGTTTTCTTTCCATTAATAGCACAGAAAAAGCTATATGCTGCCATTTTGTTGCCCCTTTTGCCTAGCATGGTCACAATAGAGCAATACACTTTATTCTGATGAATTGATTTGACCAATACTGTTTGTTTTCTCCAGTTTCCATGCACATGCTTTATTAAATTATAGCTGAACTATGGTCAAACTATAAAATCACATATGTGTTGTGAGCTGCCGTTACAAGTAAGATCAGGCTCTAGTAGCTGATTCCTAAGCTAATCCTAAGTACCCCCTGGAGCATTTTGTAAATACTTGTCAATTCTTTTAGTAGGTCTATTGGATAGGCACTTCCTTTGCAAGGGTGACAACACTCTTTTCTGTAAAATCACTGCAGATTTGTCACTCTTGTTGCTGCTGCTGTAGCTGCTTAGTTGTTGGCCCCCTTTTAATGAGCCATTTTAGTGAATATCTATGCTTATCTCCATGCATAGCCCTTTAGGTTAACAGCACATTGCTCTATCTCCAGGATCTTAGGAAAAAATATGAAAACGCTCTGTCCCATCTCTGTTTGGTACTTGTATTAATTTTGATATCGATCCCTGTAGAATTCCTTAGATCCTAGACTCAGACTGTATACTGGACCTCAACTTCTGCCCAAATCAAGGTAAAGTCCACTCCCCTCCCAGTGCTAAGCTGCAGTCCTTACTAATAATCTGTGTAGGGTATGGTATGTATGTGGTCTGTGGCAGCTCCACTGGCTGGACACTAGATGTCCCCATAGATGGTAGTTGTGACTATGGGAGTCACTAGGATTACAGGAGAAATAAGGCCAAAGCTCTTTTGGCCCTACATCTCCTGTGGGTCACAGTAGTGCACTTAATTCTGCGTTCTTGTAACCTGTATTCTGCCAACAGTGGGCTAGAGACTGATGTCAGCTGACGTCACTCAGCCACTCCAGACTCTGGAGAAATCCTGATTTAATTGTTAAAATTCAGCCTCTGCTGCCTTCTCCGCAGCCCGGCACTCCAGTGAGCATTGGAGGAGCAGAGTAGAGAGCCGATGACTGGTAGTCACTGGCTCTCTGCTCACTGAAGACTGTCTTCAGTCTTTGAGGTGGCGGGGGGGAGGATGCAACATCAGACCAATGCTACATCCCCCTAGGTGAGCATGTGTGTTTATATGTGTTTTTAATCCTATACTTCTCTATAGTGGAAGCCCTGTTCTGGTGGAGGGGCATCGCGTGAAATAGGCGAGTGATATATAAGTTGGGGAAGCTAATAGGTTGGACTATCAAGTCTCAGGATTCAGTGGCTAGGCTTTATCATGGTGCTCCCCCTTTGGGGGGGGGGGGGGTTGGAGGTGCGGGAGGACTTTGCAGTCTGGGACTAATCACATCCCCCTGCTTGGGGGGCTGGACTACTAGAACCTTAATGCTGTGT
The DNA here is from genome assembly GCF_965119305.1 of Pelophylax lessonae. Classification (NCBI taxonomy): domain Eukaryota; kingdom Metazoa; phylum Chordata; class Amphibia; order Anura; family Ranidae; genus Pelophylax; species Pelophylax lessonae. Next base: position 77,709,586 of record NC_138776.1, on the reverse strand, counting down.
GCCATCAACCCTTGAACCCCTAATCTGATTTCATTTCAGTTAACACTTTCTGGTGCTGACTGCTCCTTCCTTCAACGTACGTGGGAACATCTCCTGAAAACAGCCATTTGCATTGGGGTCACAGTGGGGGCCATTAAGCCTAAAAAGGGGAGTATCCCAGGAAGTGCTGGTTGGATCAGGTTGGAGTGCCCTGCAGGTGTTCCCAAGTTACTAGTGCTTTGATCCTGAGGGCTCCATACTTAAAAAACTCAGCTGGATCAAGGGAATCCACTGTGGACTGGGCAGAAATGGGTTAAAGAGACAATGTATTTCATTACTATGCAATATCTGTCAATTCAAACACCAAAGCCAATGCCACCCACTAAACAACACTTCAAAAGTACAGGTGCCTTGTGATTGGTCCCAAGTACCTCTGATAACATTATTATTGATTTCTGTGGCCCCCATAAAACCTAAGAATCTCAGCTGCACACTATGCACAAGACCTTAGGCTATTCTTTATTTAGGGCCCTCTCCCTATTGCTTAGCAATCTAACATCAGAGCCTGTACAAGTCACTGGGGCTCCCTCATCCCACTGTTTAATTGTTGGAGGTATACATGGAATGGGCATGTATGTATAGATTTGGGGTTTAGGGCTCACAAAGCCCATAGGAAACTAGTAAAGAACTAACAAATATGTGCTTATTTTGTGTTAATTTGATGAAGTGAAGTTTTTACAAACACTGATTAAAATTGGCCATGTGTATGACTATGTGTATTTATATGTGGCCATTTTGCTCTGTCCATGGTCCTGATCCACATCAGACTTTAGGCACTAGGTAGAACTTTTCAGTGCTGGAGTAGATATCCTCTATGAGTTTTGCTTTTCATCCAGTCCAGCCTCAATTGCTCATATCCATAATTAATAGAGGTGTACAGCACGTTCAGAATTCAAATAAATGTATGTGCTGCCAGTGATAGATGGCTGCTGTCTGTACAGGCCAAGCATGAGTGATGCCTTCTCAGCGGCTCTGATCAATGTTTCCATTAGATAAAGTCCCTGGTATACATGCAAATCCTTCCCTCCCGAGTAAAGGAAGTGTGCTCTCCCGCAGGGCGCATAGTATACACTGACAGACGGCTCAGGGGAAGGCTGTGCTGGGCTCTGTAAATGACACACAGCTGGGGGCACGCACATTGCCATTGGCCTTAGACTTGCGCAGTCTGTCACAGTCCCATACTCGCTTCATTAGAACAATCCTTATTACAGAGTTCCAATTTTCTATTTTGTTATCACTGTATGGGCTAGCATCATATCTATTGGAACATCATTTTTTTATGAGACTTTACTCACTCTGTTAAAAATAAAGTGCATGCCAAAAGGAAGCATTTTACTGTGGATAATGGTCTATATGCTTTGCATTCTTCTAGTTCATGTGATTAAAGAGACTTTGCTCATTCAGGGTAAAGTGACAGGTTCTCTTGAAAGAATAACACCACCCCACAAACATTGGAAGAGTCAGCAACACTGTATTGCTTTGAAGTGTCCTTTATTTGGTTACATCAGAGTGACAAAAAATGATAGCGCTGACGCGTTTTGGCAGAGAGCCTTAGTCGTAGCAAATATAAAACATATATGCCAAAATAGTAGCGCTCTCCATGGGGTAAACCAGTTCAGGCATGAAATCCTCTCCCAGGTGCCATGGCTTAGTGTGTCCTTGCACACTAAATCAGCATACAAACATAGGAAGAGGGGGCAACACCGTAATCCTTTGAAGTGTCCTTTATTTGGTTACATCAGAGTGACAATAAAATACTAGTGCGGACGCGTTTCGGCAGAAAGCCTTAGTTGTAGCGAATATAAAACAAAAATGACAATATATTTATACCTAAGCAAAGCTCCACCCAAAGGGAAATTAGCTTGTCTAGGAAGTGAAGGGGAATCTTTCCAATGGCAAAAAAGAACATGACAGGGGTTATAACCCCCCCCCCCCATTTCTCAGTCCAATTTTTTTTTTTAATTGTTTCCTTTAGTTTTACTTTAAAAATGTTATATTAAAATTAGATTGAACAACAGGCACATAAAAACAACTTCAAGTTGACTTAAAAATATAAATATCACACTAGAAATTAAATTCCAGATTACCTTTACCAGGACTAGAAAATCTGGAATTATTAAACTCGAATTCAAAATGAAAAGACGCTCTGAAGTCAGGCATTAGCAGATGCCAACTTTCTTCTGCCTTTAGAAAAAGAAGGTAAAGGAGTTTTCCCTTCAGTCCCTCTGTTGAAGATTAATCCCTCCACAATGACTAAAGTCACAGAGGTAAATGAGAGCTTGTTTTACATTGCTTTTTCTGCTTGTGAGAGGGATATTTAAAAGAGCAGAGGATGTTTAGAATGTGTAAATACGTTGTGCATCGTTTGGGCATAGGTTCGCTTTAACTTAAAGGATAAGTTCACTTTAAAAAAAACAAAAAAAAACAATAATAAATGCACATTTTTTGCAGTTAAAAAAATGTACATGTACATTTTTTTTTTTTTTTAGGAGCCTGGAAAACTTTGCACCAGCGATCAGCAGATCACTGATGCCGTGCAGGTCTCCTGCAGACTGTCAGTGTAAGCTGTTTGCCCGTACATCGTACGGCCAGGCAGTTTCACAGTGACAGGAAGACTCAATGGACTTTTACAGTGCTCAACCAGCGCTGTGGTAGTTGATTGAGAAGTACAAGGTGAAAGCCACAAAGGATGTCAGGACTTGTAGATCATTCATACTAGAGATCGACCGATTATCGGCAAAGCTGATATATCGAGGGCCGATATGCACTTTTCCCGATATATCGGAATCGGCCCCGGAGGTTACCGATATTGCCGATATTTTGGGAAAGTGCTGTACCAGAGTGATGTCTGCAGCTAGAGGCATCACCCCGGTACCAGCGTCCATAGCCGATTGTCGGCTGTCTTGTAATGACAACCGATGTGGCTGAGAAGCCGCTCGGCCATCATTACAAGGAGCGGGATGGGACGTACCCCCCCCCCTTCCGCCACCTTCCACGGCTCGCTCAGGTCTCCCGTCCCACCAGGAGACCCGGGCAACCAGCCTGCACCACTGCCAAAGACCCGATCAAAGCCGCATTCGGGCCTGATCGGGCCTCCGTGTAAAAACACGAAAGTGATGTCATGACATCACTTCCGGGTACTCTGCGCCAAAGTAAAAAAAATGACAGCATTTAAAACAGCCAAACTTGGCATTTTGAATGCTTTTAAGTGCAGAGGAGGGGTTTGGGGTCTTTTAGACTCCCAGATCCCTCCACAAGAGTACCCGTAAATAAAATAAATAAATAAATAAATAAAAACATTTTTAATGTACGAAAATATTGGCCAATATCGGCCGATACTGGTATGCATTGACCAAAATATCGGTATCGTTATCGGCAATGAAAAACCGATATCAGTCGATCACTAATTAATTAACGTGGAGAAGTGTAAGGTTTTGCACTTGGGGACTAAAAACATAAAAACACAATACACGTTAGGAGGGGAGCCCTTGGGGGAATCAAAAATGGAGAAGGATCTGGGAGTCTTGGTTGATGATAGATTAGAAAACAGCATGCAATGTCAAGCGGCAGCTTCCAAAGCCAACAGAATATTAGCATGCATAAAGAAAGGGATGTATTCCAGAGATAAGACTATAATCCTTCCACTTTATAAAACTCTGGTCCGACCGCATCTGGAGTATTCCGTCCAGTTCTGGTCGCCAGTCCTCAGGAGGGATGTGTTGGAGCTGGAGAGAGTCCAGAGAAGGGCAACTAAACTAATTAGGGGATTGGAGGACCTTGACTATGAAGAGCGTCTACAATCGCTCGATTTATTCTCCCTGGAGAAGAGACGTCTGAGGGGGGACATGATAGCAATTTATAAATATCTTAATGGGGATCCCAGCTTAGAAAAAAAGCTGTTCATTCGAAGGGATTGCATGAGGACTCGAGGGCATACAATGCGATTAGAGGAGAAGCGTTTTAACCTCAGGCAACGCGGGGGGTTCTTTACTGTTAGGGCAACAAGATTGTGGAATTCTCTACCACAAGAAGTGGTTTCTGCGGGTAGTATGGTGGCTTTCAAAAGACTCTTAGACTTACATCTCAAGAATCAGAACATTCAGGGGTATGGGAGATGATTACAGCCACACATACCTACACAGGTTGAACTAGATGGACTATTGTCTTTATTCAACCTCACCTACTATGTAACTATGTAACTATGTAACTATGTAACTAATTCATACACAGAACTATGTGAGTGAATGAATGACTCAGCCATGTGGGCAGAGCCCCGCATGGCCGTGCTGTTTTCAACAAGTGACAGCTAGTACGGGAAACTTCTCCCCATACTGCTGTTAGAAGGAGAGAGGGCAGCGGGGAGCGGCTGCAGCAGGGATGCAAATGGGTGGAACCTGTAACATGTTCCCAAAGGTGAACTTATCCTTTAAAGAGGAACTTCACTCCCATGTGTATTCCCCCTCTTACCATCTTCTTTTCTGGGACAGCTGTCTCTTCCTGATTCTTGAAGCTGTACCCCCGATGATGCGCATGCACTGAAGCCTGGCATCAAGGGGGCGGCTGCAATTACCAGGAATTGACAGCCAGCCTATGACGATGTTACATGCCCATATGCTGTGGATTGGTCTGAAGCCTTCTGGGATGTGTAAACAGGAAGCTGGTGGTATGCCATTTTCCCCTGGGGGGGGGGGGTATTTAAGAAATAAATAAATATTCTGTGATTTTGTGAAAAATTGGAGGTGTGGGCAATTTCATGAAAAGTGGATAAGAAGGATGAAGGTCTGCTTTAACATATGATTATATTTTTCCTTATCCTGTCCAGTGGTTCTTGCTGTGTTAATTATCTTTAAACAAGCTTTACTCCTTTAGTAAAATTTCTCCAAAAAGCTTTATAAAATTTTGCTATAAGTTTGAGGCTCTATATGAACATAAAAAGCAGTGGTGTCATGGGTAAGTTTTTATTATATATCTGTGCTCGATTTTCAGGAGAAAGTAAACATAAAAGAAAGAAAAGAGATGACCGGGCGCCCGTCTTGTAATGGGACCTATTAGCGTTAACACCTGAGGTACCAGGCGTTTATTTCGTTTTTATCTAAGCCCTACACTTCTAAGCCCAAGGATCAGGCTCTATTGTGTGGAACTAGATGGAGGAGTTTATCCTATTATTCGCACTATTAGATACACTTTCTGAGATCTTGCTATGTGACCGCAAAGTCCCATCCGCAAAGCACTGTTAGGTTTTCCTATCATTGTTAAAGCAGGTTCTTCATCGCAGGTCTAATACCTATTACAGCTATGAAAGAAGCACACAGCCAGTGAATAGAAAGGTAAGAAAAGCAATGCATAAGCAGCTTCTTCCAAAGATACAGAATAAATGAACAGTACAGTGAGTACTGTGTATAGAAAATGCTTTGTGTATAAGGCCAGAAAGCATAGATTTATGGAATGCAAATGAACCAGGAAACTTGGTGCGAAGAGGACTTTATACTGATGATTGAATTCTAGTCCCTGATGCATCTTTGTGGGTTGAAATGTACCACCAATATCTCATATATTTTGCACATTCACCTAAGCTCCTAGGTGCACCTCCTTGATTTAGCCATAGCAAGGAAGCCTCACTTTCTATGTTAGATGTTAAATTTAGTTTAGCAGGAGAAATTAGACTTTGTCTGGTACAGTATGGATAGTCATCAGGGTGGGCGTAATGGAGCTGGAAGAGTCATCATGTGGATCTTTAATTCCCCAATATAAAAGCTTTGGGGGAGATTCAGCCCACCAGTCCTGACTCTTAACTAAAACAGTAGTTGAGGGTGGACTGAATCTCTTCAGTATCCATGCCACCAATGACATCTACACTCCAGCACACACAACTCACTCTCCAGTATCCATGCCACCAATGACATCTACACTCCAGCACACACAACTCACTCTCCAGTATCCATGCCACCAATGACATCTATTCTCCAGCACACACAACTCACTCTCCAGTATCCATGCCACCAATGACATCTATTCTCCAGCACACACAACTCACTCTCCAGTATCTATGCCACCAATGACATCTACACTCCAGCACACACAACTCACTCTCCAGTATCCATGCCACAAATTACATCTATGCTCCAGCACACACAACTCACTCTCCAGTATCCATGCCACCAATGACATCTATGCTCCAGCACAAACAACTCACTCTCCAGTATGCATGCCACAAATTACATCTATGCTCCAGCACACACAACTCACTCTCCAGTATCCATGCCACAAATTACATCTATGCTCCAGCACACACAACTCACTCTCCAGTATGCATGCCACGAATGACATCTATGCTCCAGCACACACAACTCACTCTCCAGTATGCATGCCACGAATGACATCTATGTTCCAGCACACACAACTCACTCTCCAGTATGCATGCCACGAATGACATCTATGTTCCAGCACACACAACTCACTCTCCAGTATCCATGCCACCAATGACATCTACACTCCAGCACATACAGCTCACTCTCCAGTATCCAAGCCACCACTGACATCTATGCTCCAGCACACACAACTCCCTCTCCAGTATGTATGCCACCAATGACATTTATTCTCCAGCACACACAACTCCCTCTCCAGTATCTATGCCACTAATTACATCTATGCTCCAGCACACACAACTCACTCTCCAGTATCCATGCCACCAATGACATCTATGCTCCAGCACACACAACTCACTCTCCAGTATCCATGCCACCAACGACATCTATGCTCCTGAACACACAACTCACTCTCCAGTATCCATGCCACCAATGACATCTACACTCCGGCACACACAACTCACTCTCCAGTATCCATGCCACAAATTACATCTATGCTCCAGCACACACAACTCACTCTCCAGTATCCAAGCCACCAATGACATCTATGCTCCAGCACACACAACTCACTCTTCAGTATCTATGCCACCAATGACATCTATGCTCCAGCACACACAGCTCACTCTCCAGTATGCATGCCATGAATGACATCTATGCTCCAGCACACACAACTCACTCTCCAGTATCTATGCCACCAATGACATCTATGCTCCAGCACACACAGCTCACTCTCCAGTATGCATGCCACGAATGACATCTATGCTCCAGCACACACAACTCACTCTCCAGTATGCATGCCACAAATGACATCTATGCTCCAGCACACACAACTCACTCTCCAGTATGCATGCCACGAATGACATCTATGCTCCAGCACACACAACTCCCTCTCCAGTATCCATGCCACCAATGACATTTATTCTCCAGCACACACAACTCACTCTCCAGTATCCAAGCCACCAATGACATCTATGCTCCAGCACACACAACTCACTCTCCAGTATCCAAGCCACCAATGACATCTATGCTTCGGCACACACAACTCACTCTCCAGTATCCAAGCCACCAATGACATCTATGCTCTAGCACACACAACTCACTCTCCAGTATCCATGCCACCAATGACATCTATGCTCCAGCACACACAACTCACTCTCCAGTATCCAAGCCACCAATGACATCTATGCTCCAGCACACACAGCTCACTCTCAAGTATCTATGCCACCAATGACATCTATGCTCCAGCACACACAACTCACTCTCCAGTATCCATGCCACCAATGACATCTATGCTCCAGCACACACAACTCACTCTCCAGTATCCAAGCCACCAATGACATCTATGCTCCGGCACACACAACTCACTCTCCAGTATCCAAGCCACCAATGACATCTATGCTCCGGCAGACACAACTCACTCTCCAGTATCTATGCCACCAATGACATCTATGCTCCAGCACACACAACTCACTCTCCAGTATCCATGCCACTAACGACATCTATTCTCCAGCACAAGTACCCTGCACATGGTAAAGTTCAGTTTTAAATAGAGAGTATTCTGAAAGTTTGTTCCTAATGAAACAGTTCTAAACCTTAACCCATCATCACAATCTGGTGTTATCTCATTTCAAAAGTACACTACCTACATGTCCCTATTTGCCCAATCTAGTTCAAACCTACTTATGCATTCCTATTTTATCAGCATGCAAAACTTAAATGATTCCTTAGTAATTACCCAATAATCGCTTAACATAGAGATTACCACGCCACGCAGCCCTTTGCTTCTGGACTTTAAAACATTCTTTTAGTGACCTTCATCGCCATTATGAGGAGACCTTCTTCCATTGAAATTGTTTAATGCCGATCATTAACCTATTTCACAATATCCTGCAACAATAATTCTCTATAACCTATTTCAGGTACTTTTTGCATTGTCCGTGACATTAATCTGTCAGCCAATTACAGGAAACCCATTATCTCACATGACAAATGCTCTTCTGATTCACATGTTTTCCTTGTTGCTGACTGTGAAATGAATGTGAGGTGACATTTACTCCATTAGTTTGTAGGCATCTGTAGACTTGACAACATGTACATCTATAATATTAAACATATACACAATCTGACATAAAAAGGTAAATGTAAACACCAAGGGGTGTCTACATAAAAGTGTGTGCAGCCTCCTATCACACACTCTGAGCTATCAGAGAGGTCCTAAAAAGTGAGGCATTAAATAAATATCAACTTACTTCTCCAATGTTTGAACTCTGCCATATCCTAATCCCTGCAAAGTATTACACACTCCATCAACTTTTTTCAACCAGTGTTCCTTCAGAAGCTGATGGGGTTTCCTTGAGCAGTGGCAGATTGATCTACTGCATGCATAGTTCTGGCACCAACATTACTTGGTGGAGCCATCGGCATATGACCAGTGGAGTCTATACTCTTGTTGTTCAGGAACGTAACCACTAACCATAATATTTTTTTTAGCTATCTGTAAAGGCGTCATTCTTCCCACTGACCTTCAGTGTAAGGGGCATTCTTCCTGCTGACCACTGATGTGAACAGCACTCTTTCCACTGATCACTGATGTAAGGGACATTCTCTCCATTGACCACTCATGTAAAGAGCATTCTTCCCATAGACCACGTAAGCAGCAGTCTTCCCAATGATCACTGATATAAGGGGCATTCTTCCCACTGACCACCAATGTAAGGAGCATACTTTCTACTGACCATGTAAGAGGCATTTTTCCCTCTAACCACTGATATAAGGAGCATTCTTTCTGTTGACCACTGTTGTAAGAGGCATTATTCCTACTGAGTGACCACTAATGAAAAGAGAATTCTTCCCATTGACCACCACAATAAGGGGAATTCCCAAAGATCACATTTTCTTCTGCACAGACCACCAAATGAGAAAACAAAGAGATAATTTCAACTTCCTTTTACTGCAGTGAGCCCTCTCAACAGCCCCTGTATCTCCTTCCCCCTACAGTATTCTTGCTAAAGTTTGCCACAAATCTTCAAGCGTGGCCAAAAGAATAAAAAAAAGGAAAAGTTATCACAAATAGTTTGTTCAGAGGCTTGGTACTGCTCCCTCTGACCCTGCTGCCCTAGCCACTGGCCCATGAATGCCGAATTACACAAGTATTATTATTATTACACAGGATTTATATAGCGCCAACAGTTTGCGCAGCGCTTTACAGTGTGGGGGAAGACAATACAGTTACAGTACAATTCAAAACAGGAGGAATCAGAGGGCCCTGCTCGTTAGAGCTTACAATCTAGAAGGGAGGGTCAAGAGAAACAAAAGGCAGTAACCAAGGGGGATGGACAGATGGATAAAATGGAGGTAGAGTTGTTAGTTGTGGGTAGGATAGGCTTCTCTGAAGAGGAGGGTTTTCAGAGATCGCCTAAAAGCTAATAGAGTAGGAGATAATCGGACAGATAAGGGTAAGGAGTTCCACAGGATTGGAGAGGCTCTGGTAAAGTCCTGGAGGCGAGCATGGGAGGAGGTGACAAGGGAGCTAGAGAGCAGGAGGTTTTGAGAGGAACGAAGAGAGCGATTGGGTTGGTATTTTGAGACTAGGCTAGTGATGTAGTTGGGGGCTAAGCTGTGGATGGCTTTGTAAGATGTTGTTAGTATTTTGAATTTGATTCGTTGGGTGAGCGGAAGCCAGTGGAGGGCTTGACAGAGAGGAGCGGCGGACAGTAACAAACCTACAAAAAAGGAAAGAATTGCAAAGAATACTAAATTAAAATTAAATGTATCTACCCTAAAATCAGAGCAGATTTCTTTCAAGCAAATCGCAGGGAAAAATAACTCAATGAGCCAAATTGAGCATTTCTGATTTGGAAAAATTTTCATTCCAAAAATACATGTTACCAAAATGACTCCAGTCACGCTAGCTTAAATCTAGCTGCTAAAGAGACACTGTGTACTGTCAAACATAAGACAAAAATCCACATATCCACAAAAATATCCACAATATAACCACAGATATACTATAGCAATAGTATAAAATAACAGTCAGCTCATAATACCACAGTTTGCCAGTAGTTGTGGCTCCTGTATAAATATTGCTGTTGTGATGGATGGAACCCCTTATTGGTACTACCCTTACATGCCCTTGGCAAAGCCCAAAGCTGAAGCAGAAGTCTACAACTGTATACTAAACATTCAGACATCATAGTGACCAATTAGTTGTGCTCTAGAGTTTGGTCACCTTATGAAAATGTTAGCCACATGGTAAACAAACACCACCACACCTGCCTATATGAACCCTGTGTTACTGCTGTATCTGCTACACTCAATGTTCCGAAATCAGCAGAGCGCAGGCCTAGTGGGACCGCTAATCTACGCAAGGCTCACAAATCTCTTTCAAGCTGTGTATCTTTCTTTATAAAGGAGCCAGAAGCAGCTGAAAGGAAATTAATTATTCTGGCAGTAATTGTTCAAGAAAGAAGCAGATCTGAGAGAACAAATTAGTAATTAAATCATAATTAAGCACACTTACCTAATTTAATGATTCTACAGTCATTTAAGAAGCCTTAATTGGCTCCAGAGTTGGAGCAATAACAAGACGGCAATGTATGAGGTCAGGAGAAAAGGTTTAATTGATCATAATAAGTCTTTGATGGCCAAGGATGAATTATCTCATTGAATATCGGCCCTGGCCAAAAGTCAAGTGCCACCTCGCCAAAGAGGATGGGAAAGGCTGCAGACTGGCACAAGCCAACTAGGGATGTTTTGGTGAAATTCTTGCATCCCTTTAATGGAGATGTTTGGGGTTTTAGAAAATTTTGCCATTACACCAAATCCATGGGGGGTTTCCGATCCCCAAAATTTCCTTGAAAGTAATAACAAAAGCCTTTCCTGTTTGGCAGAAGTAAACATCTGATGTGATACCAAAATGCATCATTATATCTGACATTAGGAGTTGCAATACCAAATATAATCAGCAGATGTTTTTGTAGATGAAATCTCAAATTAGTGTTCCTGGTCATTAGAAGGTCACTGTAACAAATGGGAACCATGCTACAGGTATGAAGAATAGACCACATTTCAAACCATTAATGTGTAAATAAAGTTATTTTATTTATTTATTTGGATAAAATGGTGATGGGTTAGAACCCCTGTCTGGTTTTATTGCTGTATGTTTCCTTTAAAGCAGGCATGTCCAACCTGCGGCCCGGGGGCCACATGCACCTCGGAACTGCCCCCTGACAATTTTTCTTTGCTGGGGAGAAAGGAAGTCGGGTCAGGGGCATGGCCACAGCGGCTTCCAACTAACAGTAGGCAGAGGCTGCCTCAGAGGGGGGGGGGGGGGGATATGAGTATGTGTAGTGTTTCTGACTCCTACCACCATGACCACTTCAAATCACTGAAGTGGTCATGGTGGTTAGAGTGTTCCTTTAATATCTCTCAGAAGAAGTAAGCCTACATATACTGATTCCATTTCATTTGATCGTCCTCTAGTTGTGTTAAATTAGTGCGGGGGGGGGGGTGCACCCCCCTTAACTATAGTATGTATTTTTATATGCGGCCCGAGAAAATTTCTCTACACTCAATGTGGCCCAGAGAAGCCAAAGGGTTGGACACCCATGCTTTAAAGAGATTCACCCTTTCTATTTGCCCTGTTGACCACTGAATACATGAAATCCCTTTCCTTGGAGGGATTTAGTCTCATGTTCTTCTTCTTCCCATCCTTTAGGGCAGAAATTGAAAGAAAAGCTCTTGAATGAGACAATTGCCAAAAAAAGCAACACCCCCCCCTCCAAAAAAAAAAACATGTTTTAACCATTCTCTACTCTGTTTAAAGTAAAAAAGCTTTAGTTATATCTCCCATTCTGACTTGTCCAAGATTTGGCCCAATGGAAATCCGTTGAAAGCTTCAACTCTTCCTCTTTGTTGGATGCATTGACTTTTACAATAAAGCCTGGGGATGATATATTTTGTATACTTACATTGGGCCAATGTAAATATGCCTATGTGGTACCTGACCACCTGACCTGATACCAACTCCAGGCAGGTAGTGCCTTGGTTGAGATTAGAACCAATGACCCTAGTGCTGCTAGGCGGAAGTGCTAACCACTTAGCCAATGTAAGTAGAAGCTAAGAATGGTACCAATGTCCCATGAGACACATACTTTATACAAATTTAAAAATTACACTAACAGGGTAGTCGGACCTCTTTCAGTGCTACTTTATAAAAGCCAGCCTTTCCCCTTTTGTTTTTGAGGAGTTGATAGAATTGACAGTCATGGGCAGCACAGTGGCTAAGTGGTTAGCACTTCTATGTAGCAGCACTAGGGTTGTTGGGTCAAATCCCAAGTATGACAGTACCTGTGTGGAGTTTGCATGTTCTCCCTGTGCCTGCGAAAATTTCTTCTGGGTACTCCGGTTGCCTTCCACACTCCAAAGGCATGCTGGTAGGTTTAATTGGCTCCTGTCTAAATTGGTCCTAGTGTGTATGCATGAATGTGAGTTAGGGACCTTAGACTGTAAGCTCCTTGAGGGCAGAGACCCATGTGAATGTACAATATATATATACGTATATGTAAAGCGCTGTGTAAATTGATGGCGCTATACAAGTACCTGTAATAAATAAATGATTATCCTGCCAGAGGATAAAGCCGCTAGATAAGAAGGCTGATGTCTATAAGCTCATTTTCGTATATTCTCTAGAAAGGAAACAACAAGCTTTTCCACACCATGGGCTAGACTTCTAAAGCCCCCTGGCCACAAGCTGCCTGTCTTTCCTAATCAGAGACCACTTTTTGGAATCTTTCTTGGTAAAAAAGTAAAAGATTTGCCTTTGTATGTTTCGCCCATCTCTTAATAAGCCACTGGTACAACTTCAACATCAGTGTTAATTTTGTAATCAAATTTTGATTTCGTTTTAGTTATGGTTTTTTAACTAAAATGCCATTTTAGTTTTAGCCTTATTTTAGTCATCTGCAATTGTTTTAGTTGCAGTCCTATTTTAGTTGACTAAAATAGTACATTTTAGTTGAATAAAATTATTTTAGTCAACGAAAATCTTATGTGTTTAATTAAATTGTAATGCATTATTTAAGCATTTCTATAGAATTTCCAAACTCATTATATACTCCTGGAGTAAAAAAAAAAATCTAATATAATATTATTTATGGTATTAAGGTTTGAACAAACTTACAGAAACAGATTTAGCCACTCTGGACGGTCTGAGGAGGCCTGTATTTCTGCACAGTGCTTTGGGCGGTGGTCTGTCTGAGGTGGCCTGTAATGCTGCACAGTGCTCTGGACAGTGGTCTGAAGAGGCCTGTAATGCTGTACAGTGCTCTGGACAGTGGTCTGAGGAGGCCTGTAGTGCTGTACAGCACTCTGGACGGTGGTCTGAGGAGGCCTGTAATGCTACACAGCGCTCTGGATGGACGGTGGTCTGAGGAGGCCTGTAATGCTGCACAGTGCTCTTGACAGTGGTCTGAGGGGGCCTGTAATGCTGCACAGCGCTCTTGACAGTGGTCTGAGGAGGCCTGTAATGCTGCTCAGCGCTCTGGACAGTGGTATGAGGAGGCCTGTAATGCTGCACAGCGCTCTGGATGGACGGTGGTCTAAAGAGGCCTGTAATGCTGCTCAGCGCTCTGGACAGTGGTCTGAAGAGGCCTGTAATGCTGCACAGTGCTCTGGACAGTGGTCTGAGGAGGCCTGTAGTGCTGTACAGCACTCTGGACGGTGGTCTGAGGAGACCTGTAATGCTACACAGCGCTCTGGATGGACGGTGGTCTGAGGAGGCCTGTAATGCTGCACAGTGCTCTTGACAGTGGTCTGAGGGGGCCTGTAATGCTGCACAGCACTCTTGACAGTGGTCTGAGGAGGCCTGTAATGCTGCACAGCGCTTTTGACAGTGGTCTGAGGAGGCCTGTAATGCTGCACAGCGCTCTAGACAGTGGTTTGAGAAGACCTGTAATGCTGCAGAGTGCTTTAGATGGTGGTATGAGAGGCCTGTAATGCTTCACAGTGCTCTGGGATGGTGGATTGACTCAGAGGCCTGTAATACTGCACAGTGCTGGATGGTGGTCTCAGGTCTGAGGGATGGCCTGTAATGCACAGTGCTCTGGATGCCGGTGGTCAGAGGAGGCTTGTAATGTTGCACAATGCTGGATGGTGGTCTGAGGGGAGGCCTGTAATTGTAATGTACATACTCACAGTGCTCTCTGCTCTGAACAGTTGTCTTCGGGAGTGGGACTTTCGTTGGGAGGCCTGTGGCACAGTGCTGCTCTGGACGGTCGTCTTAGGTCTCAGAAGCCTGTAATGCTGGCTGCACAGCCTACTAACTTCTGCTTAGTGAAGCCTGCTATGGACTTGACTTGCTTGCTTGCTGGGAGCGGGAGCAGGTGGAGCTCCGTGGAAATCGGAAGTTCACAAGGGTAAATGTCCCTGCCTCGTAATTTTGTTTCATTTTCGTTCGTTAACGAAAACTTAATTGATTTTCATCATAGTTTTCGTCAGTGGACCAAAATGTGGTGTACTTTTCGTTTTGTTTTCCTTACTGTAAAAAGGCTGACTAAAATTTTTTCGTTGATGAAATTAACACTGTTCAACATACAAGTATAATTTCCTACCACCCTTTTCCCCATCTTGTGGCTATGAAAAGGAGAACCACACCATGGCTATTGACTGTACGGTGTAGCTTTGGCAAAAGGAACGGCCTCTCTTCCATCATCCTGTCATATCCGTCTAGGATAAATAATGAAGACGCCAGAGCAGGAGTTCACTTACTGTTAGTTAAATTCCATCGGCATAATGGATGAATATTTGTTTATAATTTCTGTACACGGCCCCAGTGTCAGCTGCTTGCTCCTATTTGCATAGGTAGATTGAGCTGTTGCGAGGTTAATGAGCGTGCACGGATAACAAATGAGTTTTATCAGCGGCTCGCCTGTTCTCTAAATGTTTGATAAATTCGGCATGGATTATGCCAGCATTATCAGGTTTTAGTGCTTCAACTCGTCACGTTAAGTCTACGCCAAAAGCTTTCCTGATCCTTCTCCGACTGACAGCTTTTACAGTGCACGCCGTGATCGCCGTGGCAGCGAACGGCAGACAGGGGAAGGCTGTCTCAGCAGCAGATGCTGGGTAATTAAACATACGGTTTGCTCCTTCTGAGCGGCTTTGCAGTGTGCCGCAGATGCAGTT
The DNA here is from genome assembly GCF_965119305.1 of Pelophylax lessonae. NCBI lineage: Eukaryota > Metazoa > Chordata > Amphibia > Anura > Ranidae > Pelophylax > Pelophylax lessonae. Next base: position 77,693,999 of record NC_138776.1, on the reverse strand, counting down.
TGTTTAGTTTTGGCTGGAAACACAGTCTCCCAACGAGGAGAAATAAACCAAATACAAACAAGCGGAGGACAGAAAGCGGGCAGGAACGGAGAATATGACTTTCCGTCTACGCTAATCGACTTCTTTCATTTCATTTACATTTCATTTCCTAATAACGACGTGATGATTTAGGGCCCTACAAAACATGGCTGGAGATTAACCCACTGTTGATCGGTTCCTCATTATTATTTTTTTTTACATTTTTAAGTTTTGGAAATTAAGGATTTGCCAATAAGGTTAATATACTATTTGGTGATTAAAAACCTTAAGTGCAGCTGAGCCCTTGGCGCTTTAGTTCTTTAATGCCAGTCCGGATGTTGGCACACTCCCTACTGGAGGGCATGCCTTGAAAAGGATTTCAACAGTGGGCACCATTATTCTAATGAAACACAGTGAAGTGATCGCTCACATCTATTGAGTCCTTTGGCTTAAGGGACTCTTTTGGGCTAGCATTTGGTGGGCCAGAGGGGCAAGCAGTAGGCACCCCATTTCAAAGTTGCCTTAGCCAGAAGTGTAAAGGGAAATCGACTTACCATGCTCAAGCAATCTGAAACTTTTCTATTTCCCTCAAGCAATTGATACTACATTGTTATACCCATTAGAAAGCCATTTTATTCATTCCTTTTGCATGGTTAATAAGAAATTTCTACTAAAAACATCAAAGTAAGAGACTAACCTAGTTTTTAGATACATTTACAAATTTCGTTGGCAGTTTCGTATTTTTTCCCCTATTTTTGCATTTATGGTCTTTAAGCATGGTATACACAGATTTAGGGAGTACACAGAAACATCAATATCAGTCTCTACCCCAAAGGAGCTTACAGTCTGCTGTCCCTTTCACATGCATACAGGCACACAAATAAATTCACACTCTATGACCAGTGTGTTCACTTAATAAATATAATTAGGCTACCAGGTTTATACCTGGTCTTCTCCATACCCTTGTGGCATACTGAGATGCCCTATTTAAACGTCTAGTTTGTTTGACCCCACAGCAGAAGATGCACATTTAGTGCATTGACATGCTTTTTTAGACATGATGGGTTTTTTAAGACTGAATTTAAAATGATCTGAAGGGCATAATGCAGGTAAAGCACCTTTGGCAGGTAGAATCTCTCCAAAGCTCTACATTGCAGTCCATTGATGCAAACAGGTCTTATCGAAGATAATGGAATTTCTTGCATCTTCGTATACTGGAAATACAGAAAAACACAACGCATCTAGTCTAAATAAGCCTTTTTATGCTGTATATTGTATATACTGTATATATATATATATATATATATATATATATATATATATATATATATATATATATATATATGTATATATATATATATATATATATTCTCAATAAAAATTGTGCATCTGTCTAATCTGCGAGTCTTTATTTTGTCTCTCCTTATAAAAACTGATTAATGAATATTTGCTGGAATGGGAAATATTGCAGTAATATTGCAGTAGCCCATAGCAACTAGTAAGGTATTGGCTTCCCTTCTACAAATTACACTGTAAAATAAAGCAGTAAATTGAGCTGCTATGAGCTCCTTTGTTTTCACTTACATTTTCCCTATAGCCTTTCTAAGCTGCTCTGACCTGCAAATGATAAATTGCATTAAAATGGCCATTCAAGCACAGTAAAAACATTGTATAGTAAAAATAAATAATATATGGGGTAATCCTCTAACACATATTGTTATCTTAACCAAGGATGTGGTGTTGCTCAAAATAAAATATTATATAACTAACATTAAAGATAGTGAGGTGACTGTTCAATGTACCTTCCCCAAGTTTGAAAAATGGTAGAAATTGAGATTGATGTATTAGCATGCTGAAAAAAAAAATGTATTGGACAAAAGAGTAGGGTTTAATAAAAATCTCTAATTCTGGCCTCATATTATCAGGTTTTAAAAAAAAAAAGAGTTTATAGGTAATGTAGGTAATACAATTGGGTTGATTTACTAAAACTAGAAAGTGCAAAATCTGGTGCAGCTGTGCACGGTAGCCAATCAGCTTCTAACTTCAACTTGTTCAATGATGCTCCATTCACACCTGGGCGTTTGCGACTGCCGGAAAAAACGTCACAATTCTACCTGCGATCCCAAAACGCTGTGCAAAAATTACAAATCACACAACGCTTGTTCAGGTGTCATTCAATTTTAATCAAACCTAAATGTGGGTGTGATATTGCCGCGATTCTGCAGAAAATGTGGCAAAATCGCAACTCACTAAGCTTGTCACCCAAAAGGAGCAGAAGCTGCTTTTGGGGACAGCTTGGGGTGTTGCGGATTGCCATGATTGCAGCACATTTATCGTGCGATAATCGTATCTGCAGTTAGGGACCATTGAAAATGAATGGCACCTGAACAAACGTACAATTTGTTATTTTTGTACAGCGTTTTGGGAATGTGAGCAGAATACATATTCTTGTAAAAGTGGTTATTTAATTTTTTAGAAAATAACAAAGTTGTGTTGCATCCGATGAAACATTTGCACGTAAATATAACTGTTGAGGCCCGTACACACAATAAGAAAATCAGAAGTAAATCATTAGTATAGTGCTTTTAATAGCTGATTACAACTTTTCAGATGGCAAAACCTGAATGTGCAGGCTATAAAATGTTTATCGCAAGTTAACACAATGTCCGATTTTCGTTTAATTAATTTAATCGTTTAAGTACAGTTTTCGTCCGAAAACAAATCCTAAGAGCATGCTCGGAACTAATGAAGGCCTCTTGACCCCTGTAGGGAAAGAGAGCCTTGACTGATGGGGGCATGGCCAGGAGTTAGGATCAAGCAGGAGGATATATGGGTCAAATGGATTGGACGGAGCCTTGGGTATGGGGATGGGCCGGAGCTCAGTTAAGAGGACCTTCCCAAGGAATTCTGGGTCCTTTTGAGAAGAATCGCGGTGAAGAGCTGACCACCCCACCCTGTTGTTCGGTTGGTCTGTCACAGCTTTCGTATCGGTTTTGAACTTGCCAGCGCTAAAGTTCGGGTAATGAGTTACGCCATTGTTTGTAAATTGGGGGTAGGCTGTCTGTCAGGCACTGATGGTAAGGACAGACCCTTCCCCCTTACCCCTTTTTGGAAGTTATGTTAATGACTAAGAGTGCTCACAGTACAACTATGACTGGCACTGGTCTAGACGTGTTCTGGTTTGTTATTGGAAAATAAATAAAAGCTGTGGCCTTGCCCTTTTCAACTTAATTGTGGTAAGCGTGGTTTTTGATATGGGGAGGGGGTAGGAGGTTATTGGGTTATTACGTTAACTTTGTTTCTGGGCCTATGCGCCTCAGCAGTCAAGAATACATACAAAACAATTCAACACATGACAGCACTTCTTACGTTTTATTCTGTCCAATGAGAATTTTCATACGTTGAATAACATCTTCATTTTCGATATGAGACTAGCATGCAACAAAAAACTGACAATTATTCAACCAATAATCTCATCGTGTGTACCAGGCTTTCGTTTCATGGGAGGTAACACCAAGTTTGAAGAGTGGTGGGACCTGGATTGTCAAATGATTCTGAGACCTATGTGAAGGACCACCTAGGCCTGAAAGTCTCTAGTGATGAGCCATACAAAAAATACGTTGAAGGTTGAGTATAGGGTCAACATTGTTTTTCGTTAAAAAAAAAAATTGTTTTGTTTTATCCAAATATGAAATAAGGGGATGAGGAAGAGGCAAGCCCCTCGAAACGTGTTAGCCAGTTTGATTCTTATTGTCCTGTTATGAGTTGAGATGTGATGTATTGAGGTCTTGAGGACATTTGTTGTATTATGATAAGCTTTGATTCACCTGTTGGTTTGTATGTATATTACTTACCACCTTTTTAATAAAAAAATTCCTTTTTTTAAAGGATAATCCACTAGGCTGGTGCGCCCTCTGTTTTGTTCAGGGCCACTGATAAGGCAATATAACCAGCCCTCCTGTACTGGGCCCAGGCCCCATCAGTTTAAATGGGGGGCCCAGGCACCTGCTGAGCAGGAGGGCCAGCTGTACTGTCTTATTGCAGACACCAATCCTCTTATACCTCCCCCTGCAGTGCTGCCAGCTTTTCCTCCTCTTTCTTCCTCTGGCTGCACTGCAGGGGATTGGTCCTGGCACATGTGCCTTTTCCATTTTCTGTCTGGACCCCCCATGTCCCCCTTTCCCCCACAGCGCTGCCGGCTTCCCTCCTCTCCCACCAGAAGCTGCTATGGGCACTCAAGGAGGAAGAGCAGGGGAAGGGGCCGGTAAATATGTCATTTACCGACCCCTTCCTTTACTGAATGAACACAGTGAGCAATCTGTAGCAATCACTACTGTGTTCCTTCATCATGGAAGGATAGTAAACTGTGTCTACTTACTACGCTTTAGTTTGTAAATAAGCAGGAAGCCTCAGAGCCCTTCCTATTCATTCATCTGTGCAGCTGAGGCTGCAAAGAAAGGGACTGATAAATCTATGTTCTCAGTCACTTTCGGCAAGGGAGGAGGGGCCTGTAGGCTGTATGGGTCCCTGTGATTTTTAACAGCAGCCCTGGCTTTATTTATGATAAGGGAGAACCTGACAACAGCTTTGAATTCCACTGTGATGTCACCCAGAGGCTCCCATGGCCCAGCCATTGTCAGCGCTCCCTCCTCTCCCCTGCAGCAGTTGCTCTCTGACACAGGGCATCTGGAGCTGTGGGATCACGTCACCGGACTGGAGCGGAGAAAAAATTGATAAGCACTCAGATCTTTTTTTATACAGGATACGCTGGATAGGTAGGGGGAGGGGAGAGGGAACATTTTTAAGAATTGTTAGTTAGGCTTTTCTTCCCTTATAAATGTGATTCTTAGGGTTTACATCAACTTACTGCAGCAACATTTTTAATAGTTTTAATTAGTGATCGACCAATATAGTTTTTTTATTGCTGATACCGATACCGATATTTTGGTCATCGCATATCGGTATCGGCCGATATCTGCCAAATATTTCGGACATTTAAAAAAAAAAATTTTATTATTTTTTTTTTTTTTTTACAGGTACTGTTGTGGAGGGATCTGGGGGTCTAAAAGACCCCCAAACCCCTCCTCTGCACTTAAAAGCATTCAAAATGCCAAGTTTGACTGTTTTGAATGCTGTCATTATTTTTTAACATCACATCACTTCTGGGTTTTTTACATGGAGACCTGATCAGAGCCGAATGCGGCTTTGATCGGGTCTTCTCTTTGGCAGCCGTGCAGGTAGGATGCCCGGGTCTCCCGGTAGGACAGGAGACCCGGGCAAGCCGCGGAGGGTGGGAGGGGGGGATTTCCCCTCCCGCTCCTTGTAATGACAGCCGAGTGGCTTCTCAGCCGCATCGGTTGTCATTACAAGTCAGCCGACCATCGGCTATGGACGCCGGTACCAGGGTGATGCCTCTAGCTGCAGGCATCACTCCGGTACATGCACTTTCCTGGAATATCGGCAATATCAGTAACCTCCGGGGCCGATTCCGATATATGGGAGAAAGTGCAGATCGGCCCTCGATATATCGGCTTTGCAGATAATTGGTCGATCCCTAGTTTTAATCGTTTTTTTTTTTAACCTCCTAGGCGGTAATCCCGAGCGTGACTCGGGGTTGATTTTTCATTGCAGGATCGGTAACCAATCGGGGTGGATTGCAGAGAGCGCAGCGGTGTTCTCTTACCTTATCCTGGCGATCCAGCGATGAGCTCTCATTGCTGAGATCGCCAGCCGAGAGTCCCGCCGCTCCTCCGTCCCTCCGTCGGTCTGATCACTTCCTAGTTCCGTTCCCTGCAGCAGCATGGGAGCGGAACTAGGGAGGGAAATTAAAAAAAAAAAAAAAAAAAAACGTTGCACAAAACACATTTTATATATATTATATATATATATATATATATATATATATATATATATATATATATATATATATATATATATATATGCATATATATATATGTATATATATATATATATGTATATATATATATATATATATATATATATGCACACACACACATATATATATAAAATTATATTATTGATTCAATTATAATTAATGCGTTATATATTATATATATATATATATATATACACACATATATCTATATATAATATATAATGCATGAATTATAATCTAATCAATAATATAATTTTATTATATATATTATATATTAAATAATAAAATAATATTATTGATTCGATTATAATTTATCACATCTGGGATGTCTACTAGAGTCTTATTTTAGTCAGGTATAAGTCAGTAATTACTAAGAATTGTAGGCCTATAATACATAACGCCAAATTTCCATGAAAACAATTGTACCGCTTTTGGTATGTAATTCCTGACATAATCATACCGCCAGGGAGGTTAAGGAATAGTTTTTCATTTTTAAAATCGTTGTAATTGGAGGCGAGCATATCTGCCTGGTTTAAACCTCTGCATGTCAGGAAATCATGCATTTTCCTGACTTGCACAGAAATATGCTGCTCTTTAGAAGATGTGCGGGGATGCCATAAATTCTTAATGACACCCCCCATACATTAGCAAACGCGCTCATTTTTGCATACAAAAAACTGCAATAATCTATACACTTTGTGATTTTGCTTCTTTCTGTGTTTTTCTGCTTCCTTGTAATGTCTCCCATGAGCACCCAAACCTTTCCTTATCCCCCTCAGTTCTGTGTGTTTGGAATGACCAGTGCATATTAGTTGCGGTCATGTGCAATCTATGCACATTACAATCTCCATAGTCCATCTCAGGAGCGAGCAAGATAAGGTGGCTGGGTATACACAAGTAAAGATATAGGCTAGATACAGTATCTCACAGAAGTGAGTACACCCCTCACATTTTTTAAATATTTTATTATATCTTTTCATGTGAAAACACTGAAGAAATGAGACTTTGCTACAATGTAAAGTAGTGAGTGTACAGCTTGTATAACAGTGTCAATTTGCTGTACCCTCAAAATAACTTAACACATAACCATTAATGTCTAAACCGCTGGCAACAAAAGTGAGTACACCCCTAAGTGAAAATGTCCAAATTGGGCCCAGTTAGCCATTCCCCCCAGTGTTATGTGACTCGTTAGTGTCACAAGGTCTCAGGTGTGAATGGGGAGCAGGTGTGTTAAATTTGGTGTTATCGCTCTCACTCTCTCATACTGGTTGCTGGAAGTTCAACATGGCACCTCATGGCAAAGAACTCTCTGAGGATCTGAAAAAAAGAATTGTTGCTCTAAATAAAGATGGCCTAGGCTATAAGAAGATTGCCAAGACCCTGAAACTGAGCTGCAGCACAGTGTCCAAGACCATACAACGGTTTAACATGACAGGTTCCACTCAGAGCAGGCCTCGCCATGGTTGACCAAAGAAGTTGAGTGCACGTGCTCAGCGTCATATCCAAAGGTTGTCTTTGGGAAATAGATGTATGAGTGCTGCCAGCATTGCTGCAGAGGTTGAAGGGGTGGGGGGTCAGCCTGTCAGTGCTCAGACCATACGCCGCACACGGCATCAAATTGGTCTGCATGGCTGTCGTCCGAGAAGGAAGCCTCTTCTAAAGATGATGCACAAGAAAGCCTGCAAACAGTTTACTGTAGACAAGGAGACTAAGGACATGGATTACTGGAACCATGTCCTGTGGTCTGATGAGACCAAGATACGTTTATTTGGTTCAGATGGTGTCAAGCGTGTGTGTGGCGGCAACCAAATAAAGGAGCACAAAGACAAGTGTGTTTTGCCTACAGTCAAGCATTGTGGTGGGAGTGTCATGGTCTGGGGCTGCATGAGTGCTGCCAGGACTGGGGAGCTACAGTTCATTGAGGGAATCATGAATGCCAACATGTACTGTGACATACTGAAGCAGAGCACGATCTCCTCCCTTCGGAGACTGGGCCACAGGGCAGTATTCCAACACAACGACTCCAAACACACTTCCAAGACAACCACTGCCTTGTTAAAGAAGCTGAGGGTAAAGGCGATGGACTGGCCAAGCATGTCTCCAGACCTAAACCCTATTGAGCATCTGTTGGGCATCTTCAAACGGAAGGTGGAGGAGCACAAAGTCTCTAACATCCACCAGCTCCAGTAGCAACCTGTGATGCTTGGGTGAACTCCATGAAAATTGCTGGAAAATTGCAGTGCTGCAAAATAATGGTGACACTTTGGGCCCAATTTGGACATTTTCACTTAGGGGTGTACTCACTTTTGTTGCCAGCGGTTTAGACATTAATGGCTGTGCTGAGTTATTTTGAGGGGACAGCAAATTTACACTGTTATACAAGCTGTACACTCACTACTTTACATTGTAGCAAAGTGTCATTTCTTCAGTGTTGTCACATGAAAAGATATAATAAAATATTTAACATGTGAGGGGTGTACTCACTTTTGTGAGCTACTGGATATACAGTGGGACCAAGAAGAATAAACATAGTCATAGTCTAACAAGATATTGGATCACAAACCAGAATTTAGTGTCACTTCAAAGTGGTATTAAACCCAAAACCAAAAATGTATTGCAGCTTACTAATCATTAGATGTGGTGGCTGCATTCGTTTTCTTCTCTTTGGCTTTTTCCCTCAGTTTTTGCCTAGAGATCTGGCCAGTAATGTTCCTCCTGTATTAGAGTGCCCATCTCTGGATGAATGAGCACAGGAGGCACAGCAGACAGCAGCATTGTCAGTCGGGGGAGGGGAGGTTTAAAGCCAAGCTCCAGCCAAACTCCAGCTCACATTTTATAATCAGTTACAGCAAACTGTTTTTTTTTTTTTTTGTCCTTTTGGGATAAAGGTTTTGCGTGAATAAAAAAAAAGCTGATCTTTTTTGTTTTTAAAGCTAATCATTTTTTTCACCCCTGCCAGGGTTTGTTTTGCCCTTGTAAACTGATACATTCTGCTGGAGAGCTGGTGCATTTGAAAAACAACAGACTTACTAGCTGGCTCCCCAGATGAATAGAAGAAAGAAAGTCTGAAAAAGGAAACTAATGCAGCCATCACATCTAAGAATTGGTAAGTGGCAATATGAACCCGCACAGATGTCATTCAAATCGCCCCCGAGCTCACACTAAAATGCTGGTTTGAAATCGTAGGCGTTCAGTTGGCCCCTTTTACACTGCTCTGTAGCAAAATCTTTGCTGTGTTTTAAATGCGTTTCCTGTGCGTGTGTTTTTGGGTTGCCTGCACCTGTGGAAAATGGACAAAGTGTGTTTTTACCGCAATTTTACCTCAATTTTGCAAAGATTTCCATTCATTTCAATGGGAAGCTGCATTTTTGGTGCTTTTTTTTTTTTCAAAAATACACCAAAGATGCAGCATGCAGGACTTTTCAAAACGCACCGCCACCCACAGTGCAGTGGTGTGAAAAGTCCCATAGGATTTAAAGTGAAAATTTTTTCTTGCATTCTCTTGCAAGGTAAAACGTAGGAAAAATGTATCAGTGTGAAAGTGGGGCGTTTTTGGGTTGCCTGCACCTGCGAAAAATGGACATGTGACTCGCGGTTCGCTTTTACCGCAATTTTACCCCGATTTTGCAGCGATTTCCATTCATTTCAATGGGAAGCTGCATTTTTTGGTGCTTTTTTGTCAAAACCACACCAAAGATGCAGCATGCAGGACTTTTCAAAATGTATCGCACCCACAGCGCAGTGGTGTGGAAAGTTCCATAAGATTTAAAGTGAAAAATGTTTTCTTGCATTCTCTTGCAAGGTAAAACGCAGGAAAAATGTATCAGTGTGAAAGGGGCCTTATGGGCCATACACACTATACAATTGTTTTTAGATTTTTTCTTTTAGATTTACCAAAACCTTATAATATGAGGTCAAATCTAAACACTTTTAATTTGTATGCAATCTGGCAGGCCCTTGCACTACATAGTTGGAGGTAAAGCCCCGTACACACGTACCGATCGTCGGCCGAACGATCGGCCGTCTTTTGTCCAGGGCTGTCCTGTCCGCTGAAAACTGCAAAAGACTGCACACGAATTTTGTCGGCCAACAACAGCCGGCTGCAGAAGTGATGTCATGTGATGGTTTACTTTCCGTGTGTTTTTTCTTCTCTGAGCATGCCCAGTCTTGCAAGTCTGCTGTCTGTCGGCCGAATTCTGTACTGACTGGCGAACAATCGGCCGTTCTGTTGTCGGCGTACAAAAATTTTAATGCCTGCACGACAGATTCTGTTCGGGCGAAAATGCGCTGTCGGCTGTCGGAAGCATCATACTAACAAGCCGACAATCGGCCGATTGTTCGGCGGCCGAATATTTACGGCCGACAATCACTACGTGTGTACGGGGCTTAAATCTAAAGGAAATCTAACCACAAAAGTTGTATAGTGTGTATCCAGCTTAAGGGACCTTTCACATGGGGCGGACCGTTTTTTGATCCGCTCCGGCACTTTCTTTTTTTACGGACACGGATGACACTTGTGTCATCCGGTCCGTATGTCCGTTTATCATTTGCAAACGGATGGGATGATAATGTATGTCAATGGGATTGCGGATGTCAGCGGATGACACCGCTGACATCTGTTTTTGCGTCCGTTCCGTTTTTTTAAACGGAAGAAAAATAGGGTTCTCTTCCGCTCCAAAAACAGGAACTGATCAGAAAGAACGCAAATCGGATGTCAGCAGATGGTCATCCGCTGACATCCACAATCCCATTGACATGCATTATGTCCGTTTTTCATCCACAAAAAAATGGGATGAAAAACGGACATACGGACCGCCCAACCCCACAGAAGTCATTCCTAGCAAAGCTCAGATTGGTCATTCCGCTAACAAAAAAAATGCATAGTGCATCACAGATCTGTCCGGTTAATTTAATAAAGCCAGATGCGGTAACCCATAGCAACCAGTCGCCAATCGCCTTTTATGAATCTGTTTGCTGCGACTTGATGAAAGGTGAAATTGGATGGATTGCTCTGGGTCATTGCTCCTTGCACGGTATCACTGCTCCTTGTATTGCCTCATTAATAAAACCTCAATTTCCACTTACCTTTACAGCACATAGGCGTTGTAATAGAATCATATGATTTGCTAAAATAAATTGGACTTTTTTTTTCTGTAAATTCAGCTATTAGCGTCATCTAAAAAAAAACAAAAAAACCCCACTGGAGCCATACACAGTATAGAATAAGTCATATTATCTCAGGGGTGTTGACAGCGGTAGGGGGGGGGGGACGCGTAGTGTCAAAGGCAATGCACTGCATTAGTAGCACAGTCCTTCCAGAGCCTGGCCGCTTTCCTCCACGGCAGCAACTGCTGCCCGTTCCGGCAAATCATGTTAGTGATTATATGGGTAATGAAAAGCAAGCTCTTTTTGTCTGCGCCGCTGATTAATCTGCTCTCTATTTAGCCCTGATTTATGGGGCTCAGCAGTTGAGGTGAATGCTGCCCCATCAGTTCTGCAGCCTATTAGCAGCGCTGTGACCGCGCCATGCCTAGGAGGCTCAAACACTGCCACCGCCAGCCTCCAGCTTGCCGCCTCACTCCCTCCAATCTGTTTTGCTTGCCGGAGTGACCTTTTATACAGTAAAACACATTAGTTGAATAGCAGCGTCTCATTAAAGGAGTGAATTAACCAGTGAGTCCCTTTAACGAGATGACAGCCAAGAGGAACGAGTGCCAATGGCCACAGGCATTTGGAAATTTAACTCATGAATCAGACGTGTTAATACGTTCTGCAGCCCCGGAGCTGTAAGAGCTCTTCTAGCCCTTTTCTCTATTCCCGCTCTGCCGCTGTAAGAGTACAGGAGGAAAAAAGAAAAAAAAAAAAGAGAAGGGAGAAAAAAAAAAAAAAAAAAGCGCATTACTTTCTTCCTGATGGGGGTGTGCGAGCGAAAACGCGGAATAATAAAGCTTGAATTTTTCAATGCAGTTAAAAATGAATCTGACAGATTACTGACAATAGCAGTTCTAGCTGAGACACAGGGAGCACAAGAACTATTAACCATATCATATATCATACAATGTAATTAAATCAAGCCACAGAGTAAAATGGGTTTTTTTCCGGCGAGCGAAATGGCCTCTGTAAGAGCCCTATTAAATGAACTGGAGAGCTGAAATTAAATAATTCACAGTGAGGGATTTTGCATTTATACAAAAATTGTGTGCTTAATTGTCTGTGCCACATTACGAACTTGGCCCTGTGTTAACAATACACCCTGAACATATTACTGGGAGCCGAGCGCAACTGCTTAACACAAATGCAGCACGGGATAATAAAAGAAAAAAAAAAGGCTTTTAAGAGAGAAACACAGCTGCAGATATTCTTGTAAATGTCCGTTTACCTGGCAGCGAAGAAGCCAACCTATTGGACAATAACAAGCTATATTATCATTAACGTCTGAGCAAAATTCAAGAAAAAAATCAAGACATGTTTCCAATGCGTACACATTTCCCCATATTTTGTCTCTTTAAAAGCATTGCAAGCAAAGAAATAATACCTGTTGATCTGCCAGAAATCCAGTGTGCTCCTGACTTACTCTTACAGCTGACAACGCTCATCCTGCTGCACCTAAAGTGGTTGTATACCTCAGACATGAAATATGAACAAAGCATATCCCTCTATAGCAGGGGTCTCCAAACTTTCTAAACAAAGGGCTCGTTTACTGTCCTTCAAACTTTAGGTGGGCTGGATGGTGGCCAAAGGGAGAAGAAAATGTACTGGCATCAGTGGGATTAAACAATGCCCCGCTATTGATATCGATGGGAGGAATAGTGCCACATCATTGGTATTAGGGAGAGTAAACGTGCCCCATCATTGATTTTAGGGGGAGTAATAGTGCCCCATCATTGATATCAATGGGAGAAATAGTGCCCCATCATTGGTATCGGTAAGAGGAATAGTGGCCCATCATTGGTATTAGGGGGAGTAATAGTGCTCCATCATTGGTATCCGTGAGAGGAATAGTCCCCCATCATTGGTATCAGCGAGAGGAATAGTGCCCCATCATTGGTATCGGCGAGAGGAATAGTGCCTCATCATTGGTTTCAGTGGAAGCAATAGTGCCCCATCCTTGGTTTCAGTGGAAGGAATAGTGCGCCATCACTGGTGTCAGTGAAAGGAATAGTGCCCCATCATTGGTGTCAGTGGGAGGAATAGTGCCCCATCATTGGTATCAGTGGGAGGAATAGTGCCCCATCTTTGGTGTCAGCAGGAGGAATAGTGCCCCATTATTGGGATCAGTGGGAGGAATATTGCCCCATCATTGGTGTCAGTGGGAGGAATAATGCCCCATTGGTGGTGTCAGTGGGAGGAATAGTGCCCCATTGGTGGTGTCAGTGGGAGAAATAGTGCCCCATATTTGGTGTCAGTTGGAGGAATAGTGTCCCATCTTTGGTATCACTAGTAGGAATAGTGCTCCATCAATGGTGTCAGTGGGAGGAATAGTGTCCCATCTTTGGTATCACTGGGAGGAATAGTGCTCCATCAATGGTGTTAATGGGAGTAATAGTGCCCCCTCATTGGTGTCAGTGAGAGAAATAGTGCCCCATTGTTGGTATTAATGGGAGAAATATTGACCCACTAATTGGTATCAATGGGCGGAATAGCGTGCCATAGTCAGTGGCAGTGGCAGGAACTATGCCCCACTGTTTGCTCGCTGAGAGACTGAGCTGTGTGCCGGTCCAGGCATGTGGGCAGATCTTGATCATATTGTCGCAATCTTGCCCCGGCCTGGACTGGCTCTGTGATGTCAGCTGACAGCCCGCTGTCTTCTGAAAACAGGTCACAGGAGTGCAGAACGAACTGCACTCCTTTGATCCACAAGAGAGCTCCAGCTGTATTCCTCCTTTAAATATTCAGCACTTCGAACACATGTAGAGAAGAGAATACTGCAGAAAAACAAGTACAACTGATTATGTAGGAGGATTTGTTTCATCTCTGTATATCACCTGAGGCCAGTCACTTCACTGGGTAGGGTTTAAAACCACTTTAAATCCCCAGTTGTGTTGTCAGCCCTACTCAGTTCTCCCCTGTTGGATATTAGAACATCTCTATAACATAAGGGGAAAGAGCGATTTGTAGTCCAGTAGAGGTGGGAGAAAACAGGGAAATATACATTTATGAAAGGCACTGTACACTTTTAAATGTTTTGTTGTTTTAACTAGGTATTAGCGTAGTTATATCTCCTGTGTCATTTATTTGCCTTACCTTGTAATGATGGACTTATATTTTTGTGGCAGCAATTTGTAGTGTCATGGCTGATCAATTCCTCTATGTCCATGTATTCATTCACCTAGCTTGTTCCTATTTGCTAAAGGGGGGATTGCTATTGTGATGAAACACATCTCCTCCAGCATCTGTGAGTTCTCTTTTAATCTCGGTTCACACTGGGACGGCTTCAAAGTTTCCCAACCCTGAAGCCGCTCTGTACAACGGGACTTCAACGCGGCTTGCAAATTACTTCTTTACTAGACGTCAATGCAAGCCACTTGGAATTCGCCCCCTAAATAGTGCAGGAACCGTTTTCTAAGTCGGTGCGACTTGAGTCGCTCTGATTAGAACGGTTTCATTGCACTGAACAGAGCGCAAGTAAGTCATCTGACAAGTCTCCCCAGTGTGAATCAAGCCTAAAATGACGTGTACAATCAGCGCCAACCGTGAATAGATACTTATTTACAAACAAACCTACTCAAACAATACAAAACGATACAGTCCAAATAAGTGCATGTAAAGTTATCAAAAACAATGATTAAACAAACATTAAACAAATAACCTAATCTTCTGTAGTAACAACTCTTCAGGCTCGGTTTCCACTAGTGCGACTTGCGGTGCGACTTGACACATGTCAAGTCACACAGCAAGTCAAAACCCATTGTTTTCAATGGGGCACGTTTCCACTGCCGCGGCTTCAGTTGCCGTGACCTCAAAAGTAAATCGTGTACTACTTTTGAGCGCGACTTCCCTCTATATATGAGGGACAAGTCTAACTGAAGCCGCGGTTTACTTTTGCTACGAAGTCGTGCTAGAAGTAGCACGACTTCGTAGCCGCACTAGTGGAAACCGAGGCTCAGTTGCCGCTGTACACCTTTTAGTGATTCCACCACACTAAAGTGAACAACAACGATAATTTAAATGGTGCAGCACTACTGAGCAATTGCACACTAAAATGATGTGTTAATAAATACTTCTGTGTCCAAAAAGATTAACAAATATATATATATGTAGCACTGTCCCTGTAGGGCCTGCTGTATAATGACTTGTTGGGCCTCCTCTAGTTACCAGGACACAGTCACATGGGGTACCGTTCAAACATCCCCCTTACTCCTGATGGCTCATCACACAATAAACAGTCCAGGGGTGTTGGTTTTTAGTGATTATTTTGGAACTTGGATGGGAGAAGGGAAAAGCGGGATACACCAACTCTAACTATTCACAATGGATAAGGACAACTCTCATTTGGCCTCACCAGGCTGCTTGTGGAAACAGCTGCGCTGCTTTATCCATACTGCCACATGTTCGGAAAGGGTTAAGTCTCCTTGATCCTTCTCTCCAGCAAAAGACTCAGTGAACTACATGAACTACATTCTCTTCAGGACACTCACTAGCATCCCCTTTACTGACAGCCATTCACTGACTCTTCTAGCTGCAGGGGTGGCCCCCCTCAGGTCAGGCCCCTTGACACAGATTTTTACTCAGTCAGCTTCACAGGACCTCTGAGTTCAGTTTCTCTCTAGCTCTCTCTAGGCCCTCAGGTTGTCCACCTGCGGCCGCATGGCACCTCTACAGAGGAGGAGGCAGGCACCCCCTCCCTCCGGGACTCCGCTATCAAACTGAAAGACCCCGAGCACATGTGCTCCTGGTTTTTGTACTTTATCCCAGCATGCACTGAGGCACTTTCCTCTGCCAAATCACCAGGGCTGTATTAAATGCCTGTGCACTCATTCATCAGGTTTCCTCCCACTGTCCAATATGCTTCCCAATTGGACCAGTGTGAAACACTCAGCAGACAGACTGTGTTGCACTGAGCACATTGAACAGACCTCACTAGCAGATCTCTGGTATGGCAGAGAACAATATAGAGTTACATGCAATCCTGCTGGTAAGCAGACAGGATTCAAAAACTATACTCTTTCTCTAGCACCTACCTAGGAGGGTGCTACATCGACCCCCCGCCAAACTGAGCCATGTCCTCACTGGCTCTGGGCTTCCTCCCATACAAAATACCTGTACAAAAATTTACAAGGAGTATCACACAAACTTGGAAAGGGGTAAAAGGTAAAAAACATATGTACAGGGCCATGGGGTATACCCCACATGTGGCCAGTGAATACCATAAATTAAGTGAAAACATATATATCTCTGCTTTACAATATTTACACGTGGAAGATATCAGGTGCATTTGAACCAATACACCCCCCACCAAACAAAAATCTGCCTGACAGGTGAAGGAAAGCATCCTAACTACCTAAACTACAAATGTAATTTTACATATGTGCAAACCAGAGGCGTAACTAGAACCTTCAGGGCCCCGGTGCAAGAAACCATTAACCGCCTTAGCGGTATCCCCGAGCGTGACTCGGGGTAGGAATTTTCTGCTATTAGCGGTATCCCCGAGTCACGCTCGGGGTCAATGGGCAGAGCGTGCAGACAGCGCAGCGGAGCGTCCCTTACCTTATCCTGGCGATCCAGCGATGAGCTCTCATTGCTGTGACCGCCAGTGAGATCTCCGCCGCTCGTCTGTCGGTAGGAGGACTTCCTAGTTCCGTTCCCTGCAGCAGCAATGCTGCATGGGAGCGGAACTAGGGAGGGAAAGTCAAAAAAAAAAAAAAAAAAACGTTACACAAAACACATTTTATATTATATATATGCATATATATATATATATGCATATATATATATATATATATATATATGCATATATATATATATATATATATATATATATATATATATATATATATATGCATATATATATATATATATATATATATATATATATATGCATATATATATGCATATATATATGCATATATATATATATATATATATATATATATATGCATATATATATATATATATATATATATATATATATATATATATATATATATATATATGCATATATATATATATATATATATGCATATATATATATGCATATGTATATATGTATATATATATATATACCTATATACACACACACACATATATATATATATATATATATATATATATATAAAATTATATTATTGATTCGATTATAATTCATGCGTTATATATATATATATATATATATATATATATATATATATATATATATATATATATATACACACACACATATATATATATATATATCTATATACACACATATATATATATATATATATATACACACATATATATATAATATATAACGCATGAATTATAATCTAATCAATAATATAATTTTATTATATATATTATATATTAAATAATAAAATAATATTATTGATTCGATTATAATTCACTTGTTTGTGTTTCAAATTTATCACATCTGGGATGTCTACTAGAGACTTGTTTTGGTCAGGTTTAAGTCAGTAATTACTAAGAATTGTAGGCCTATAATACATAACGCCAAATTTCCATGAAAAGAATTGTACCGCTTTTGGAACAGAATTCCTGACAGAATCATACCGCCAGGGAGGTTAAGGGCCCCCCGGACCCCTGGCCGGGGCCCTTCCCTTCAAGCCTGGGGCTCTTCCCACTAATCCTGGGGCGCTTTAATATCATTGCAGGGCCCTTTATTACGGTCCTGCAGTGGGACCCTTTCACAAGTTCTGCAGTGGGCCCCCTTCCTGCCATCTTGGGGCCTCCCCACGGTCGTGGAATGCCAGGGCCCGATTACAAGTATGACCTTTGCGATCCTGGAAGTTCACCCACTGGCGTCAGTAGTTTTTATTTTTTGGTATTTTAATTGTATTATTTTTTATTGTTTTATTTACATTTTCTACACTGTCACTGACTATAACTCTGTCCATTCAGAAAAGGAAGGAGCTGGTAAATTACATATTTACCGACACCCTTCCTAGTTCTCTATTGTGACACATCCCCTGCAGCAGCCGGCAGGAGAGGGGAGGGAGCACAGTGAGGGGGGGGGGGGGGACGACCAGGGGAGCACACTTCTCAGGGGATGCTTCACTCCGGCATCCCTTTCTCTGAAGAGGCAAGGAGCTGCTACCCTTTCCTCAAAGGTAGCAATCCGCACACAGTTTCCTTCAGCATTACTCTGGCTCACTGGCCCAAAAGATCTTCACAAAATGTCCTTTAAACAAAGTATCTTTGCAAAGTGTCTTCTCTCAACACTCTTTTTCCACATTTTGTCATGTTACAGCCTTATTCCAAATTTGAATAAATTCATTATTTTTCTCAAAATTCTACAAACAATACCCCATAATGACAATGTGAAAGAAGATTGTTTGAAACCTTTGCAAATTTATTAAAAATTAAAAGCGGAAAAAAAAAACCAATCACATGTACATAAGTATTTACAGCCTTTGCTATGACACTACAGTAAAAATTGAGCTCAGGTATATCCTGTTTCCACTGATCATCCTTGAGATGGTTCTACAACTTGATTGGAGTCCACCTCTGGTAAATTCAGTTGATTGGACATGATTTGGAAAGGCACACACCCATCTTTATAAGGTCCCACAGTTAACAGTTCATGTCAGAGCACAAACCAAGCCATGGAGTCCAAAGAATTGACTGTAGACCTCTGAGACAGGATTTAATCGAGGCACAGATCTGGGGAAGGGGACAGAAACATTTCTGTAGCATTAAGCATTAAAGATCCCAATGAGCACAGTGGCCTCCATTATCTGTGAATTTAAGAAGTTTGGAACCACCAGGACTCTGCCTAGAGCTGGCCGCCCGGCAAAACTGAGCGATCAGGGGAGAATGGCCTTAGTCAGGGAGATGACCAAGGACCCGATGGTCACTCTGACAGAGCTCCAGCTTTCTCTGTGGAGAGAGGAGTACCTTACAGAAGAGTAACCATCTTTGAAGCACTCCACCAATCAGGCCTGTGTGGTAGAGTGGCCAGACGGAAGCCACTTCTTTGTAAAAGGCACATGGCAGCCAGCTTGGAGTTTGCCAAAAGGCACCTGAAGGACTCTCAGACAATGAGAAACAAAGTTCTCTAGTCTGATGAATCAAAGATTGAACTCTCTGGCCTGAATGGCAAGCGTCATGTCTGGAGGAAACAAGGCACCGCTCATCATCTGGCCAATATCATCCCTACAGTGAAGCATGGTGGTGGCAGCATCATGCTGTGTGGATGCTTTTCAGCAGCAGGAACTGGGAGACCAGTCAGAATCGAGGGAAAGATGAATGCAGCAATGTACAGAGACATCCTTGATGAAAACCTGCTGGAGATTGCTCTGGACCTCAGACCAGGGCAAAGGTTCATCTTCCAACAGGACAATGGCCCTAAGCACAAGATAGCAAAGGAGTGGCTATGGGACAACTCTGTGAATATCCTTGAGTGGCCCAGCCAGAGCCCAGAACCTGATTGAACATCTCTGGAGCGATCTGAAAATGGCTGTGCACCGACGCTCCCCATCCAACTTGATGGAGCTTGAGGTCCTGCAAAGAAGAATGGGAGAAACTACCCAAAAGTAGGTGTGCCAAGCTTGTAGCATCATACTCAAAAAGACTTGAGGCTGTAATTGGTGCCAACAAAGGCCGTGAATACTTATGTACATGTGATTTTTTTTGTTTGTTTTCTATTTTTAATAAATTTGAAGAGATTTCAAACAAATTTCTTTCACGTTGTCATTATGGGGTATTTTTTGTAGAATTTTGAGGAAAATAATTAATTGAATCCATTTCGGAATAAGGCTGTAACATAACAAAAGGTGGAAAAAGTGAGGCGCTGTGAATACTTTCCGGATGCACTATATGTATATATATATATATTTTTTTTTTTTTTTATTGTCTGTCTTTTTTTTGTTTATAGCACAAAAAATAACAAACGCAGTGGTGATTAAATGCCACCAAAAGAAAGCTCTATTTGTGAGGAAAAATTTATGTGCAGCGTTGCATGAATGCGCTATTGTCAGTTAATATAACGCAGTGCCGTTTAGCATAAAATGCTCTGGTCATCTTCTGGAGGTCAAGTGGTAAACACCCTGACCTGAACTGAAAATAGAAGAAAGAAAGCTTAAGAAAGAAAATGAATTCAGCCATCACATCTAAGAATTGGTAAGCTGCAACAAATAATAAATAAATGTTTGCTTTTGGGTTTAAGCCCCCGTTCACACTAAGGCGACCTGTGAGGCGACCTGGTCGCCTCACAGGTCGCCGAAGGTCGCCTTCCATAGGGAAGCTGCGGACCCGTTCTAATAGGAGCGACACAAGTCGCTCCGACTTAGAAAAAGGGTCCGGAGCTCCTTTGGGGCGACCCGGAGCGACCGTCATAGACTTCAATGTTATGAAGTCCGTGCCAGCCGCTCCGAGGTCGCGGCGCGCTGCTCGCAACGTGACCTCGGAGGTCGCCCCCCCAAGTCGGATCGCCCCAGTGTGAACGGGGCCAGATACTGCTTTATTTGCTCTGACTATTTGTGCCTGTGTCAGATCTAATCACTGTTTAGCTCTCACCTGCACCAGGGTTAGACTGAGTAACTTGGGGATTGGGGGATATATCGTTTTCTGAGAGGAAATGTTAATTCTCAGACAACAAACAGAGGTCATGCATTACCTGTACAGTGCCATGCCTCATGTTTGAACATAAACTTCTAACAGTGGAGTGTGAAGGTTTACTCTACTATAGGCTGAGTATAAAGGGCAACAAAAGACACCATGAAACTACATGATCATCGCACATCTTATACAGGCAAAAAACACAAGGTGCAGGTAGGAAGGTTTATATAATGCCTCTAAAGAAATGTATTGAATATGGGTGTTTTTTTTGCCTAGACATTCAATTTTAAGTAGATCTAAACCCAATCACTACAATCTCATATAGGCTTTAAAAATGTTATTGAAAATCCTAAATTCTATTAATCCTATAATAACCAGTACACATGATAAGAAAATCGTACTAAAATTTCCATAGGAGGAACGATCTGGTAATTATCTGTTTGTTAGTATAGAACTTTCAACAGCCAATTCTGACTGTTCGAAAAATGAAGGTGCAAGCTAGAAAATTTTATCGTAAGCTAATAAAACATGCGATTTTTGTTCAATGTGTACAGTAATCATATAAAAATAATCAACCGTATTTGGTGGAAATGGCTGGAAGGGTCACATATATCAATTCCTCTTCTACTACACTAGTACATAGCTATATTTGTCTGTGTTTGCCTTTGTCGTTTGAGAATTTTCATACAAGTTAATACAATTTTCGGTTTCCTCACGACACGCACATTTGTGGAAAATTGGACGATCGTTCCTCTGATTCTTTCATAGTGTGTTTTGGGCTTTAGTCTACAAAGTTTCAGGTCTTGGAGTAAATCCACCTCTTGGAGATACTACATCAGCGTGGGGGTGTATTAACACTTTATGACCTTAGGCTGGTAACTTTTTTTTTTTTTTTCAATATCACTGCCCTTATGGCATTTAGTTTTACCATTATTAAGAGAGTTACAACCAAAAATTTAAATGTATTTTTTGGGGATTTTATGTCATAGACCAACACAATGTGGCACATAATTGTGAAGTGGAAGGAAAATGATAAATGGTTTTCAACATTTTTTACAAATATCTGAAAAGTGGGGCGTGCATTTGTATTCAGCCCCCCTGAGTCAATATTTTGTAGAAAAATCTTTCGCTGCAATTACAGCTACATTTTTATTTTTTATTTTGGTATGTCTCTACCAGCTTTGCACATCTGGAGAGTGAAATTTTTGCCCATTCTTCCTTTGCAAAATAACTTAAGTTCTGCCAGATTGGATGGAAAGCATCTGTCAACAGCAATTTTCAAGTCTTGCCACAAATTCTCAGTTTGGAATCTTCTTTTAAATAACTTAAAAAATAACTTTAAAATAAAAAAATTCATGTTTTTATGCATATTGAAATTGTTTGTCAATACAAAAAGCGAACAAAAGAAGATGCATCAGCCAAGTGCATTATACCACAACATTTAATAAGAAATGGTCATCATTTTCACGCTTTGCTGGGTTTTTTTTGCCATCCTCTGGATCAACTGTGGGTAAAGGATTGTGTATAAAGGATTGTATGATTTTCTTCTTTTTTTTTAGGATTTTTTTTCTCCCTTTTATTGGTTGAACTAGATCAGTTATGGCGAACCTTGGCACCCCAGATGTTTGGAAGTATATTTCCCATGATGCTCATGCACTCTGCAGTGTAGTTGAGCTTCATGGGAAATGTAGTTCCAAACCATCTGGGGTGCCAAGGTTCGCCATCCATGAACTAGATGGATTTATGTCTTTTTTCAACCAGACTAACGTATGTAACTATATACTTACAAAAATGTGAATTAAAATCTCTCATCAAGCTACTCATTTATAGCCCCAAAGTCCTAGACAGAGTGCTTAGGGGGACACTCCAGAGCTTAGGGGGGACCTTGCTGGGGTCCAAACTGGCTGACGTGTATCAAAGGCAGCACCTTCTTCATTAAAGCTAAATGATTTGGCTCTGATGAGGAAGGTGCTGCCTTCCAAAACACGTCAGCCAGTTTGGATCCCCGCGGGGTCCCCCTGGGTGACCCTTAGGACTACGGACGAGTAACTCGATGAGATATTTTAATTCACATGTTTGTGAGTATAATTTATGATGACTTCCTATTAAATGTTGTGGGATAATGCACCAAGATGGTTCACCCTCTACCCCCAGTCCTATAGGAGAGCAAAGCTTAAAGTTACATCCTCATAATGTGAAGTCTTCTCCAATAAACGGTCAAGAGGGAAAAGAACCGCTCAAGTGAGGGGATAGTTCCAAACACATCCAACCCAGGTGCAGGCACGGATCCGCAGTCCTGATAGCAGCAAATGGAAGAGCACAAAAAGCCGCACAACCGGTTGAAGATGCAAAAAGTTAAAATCCAAATTTATTTTGCAGGCAAAAAGATAAAATTATCCAAGATGAAACCAAAACAGTCGGAGACATGGGGGGGAAAAGGGGAGCACGGCGGTTGACGCGTTTCACGGAGTCTTCCGCTTAGTCTTCTCCAATACCTGCACTGGGCTATCACATTTATGGAGGCATTTTCCATGTTTTTTTTTTAGTTTTGGGTGCATGGGTTCCCAAGAAAGTCCAAATATCGCTTCTTTGTCTTTTTCTAAATCCTAAAGTTATTTTAAGAGCTGGCTCACACCAGTTGCAGTCCAGTGCATTTTCAATCTCCTTAAAAAACACGTGCAAAGTATTTTCCATGTATTCCAATGACCCTAGTTCACACCAGTCCAGTGCTTTCCAGTGCAGTCAGCAAACGTAGAACCTACTGCATTTTTTTACATACATCTGGAATCCAGGAAAACATAAGTAAATGCACCAGAATGCATGTAAACGCACCAAAAATGCACTGGTATACAAGGGATTTTGATGTGTCAAAATAAAAAATGGGGGGGGGGGGGGAGCCCTGGAAAGAGTGTAAACACATATGCAAAAATGCACCCGGAACACAGAAACTGTGGTGTGCACCAGCCATAAATCTTTTTCAGCCATTAAGGTTTCTTGAAATAATACCTGGTGATCCTACCATGAAGGTTCTTTCTCGGGCACTTCCTGTTATGAGATGACAACTGTGTCCCAACTGTTGTGCCGCGTTGTCAGACAACTTGTTGCATAAGCCCCAGGTAGAGACTACAAGCCGCTGTATCAACACATGCAGGGCCACTGTTAGAAATCATGGGGCCCCCGTACAGCCTTCCTGATGGGCCCCTTTGACACCCCCTCCTGGCCCTGCCCATGACCCAGTCCCGCCAGCTACAGATGTTTTCTTGGGACCAAGAGCTGGTCGGCAGCTCAGTCTTTGTGCTGAGTGGAGCGGAGCACCTACATGAGATCACTCCACCAGGGACGGCAGTGGGTGACCGGCTGGAACTACAATATGCGGAGCAAAATTATGTGCCTGCCCTGCACCCTGAAATAGAAAAAAATAGAAAAAAAGTCCTCCTCTGCTCTCACCTGTAGAATGTAATTATACATAATAAATAAATAAATACACCCCCCTAAGCAAGTAGGAAGGAGGGTGAAGTATAGGAAGGCCTATTTTTTGGGGGGGAGAAATGAACTATAAAGCTGCCTATGCCCCCCTGTTGAGCTGATGGGGCCCAGGCCTGGTACAACAGGACTGGTGGTACTGCCTTATCTGTGGCCCTGGCACCATGGTCCACTGTTATTACTATCAGAAAGCCAGTCCAGAGAAGTGACATACAGCCAATGCTGGAGTGAATGCATATAGACAGGTAATAAAAAGGTAATATCCATACTGTGAAAAAAGTCAATTCCATGCAGGCTGCTTGCACTTAAAAGCAGTAAATCAGTTGTTGGAGCCATCTCCAACAACTTCCTGGACTCCTTATAGATGGCCGCCGCAATATATCTGACAGCAGCTGATTGTATACAGCTGTGAGGAGACTATTTAGAGGTATGCACATCAGTACAACATGACCCCTTGATAACATTCCATTGGACGAAACTCGTCGGGTGGAGAATTTGGTGCTGACGTCACGCCGCTGCTCGACTCCGGGTCGACAGTGGCTTTTAGATGTGAGTTCATATATACTGTCAGTTTTAGTTGTATGCATGCTTTTAAAACATTACTAAAAGTACTACACTATTTGATGCTTTTTCTGGCTCCTGGCGAGCTTTATTTATTCAGGGTTGGAGGCTCTAAAGAAGAAGTCTTGGAAGTCCTTATGCTTCAAAGGTCCCTGTTTAAGCAAAATGCTGTTATGGGCGTTTATGCTGGTCTAACAGCAGCTACTCTCTTCGGTGAGTGCGCATTTTGTATATTGGTGGTGGAAGATCACTGAAGCACCTCTGAGAAGAATTGTGTTTTCAGCATTGTTGTCATTATTTTGCAATTCTTGGGCACTTTATCAAGATTCCAGTTTTGCTATCTGGACTCTAATATATCATTTATTTATGTGTTTTTGTTTCATATGTTTGTGAGGCGCTGCACTTTTATTTCGCATATAGACATGTGGCTGTAACATTCTGGAGGAGATCAGACGCACTGAGAAAAATTGATTGAAAACAAAGTGGAAAATGAATTTTATTGGAAAAAAATGTGACAACTGTTTTATAATACACAGTGCTTTATCACAGGAATTCAGTTAGGATTTACATCTACTTTAAAGAATAAGAAAATACAGATATTTATAGCTCGAATCTCCCAAGTGAGCTGCAGGTGCTGCGTACAGCAGCTAATACAAGTGAATGGCTGTAGATGGCTGTATTCTTGGTAATGCTATTGGCTTGTGCATCTGCGTTTACTCATTTATTCACATAGGGCATATTACCTCTTATTTTCCTGCACTGCGTTTTCCCGTTATACATTTCAGGACATTGGATCTGATAAACATCCGTGCACAGAGGGCCCAACGCCAATCTAATTAGAATACAGGGTAACATTTTTACACCTAATGCAATCAATTACCGGTGACTGTCATTGGGAAGACCAGGAGCAGCAATGACCTTTCATCCCAATAGTGGCCTATAAACAGACACGGTGCAGGAGACGCTCCCTTATCTGTGAAGGAAAGGAAATCATCTGTGAGCGACTGCAATTTCCCAACATGTTACCACATCACTGAACGAAATAACAAGCACTACTGCCGCTCTAACATGTTCATTATTGGCCATGGCCAGTTGTTAACCCCTCCACAGCCCGATTATTAGAAGTGCTGCTCAAATAATTTGCAACTTTGCATTGTGTTGCGTTGCATTGGCTGAAATGCAGTAGTGCAGGCGCATTTTTTAGTGCACTGAGGTGCTTTGACAGCCCTTTAAAGTAAATGGGATGCCTTATTAGGTGGGTGGTCATAAAGTGTGTGTGTGTATATATATATATATAAATACTGTATATCTGTATATTATATATATATTATATATATATATACATATATATATATTATATTATATATATATATATATATATATATATATATATATATATATATATATATATATATATATTAGTGCATCTCAGAAAATTAGAATATCATCAAAAAGTTAATTTATTTCAGTAATTCAATTCAAAAAGTGAAACTTATATATTATATAGATGCATTACACACAGAGAGATATATTTCAAGCATTTCTTTATTTTAATTTTAATGTTCATGGCTTACAGCTAGTGAAAACCCAAAATTCAGTATCTCAGAAAATTAGAATATTACATAAGATCAATAAAAAAAAAAAGGATTTTTAATACAGAAATGTTGGCTTACTGAAAAGTATGTGGATGTACAGTAAAGTATGCACTCAATGGGTCGGGGCTCCTTTTGCATGAATTATTGCATCAATGTAGCGTGGCATGGAGGCGATTAGCTTGTGGCACTGCTGCTGAGGTGTTATGGACTCCCAGGTGGCTTTGATAGCGGCCTTCAGCTCGTCTGCATTGTTGCATCTGGTGTTTCTCAGCTTCCTTTTGACAATACCCCACAGATTGGGATTGGGAAAAATTATGGCCAATAGAATGCATTATTATCAAGCACACACGGCTTTAGGTGTATTTTTTTTTTTTTTTAGCTGTATTTTTCTCTAATGGAGCAGAGGCATCCATGGAGGAAAAAAACCTTCTGTATGCATGGGGCCTTAGACTCTTGATAGGGGAAATGAGGTTGTAGACTGGACTCTGGTGTAGGTAAGTGTCCCATCTGGGTGTAGAGGCTTTATAATACATAAATAGTGTACTATGACTATAGCTAGGACCTTGAAGTAATAAGAAGAAAGTTAATAGGTATGAGAGTGCAAACAGATTTTTAAATACAGATAAAGTTTATGAATTGCATTCTTCATTTAAAAATGTTATTGCTTTTTAGGGTTCAAGGTTCCCCATAAGGGTTGAGACTCTTTTAATGTCTGTACCTAAGGTTTAGCTCCCAAAATGATGACATAACAGTAAAAAGCAGCTTGCTCTGGTCTTAATTCTAAGACTCTTGGACCACTTGTTTCAAGGGCAATATTCACTTGTTCTTGGACCACTTGTTGCAAGACAATGTCCTTTGGATATACAGTAGAAGAAGCAGATAGTTGAATAACCTACTAACAGTTTGACTGATTGTAGAAGGTCTCCTTTATGTTTCAGTTTAGGCTATTATAGAGGCCATCAATGGCCACTTACGGAGATCTTTATTTATTTTGACATTGGTGAGGCACTTTGTCTCCTGTACTTCTGTGTCTTTACCTATAGGGCTCATGTACACTGCAGCTGCTAAACGGATGTTTAGGAGCAGTTAGGCGTTTTTTTTTTCAGCGGCCCTTGAACTCTTCTCTATGTTATCTTATGTGTACATGTGCATGTGAGTCATTTATAGTAGTTTAGAGTTTAGAGGGAGGTTGAGGTTACAGGCAATTTTTTTGAAAGCAGAAAAATTATGTTCAGGACTGTAGTTTACCGGCATTTCAAACACCAAATACTAGTAACCCGCGTTTATAAGTGTTTTTAACCACTTTACCCCCAGCCCTATTTCGGACACTTTTTGTTCACAAGTTAAAACCAGTATTTTTTCCTAGAAAACTACTTAGAACCCCCAAACATTATATATATTTTTTTAGCAAAGACGCTGGAGAATAAAATGTCGGTCATTGCAAAATTTTTTGTCACGCGGTATTTGCGCAGCGGTCTTTAAAACGCCATTTTTTTGGAAAAAATTTGAAAAATCACATTTCACTAATTTTAAAAAATACTAAGTTAGCCCATTTTTTTTGTATATTGTGAAAGAACATGTCACGCCGAGTAAATAGATACCAAACATGTTACGGTTTAAAATTGCGCCCCCCCGTGGGATGGCGACAAACTACGGTCAATAGAGATCTCAATCTGCGACGCTTTAAATTTATTTAACGGTTACCAGTTTTGAGTTAGAGTGTAGCTCTTTTTTTTAAATTATTGCCCACGCTCTGGCGATCGCGGCGATACCTCACATGTGTGGTTTGAACAGCGATTTCATTTGCGGTTTTTTTTTGTGCGCGAGCTAACGGTGACGGGGGCGGCTAAATTTTTTTTTTTTTTTCCTATTTATTTTTTCTTTTTTTTAACTTTATTACAGGTTTTTTTAAAAAAAAAAATCTGATCACTTTTATTGCTGTCACAAGCAATGTAAACATCCCTTGTGACAGCAATATGTGTGACAGGTACACTTTATGGAGGGATCGAGGGTCTAAAAGACCCTAGACCCCTCCACTACACTTCCCTGTATGCAAAATGCAGAAAACGGCATTTTTGCATACAGCCGTTTTTTAAATCTGCCGCCTTTTGCGGCACAGTAACCCGGATGTGACGTCATGGACGCCGCCTCCGGGTTACGTCATCGGAGACCCGATCGATGCCGTTTCCGGCATTCATCGGGACTCCATCCAGCCGGCGGACGTGCCGGCTGGGTGCTCGGGGCTCCCGGTGGGACGGGAGCCCCGAGCAAAGCCGCGGAAGGCGGCGGGAGGGGGGGGGACGTCCCCTCCCGCCCCCCCGGGTAACGATCGAGCGGCTCCCGAGCCGCATCGATCATTACCGACGGAAAGCCGACCGCCGGCTTCAAACAACGGTACCGGGATGATGCCTCTAGCTAGAGGCATCATCCCGGTATAACCACTCAAAGTCAGCCGACGTAGATCTACGTGGCTGGTCGTTAAGTGGTTAAAGGGGAAAACATTTCTGAAACTTTTCGAACATATAAAAATTTCAGCACATGCTGTTGCCTACGCCAATGGATAAGTTCAGTAGTGACGAACTCTGGTCCTCTCATGCAATTTTCTACGTCTTCGGAGCCTCATACTGTAGCTGCTGACTTTTAATATTAGGACACTTACCTGTCCTGGAGTCCAGCGATGTTGGAAACCGCAGCCAATGTTTTCATCAGCTGTCGGGTGCAGCCGCCGCCATTGCCGGTAAGGGAACCCGGCAGTGAAGCCACGCTGCGCACTCGGATTGGCTCAGCGTCGGGGGAAGGAGGAGGGGGCATAACTTCCGTGGGACAGCACCGCGGTGCCGTCTCCCGGAAGTAGGGAAGGGTACCTGTCAAAAACAAGTACCCGTTCCCCCCAAATGAGCGTAAGTTCCACTTTTCGGTGGAACTATGCTTGAAGTGTACTTCTATCAACATGAAGCTAGTGAACTTTACGGCACCCAGTCTAGGTGGCTGAAGCACTACTGAGCTAAAACATGGCAGTGCTTAAACTACTAAACACACTGCCCTGCATTTCCAAAAGTTTACAAGATAAAAATGTGTGCAATTTATAGGGGATTAGCTATTTAAACAACCAGGGCAAGAATCAGAGCCACTCAAAAGCATAGACTGTATTCGAAATATGATTGATTAATGTGTATTTTCAACCCTGGGTAAGTTCAGACAGAACTTTTATTTTATTCATGTTTTGCATAGAGGGGGGAAGGGGTTCTATCTAATTTCACATTTTCATTTATGTCTATGTACCGATTGGGGAAACTTCCCATCACTTCCTGTCATCAGAACTTTTGTGTGGGCTGAACTTCCTGTTTTCCTTCTCTGTAGTACATTCTCCTTATGTCCCAAAGGAGAATTCGCTAGGAAACCAAAGACATTATCACCAGGCCCTATGAGCCAGGTGACATTTCCAAAGTCATAAATGGAGAACACATTTCAGAGAAGGAGAGAAAGCTCAGCTTAGAGCAAGACTCTGATGGTCATTGAGAGAGCAATCAGGGGCAAGAGGGAAGAATATCTCCCCATGCAGTAAAACAGAGAATGCTTGGGTTGCTTTGCATTGCCGGTTCCTGCTGTAGAAGTAGGAGGAAAAGAAGACCTCCCTCTGCCATCTTATCCCAGTAGTCAAATATTGCTCAGACAAGTCTTTCAAACCTCCAAACCCTTTCAAAAGGGTCTACCGGGCCATAAATATGAGAATGTTACCAGGATAGTTAATGCTCAACATGTCTATGGTTATCGTAGCTGGTATAGTATAAATCTTGAAAGACACAAACTAAATCTGCAAGAAAAGTTATAAGGATTTGGCCTAGCAGGCCTGCTTAGTAAAGATGCATGTATTGGATACAGGTCTGATTGAGTTCATATATAAATCAGTAGCACATAGTTTTTGCAAGGAGAGTCCGCAGAAACACTCCTACGTTTCTTGAGCATTTTGACAGGCAGCAATAGGGAGCAGGTTTCTGGGTTATGGCAACTTATTAATGCACAGATAGCTTTGTTTTTTGGGTGAGGGGGTGGAGGGCACAGGTGAAGCTTATAAATGACTTAAGCAGGCCTCCCCAGGCCATTCTATATTTTTGTTGTATTATTATTTGCTCGCCACATTCTCTATCAATATTCGTCCTGTTGGCTCTGGGTTCAGAGCGCTGGGCCGCGGCATGAGGTGCCTATAGAGTTTTAAACAGGTCTCGGTGTGATTGGTGGCTGTGTCACAGTGAATATTATTCAATGTCACGCTTTGAGCCGCTGCTGTCAGACAGTGTTGGCCTGGCCGCTCCGGCCCTGCACAACATGATCGCAGTATTAATGGCAGCTGTTCCCAGAGGCTCCTGTGATGAATATTGTTTCGTTATCGCTGCCGTGTTCATGCTGCAGGACATCATTACCTCACTGCAATGAGCCTAGGAGTTTTCAATTCTATTTTCTTTAACTCCCTAAATGCTGGCATCGAGCAATGGACCCGGGGCTCGGTTGTATTTAATTATTGGTTTTAACGGTCATGTTTTGTCCTTCGTATAGCTGCCATGTATAATCATCTTCTTCTTTAAAGAGGATGTGTTACCTGCTGCCTAACAGTAGGATTATGTATTGTAGTGTGACGTGGCATCAGACAGTGTTTTCTGGTTTCGGAGGTTAAAGGTTTAGTTTTTCATGGATGTTGATATTAGTTTACTTTTTCGTGTTTGTTCTCCTATAAAATTTTCCATTTGATTGCTGTGTATTTCTAACTCTAGGCCTCCTGGAACCTTGTTCCTTAACAGACAAGGCCCTAAATGCAGGTACCACTCGGTAAAGCGTTCAGCCTCGTCTGCCATAGACTTTGACAGGCTATCTACAATGTGGCTTAATGCTGCACTTGTCCCTCCTTGGTGCACTGCCGCTAAACACCCCAATGTGCAATGGGCCATAATCCCCTTTAGAGGCTTTCTCTGCAGCATTTTCTGTCTGGGGGATCGGACACCTGTATTTGCTCTATGTGCAGCATGATGACCGGCTCCCTCAACCTTCCTGTGTAGTTTTCCCTAAAATCATGCTAAGGTGCCAATGTAGGTACATCAGCGCAAACTGGGCCTGATTATTAAAATTTATTTTTTGATTGGACTCAACCCCGCCCACCATTATTTCTAAAGTCTCAGTGTATAACGGGAAATTTAGTTTACTGAGATGCACCAACGATCCCAAGAATATATCGAGCACCTAAATCCCTGGTGCCCAACCAAAAGCCCTTGGGCATTTTTTGGACAGATTTTGGTGCCCCTGCAGACTCCAATCTATGTTTGCCTATTCCCCTGTTATAGCAATGATTTCTAGCAGTCTTATATAATATGTCTCCAGTCTATGACTATCTCCTGAAGAATCTCCTCAGACTCCAACAACTCAGATGGCATTTTCCCAGTCTTTGACAGACTTCTGCAGCATGTCTGCAGTCTCTGACCATCTCCTGTATCACGCCTGCAGTCTTTAGCCATCTCTTTATCCAGGAGAGGACTTGGCCAGGGGGCAGGGGGGCAATGCCCCATAAAAAGGCTGCACTGTTTCTGCCACAGACATGCCTAAAGGATTCCTGGTGAAGAAAAGTAAAAAGACCCTGCCGCTGACCTACTGAGTGTGGGTTGAAGACAATGACAGAGCGCAGGCCTCTTCGCCTATCCCCCCCCCCCCCCGCCCCCCAGGGATGGATAGTGTAAACTGTGTCTGAGCAGAGATCGGTTCCATGCCCCACTGGAGCCCCAATCAAACTGTCCCAGCTCCCCCCAACTGCCCCCTGCTGGCCAGGTCGGGAACCCGGTTTCGGCCTGTGGGTAGAGAGTACCTGTAGCAGGGCTTCAGCCTGGAATGGGGGTCAGGAGGGGGCTGGGAAGAGGGAGAATGGGAGGAGGGCCGAGTCGCTGCACCATGGGCCTCTAGTTTATACTTGCCCCCGGGCTGAAACTTGCCAGTCAGCCCCTGCTTGTATCCTGTTCACAGTCTCTGACCATCTCCAGCATTTTGTCAACAGTCCCTGACAATCGTCCTGTATTATAACCACAGTGTCTCTTGTATCATGCCCATAGTCTTTGATTATATCCTGTTTTGTGTCTGCTATCTTTGACGCTGAATATTCACTGAATTTTATGTGCCGCCCTTTGGTGATGTTGGGGGCCGCACTCAAGGCCCCTCATATCAAGAAAGTTGGGCACCACAAATCTAAATAGTCCTTCCTCTTAGGTTAGGCTTCATTGAGAGTGCAAAATTATAATGTCCCAGCAATTTCTTTTAATGCTTTTTCAGACAAAATAAGCAAGCCCTGAAAATTATTGTGCTCATTCGCCTTGTGGCTAAAGGGAAGTCTTAGATGGAAATATGACCACTTAGCATTAAACACCTTTTTCTCTTCCACATATCTTTATTAATATTTTCCCCATATTTACATGCTGACCAGCAAAAGTGACAGAGATGGGGTGAGCACAAACTATAAGGGCAAATACACACTTGTCTCTTTTTCTGTGCAGTGTGAATAAAAAAAAAGGGTCATGCACTTCTTTTGGGTGATTTTTGCATGTAGAGCAGCCTATTGAAATCAATAGGCTGCCCTGACTGTGATACGCTAAATCATACAAAAATACGCACGCACCACTGCACTTGCCTAGCTGTGAGCGAAGCCCTAGGTAAATCTTCACACTATATAACTGGTGATAAATCTAAAGGAGATTGTACAATGATATTCAGATGCAAAGAGAAATCACTCCAATCAGGGCCCAGACAGCACTATATTTTTATTTTTATTTCAAAACTACAAAAGAAAAATTGCCATTGCACTTCAAAGACTACCTAATATGAATCTTTGCTAAATATATTAAAAATCATCGTGATTTTTACATTTATAGGTGCTCAAGTGACCGTAACCCCCCGAGCACTGCACCTCCCTCTACATGTGAGGGGCATAATACCTTACCCTAACCCTCACAGAGCTAAAGCGAGGCAAAGAGTAGGGCAGGAGCTTTTTGGGTGGTGTACAGGTAGCACAGTTGGAGTGTCCTCCACTATTACAATACATCAAAGAAAGCATCTCAAGACATCAGAGAAAGCGTCTGGCATGCCCCATCATTCTGCATAAATTATTAGCCTATGAAGCTTCTGCATGTGCACAGTGCACTGTCCATTTGCATGGAATCAGTATAGTGTTGCCAGCCGACACTGGACCTGGTATGATCAACAGAGCACTGACAGAATCAACAGGTAATTTCTTTGCAATAGCAAAGGCTCTCAAAAATTAACACAAAATGGATGGTTTTTCTAGGTTTTTTTTTTAAAAAAAAATTAAAAATGTTTCCTGGCTTAACTAACTCTAATATTTCCAATGACTTCTTTTCCTCCACTTCAGCAGCATCTGATCCTGATGAGGGAAGTACAGTTTTGGCCCCCAAAGCATGTTGGATTGTTATCTTTAATTTCTACAATGGAAAAAACACAGCTGGATTCTCTAATCATTGGTGTGGCCCCTTGAATGGAAGGTTGGGTTCACTCCAGTATAAGGAAACCAGTGCAGACTTATGCACATGTGTATACTTCTTAAAATGGCCCTGTGCATTAACGCGCATGTTCCACACAGTTATTGGTTCCCAGCAGCCTTTAAAAAATGGAGCACTGCAGAGAGAGGTTGCTGAGTAGTCTTCACCTAGTTCCCAATTACCTATGACCTGACCTGGTAATTCTGCCTTTCTGTGTATGC
Organism: Pelophylax lessonae; assembly: GCF_965119305.1. Classification (NCBI taxonomy): domain Eukaryota; kingdom Metazoa; phylum Chordata; class Amphibia; order Anura; family Ranidae; genus Pelophylax; species Pelophylax lessonae. The sequence goes on along the minus strand of NC_138776.1, from coordinate 77,659,981 downwards.
CTTCGGACCTGCCCCTGGATCTTCGCCTCCTTGGCATGTCTTTTGTACTTTGCTTTGTACATTATCTGTCTGGCTGGTACTGACTTGCTTGTTTCCTAGATTTTGTTCTTGCTTCGTGATTTGGTACTATGTTGTTTGGCTGTTTCTAAGCTCGGCTTGTGCCCCAACTCTGCCTCCTGATCTGGAACCCCACTGCCTGGCTGTATCCACCTTTATCAAGTGCCCCAAACGAATTCCTTTCACCTGCTTCAGTACCCCAGTGTTCCTATGCTTGGTTCTTGCTCCATGTTCGGAAGTCCTCTGCTTTAAACATCTGGTAGCCATACAAATCCAATACTATGTGCAATTCCACCACTTGTGTCGCTCTATGTCTTCATACTTTCTGTCACCACCTTCAGGAGTGCTGGGCAGGGGGATGCAAGAGAAGCCCCCTTTCATCTACCTGGTACATGATACCCTTATTTGCGTACAGAACATTCTCCTAGCAATAAAAAAGCCAACAGATGATTTACCTTTTCTGCGCTTTAAAAAGCTAGAAGAGACATCTATGACAATAGGGTTTATTTACTAAAGCTGGAGAGTGCAAAATCAGGCTCACTTCTGCATAGAAACCAATCACTTTCTAACTTTAGCTTGTTCAATTCGCCTTTGGCAATAAAACCTGGAAGCTGATAGGTTTCTTTGCTGTGATTTTGCACCCTCCAGCTTTAGTAAATCAACCCCGATGTGTTTATTCAGTTACCTTTTTTAAGTTATTGCCCACAAAGAGCTAGTAGTGGTAGGTCAATAAAATGGACCCTTTCTGTAATGTTGGAGATGTTTTGTTGCTTCTCCAAGCCGCTTTTTCAGTTCTTGGAGCTCAAGAAGTGGTTTGGAGATTCTAGGAAACATCATCATCGATCCAGTTGAATGAAAACCTTCACAGACATAGAAAACATAGAAAAATTATGGCAGAAAAAAAGATCAAGTGGAGTCTGCCCTTTTTTTAAATTTAATTTATACATGTTTTTCATTTTTTTTTTTGTTTTGTTAACTTTTTGGTTATGTAAAGATCTATGTTTGTCCCAAGCATGTCTGAATCTACTTACTGTGGACTAACTCATCACCTCTGCTGGAAGTCTATTCCAAGCATTAACTACTTTTAAGATTCGTTTTGAACTTTCCTAATGCTAGTTTGAGGTCATGTCCCCATCTTCTTGATCTTGGCTTCATATTGAAAATACTGCCCTCCTGAACCTTATTCACCTCCTTGATGTATTTAACCAGTTCAGGATCACCCACCGCATATATAGGGCAGCTCGGCTGCGCAAAATCATGTACATGTATGTGATTTTGTGCAGTAGATGTTGGGGGCACGCGCACGCCACTGGAGCGCCGCTTCCCCTGTGATTGGACACAGCCAGAGCCAATCAGCGGGTCCGGTGGCCACCGTGGCCGCCAGAAGCCGCAGATCGTTCCAAGGAGTGACAGAACGGCGGTCTGCCTATGTAAACAAGGCAGACCGCTGTTCTGACAGGGAGGAAAAGAGAGATCTGAAACACAGATCTCTCTCTTCTTCCAGTGCACCCACTCCCCCCACAGCTAGAAAGCACTCCCTAGGGGCACACTCAACCCCTTGATCGTCCCTGGTGTAATGCCAGTGTCATTTATACAGTAACAGTGCAGTTCTTTAGCACTGATCCCTGTATTAGGGTCACTGGTCCCCGAAAAGTGTCACTTTGTGTCAGATTTTCCACCGCAATGTCACAGTCCCGCTAAAAATTACTGATCGCAGCCATTACTAGTAAAAGCAATAAAAAAAATAAAAAGTCCATAAATGTATCCCGTAGTTTGAAGACGCTATATCTTTTGTGCAAACCAATCAATATACATTTATTAGGATTTTTTTTTCTACCAAAAATATGTAGCAGAACACATATTGGCATAAATTTATAAAAAAAAGTTTGATTTTTTAATTTTTTTTTATTGGGTATCTTTTAGAGCAGAAAGTGAAAAAATATTGTTTTTTTTTTTTTTTTTTCTAATTATGGTTCTTTTTTTGTTTATAGCGCAAGAAATAAAAACCGCAGAGGTGATCAAATACCACCAAAAGAAAGCTCTATTTGTGGGAAAAAAAGACATAAATTTTATTTAGGAACAGCGTCGCATGACCACGCTATTGTCAGTTTATAGCAACAAAGTGTCGTATGACAAAAAATGGCCTGGTCAGGAAGTGGTTAAAGGTTTCAATCATGTCCCCCCTTTCCCTTCATTCCTCCAGACTGTACATATTATGTCCCTTAAGTCTCTCCTCGTAGGTTTTATCCCCCAGACCTTTCACCATTTTTGTTACCTGTTACTGGACTTGTTCTATCTTATCTTATCTTTTTGTAAGTGAGGCCTCCAGAACTGGACACAGTATTCCAAATGAGGTCTAAGGATCTATAGAGGGGAATCAAACATATTACCCACAAACATCACCTTACTCATTCGTAAACTGCATCAGGGAACATAACATGGAGAATATGGTTGGTTACTATGACCAACAAAGACAGAACCTCTTTTGAGCACATTTTACATCCTATTTTTTTCCACATTGGCAATCTGCACCTCCAACCAGCAGGATTATTCTGAAGATAACATCTATGCTATGCCTCACCCTCACACTACAAAGGCCCTGGAAATAGTTCAGTATGGCCAGCTGCCAATATCCAAGACCCCCTTGTGAATGGGGACAGGTTACGATCAGTGACCTTTGTGGTCGGTGTATGCCTAGGACATCTCTGTGGGATCTGGCTGAATGACCCAAACCTTAGGCTTCAGTTTGATCTGCGCTCTGCATTCTGCTTTGGCTTGCCAGCGGAGACAGAAAGATAGAGATCCTAGTGATAAGCCTGCTGCAACCTCAATAAAAGCCTCACAAAGGCTGGGAAACAACGAGAAATTAGATTAAACAGCAGCAATAGTGGCTGAATTGAAACAAGAAGTTAATATGTCCCCCTCCGACCGGCTCTGTCATTACCCTGAATCATATGCGCCCATTTAGTAAATAATGCTTATCGCCTGCAAATCTCTCCTTCCCCACCAAGGCTTTATGCTTTATTTCTGTAAAGATTGCATGAATAATTAACACCTTCCATGCCGGAGACAAGCCGGTGATCTACGAGAAAAAGGTGGAAGGCGCTCCGGTAATAGTGGCAATCCAGCAGAGACTTGTTTGATATAGCTGTAGTGAAGCCACTCACCCATAGAACACATTTTCTGGATAATTACATTTTTCTTTATTGTATAAGCCCGCGTTCTTCTCCCACAGTCCTCCTGGACCAGTCACAAGCCATGTATTATAAAAAGCCATTCCATCATTTTACCGACGCGTTTAACTTTAAACAAGGCTTTAAAAAGGACATTGAGATCGCACATTTTTTTTGTGATGGGGTAATGTAATCAATTCAGGAAAATAAAACGGCAGGTTATGCTTTTCCTTTGTGTGCCTGATTGGAAAAATGGTGTGTTCTTTTAAGCTGTAAGATAGATTTCTATATGCATAACTATAATCAAGTATTCATTTTTATTTGTTATTATTTTACTTACGGTATTCGCTTAGACATCTATCTTACCTATCTATAGCATGAGCTACATACACTATATATATAAATATATATATATATATTACAGTATCTCACAATAGTGAGTACAAACCTCACATTTTTGTAAAATATTTTATTATATCTTTTGATTTGACAACACTGAAGAAATTACACTTTGCTACAATGTCGATAATTTCTAAACCACTGGCAACAAAAGTCAGTACACCCCTAAGTGAAAATGTTGAAATTGGGCCCAACGTGTCATTATTTTGTGTGGTCACCATTATTTTCCAGCACTGCCTTTAACCCTCTTAGGCACGGAGTTCACCAGAGTCCTCTTCCACTCCTCCATGACGACATCATGGAGCTGCTGGATGTTAGAGACCTTGCGCTCCTCCACCTTCGGTTTGAGGATGCCCCACAGATGCTCAATAGGGTTTAGGTCTGGAGACATGCTTGGCCAGTCCATCATCTTTACCCTCAGCTTCTTAAGCAAGGCAGTGGTCATCTTGGAGGTGTGTTTGCGGAGCTTATCATGTTGGAATACTGCCCTGTGGCCCAGTCTCTGAAGGGAGGGGATCATGCTCTGCTTCAGTATGTCACAGTACATGTTGACATTCATGGTTCCCTCAATGAATTGTAGCTCCCCAATGCTGGCAGCATTCATGCAGACCCAGACCATGATGCTCTTCCCACCATGCTTGACTGTAGGAAGGCACACTTGTCTTTGTGCTCCTCCCCTGGTTGCTGCCGCACATGCTTGACACCATCTGAACCAGATAAGTTTATCTTGGTCTCATCAGACCACAGGACATGGCTCCAGTAATCCATGTCCTTAGCCTGCTTGTCTTCAGCATACTGTTTGTGGGCTTTCTTGTGCATCATCTTTAGAAGAGGCTTCCTTCTGGGATGACAGCCATGCAGACCATTTTGATGCAGTGTGCGGCGTATGGTCTGAGCACTGACAGGCTGACACCCCACCCCTTCAACCTCTCCAGCAATGCTGGCAGCATTCATACATTTATTTCCCAAAGACAACCTCTGGATATGATGCTAAGAATGTGCACTCAACTTCTTTGGTCTACCAGTTCTGAGTGGAACGTGTCCTGTTAAACAGCTGTATGGTCTTGGCCACCATGCTGCAGCTCAGTTTCAGGGTCTTGCAATCTTCTTATAGCATAGGTCATCTTTATGTAGAGCAACAATTCTTTTTTTCCAGATCCTCAGAGAGTTTTTTTTTCCATGAGGTGCCATGTTAAACTTCCATTGACAAGTATGAGAGAGTGAGAGCAACAACACCAAATTTAACACACCTGCTCCCTATTCACACCTGAGAGGGAAAATGGCTAATGGAAAATGGCTTAGGGGTGTACTCACTTTTGTTGCCAGCGGTTTAGACAGTATTAGCTGTGTGTTGAGTTATTTTGAGGGGACAGCAAATTTACACTGTTATACAAGCTGTACACTCACTACTTTACATTGTAGCAAAGTGTCATTTCTTTAGTGTTGCCACATGAAAAGATAATAAAATATTTACAAAAATGTGAGGGTTGTACTCACTTTTGTGAGATACTGTATATATGTACAGTGGGAATAGAAAAGAATCACCCCTTTAAAATATTCACATTTTGTAACTTATATAACATCCAAGTGAAAGATACTGTATAACACCAACATATCAGGAAAAAAAAAAAATCTAAATTCAAAAATAGAATCACTGAGTTGGAAAAAGGATCACTCGCTTCTAAAAATGACTTGTAATCTCAATCAGATGTAGCTAATTACCTTCTCAAGGGCACATAAAGCCATTTGACTTTCTACTGTGATCAACTGTGGTCATTATGATTAGCTCAGCATGGAAAAAGCTTTCCTGGAGCATTTCAGTTCCTGGTAGTGCAACTGAAGCAAACAGTCAACAATGAGTGGCAAGGCACTGTCAAAAGATCTCTGGGATAAAGTTGTGGACAGGCACAAGTCAGGAGATAGATACAAAAAAAATGTAAAAGCTTTATGAATGTCTAGAAGCACAATGAAGTCTATTTTTAAGAAGTAGATGATATATGGTACAACACAGACCCTCCCTGGATCAGGACATCGCTCCAAACTGGATGAAAGAGCCAGGAGGTAACTGATCAGAGAGGCTACCAAGAAGCCTACAGCAACTCTGAAGCAGTTGCAGGAATTTATGACAAAGAGTGGTCATTGTGTGCTTGTGACAACAATATCACAAATTGTACACAAATTTGGCTTGTATGGGAGGGTTACAAGAAAAAAGCCACTCCTCAAGAAAGGCCACATGCAGTCATAACTGAGCTTTGCCAAAACGCACCTTGAAGATTCTGAGGCCTCATGGAAAAAGGTGTTATGGTCAGACTAAAATTGAATTATTTGGCCTCAACACCAAATGATATGTCTAGCGAAAATCCAACACAGCTCACCATCCAAATAACGCCATTCCTACAGTGAAGCATGGAGGTGGTAATATCCGGTTATGGGGGTGTTTCTCTGCAGCAGAGACTGGTGCACTTGTCATAATAGAAGGAAAAATGGATGGGGCAAAATACCTTCAAATTCCTGTGGAAAATCTGCTGCCCTCTGCCAGAAAGTTATCAATAGGAAGAAGGTTTACCTTCCAACATGACAATGACCCAAAGCACACAGCAAAAATGACCACACAGTGGTTGAAAGAGAAAAAGGTGAATGTTCTTGCATTGCCTAGTCAGAGTCCAGATCTAAACCCCATTGAAAATCTGTGGAAAGACTTGAAGACGGCAGTCCACAAACGGTCACCATAAAATGTAACTGTACTCCAGCAGTTCTGCAAAGAAGAGTGGGCAAATATTGCAGTGTAGATGTACAAACTTAGTAGAGACATATCCCAACAGACTAAAGGCTGTATTAAAGCAAAAAGTGGTTCAATAAAATACTGACACAAGAGGGTGACCCTTTTTCCATCTCAGTGATTCTGTTTTGAATTTTTTTTATTTTTTTTCTGACATGTTGGTGTTATATCTTTCACTTGGATGTTGTAAACACAGCTGGACAAAAGAAAAACTGTGTCTATCTTCATTTCAGGCTGCAAAGCAACAAAATGTGATTATTCTAAAGGAGGGGTGAGTCTTTTCTATACCCACTGTACATACTCCTGTATGATACAATATATATGTACTGTATATACAGCTGTATATCAGGCATTATATCACTTGCATTAGATCTTTTTTTTTTACCAAACACATGCAGTGTTACCCTTGGCCTTCAATAGAGATGTAACCCTAAAATTATGCATGCACTCAAAATAATAAAGAACGGGGAATCTGGAAAAAGATTCCACCCAGACCGACCAGTGTTTGATCTGACTTTGATGCTCACAGGGGTGAAATTTAGCTAAAAATACCCCCGGGACAGTCAGGGCTAGTACATTCCACAATGGATAGCCTCTGTACTGTCCAGGGTCGCACTTACCTTTTAGAAGAAATACTTACCTTGAAAATTTCTTCTCCAGCGATGCCATCTCAGATGTGGGCAGCTGAAGCCAGCGCGTCCTCTTCTGCGTCCTCTTCTGTGTCCTCTTCTCCCAGAATGCGCCTTCACCGGCCCCTCTTGTCACTTCCAGTGCGGGCGTGTCATCCCTCTACAGCTTCTGGGCATGCCCAGAAGCTGTTTAGCAGGGAATGAGGCGCCCGCACCGGAAGTGACGAGCGGGGCCGGTGCAGGCGCATAGATTCCTGGGAGCGATGACATTCAGCTCCCAGGAATCAGTGCAAAGAGGAAGTGACGGCGCGGGCCGCGGCCGCAGAGGGAGGAAGTGGAAGAAAGGTGAGTAAACAAAACAAACAAAACAAAACAAGGTAAGTAAACAAAAAAAATCTTAACTATCCATTTGTTTTTCAGGTGACCAAGAGCAAGCGGATGGCCCAAAATCGATTATGTCGGCCGGAACTCCGCTCTAATTATGCAATTAAATGATGCATGTTGGATATGTGCTAAATGTACATTAAAGATGAACCCAAGGCAGATAACTAATATGTCATTACATGCTAGCAGTCTAAGTGAATTCTACATCCATGCAAACAATGCCATTTGTGACATTTCAGAAAAATAAAAAAAAGTAAAGAGTACAACGCATTGTAACAATAAATCACACTGCCTTGTTCAAACACACCAGTGGGTACACATTATAGCTGTGAATATTGCACCCTAAGTTACTCCATGAAGTTGCACAATTATGGCTACATAATTTGTTAACATAATCTCTGTTGCAAAGGAAGGATCAGCCAATCTTAACTCTGATCCTCTCCATTTCATTGAAATCATATGACCAAATGCCCAGGCTTGCAGCCATTGTTCCCAAACGTAGTATTGTGGAAATGATCAATTACAAGTGATTTTTTTCTTGCCTGGGTGGACGATCTAAAAATGGCTTGTGTTAAAGTGACAGATGTAAAAAGTTTTCAGTAGGATCACGACGATAGGATAGGTCCCATAGTAGTGTTAACCGGTTTGTTAGGAAAGGCCTCCCCGCCATAAGTGCAGCAGTACTCTCTCCACCAGCTCTGGATATGCATGTTCCTTCTCGGGGCTGATTTGTGGCACCTCTCATCTCTGCATTATGAGAGCGCTCGCAAGGTTGTGAAATAAAATGTCGCTTAGGATAATGTAATTGGCCTTAAGGTACAGGAGTTGAATTATATGCTGGTGATTTATAATCTGGAAATTAAGGACTCACTCATTTTCTAATTTAATTCCATCTTTAAAGGGAAAACGCTCAGAATTAAATTGGTAAGTGCCGCCGCTAATTCAAATGCAGATGTAATTTGGATTCGAGAAGGCGCTTGGGGTGATTAACGAGTCCCCGATGGGCTATTCTGATCCTTATCTGCTAAACCCCACAAATTCTCTGCCAGTTGTGACAATAACGCTATCAGGGTGAAGGAAGGCTGCGCGGTATATATTCTCAGTAGCATTGTCAATCGCTGCACAGCCTTTTACTCCTGACAAGGAATGGGCCACTATTTCAAATCTATGGCATAGCAGAGACAAATAGAAGGCTGCTTGGGCAATGCTTTGTCACTGTTAATGAGAAGTTTTAATTGTTTACTGTAAACCGGGATGTGCCCCTTAGTGCACAGGCCAAAAGGGTCATGGATCATATAGGGCTTTACACCACCAATCCCAACTGAAAATAGTACTTTGGGTGAGGGTGGATTATGGCTTTGGTCAAATCCTAATATATCTTTCTAGTGCTGAGATTTTTTCCAATTTAGTTTAAGTTCTGCTCTCCCTCACCAAGAACTTTTACCTCTTCCTGTTGAGGCAGGTGTCCTACTCCTAATGCTGCATTTTCATAATTTAAAGTGATTCTAAAGACTCAGAGTTTTTTACTTTAATGTGTTATCAATGAAGGTTAAAAAACCTTCTCTGAGCAGCAGCCCCCCAGCCCCCCTAATACTTACCTGAGCCCCATCTCGATCTAGTGATGTGCTCAAGAGCCTCGGCTCTCCAGGGACTCTCCCTTTTCTTTGGCTCAGACAGCAGCAGGAGCCATTGGCTCCTGCTGCTGTCAATCACAGCCAGTGAACCAAGGAGGAGGGAGATGGGGGTGACGCAGGGCCGAGCCACAGCTCTGTGTGTGAATGGACAAGCAGAGCCACGGTTCAGGAATGAGCCTGATTGGGTGCCCCTATTGCAAGCTGCTTGCTCTGGGGTCACTCGGCAGGTGGGAGGGACCGAGAGTGCCGACGGGGGACCCAAGAAGAGGAGGATGCAGGCTGCTCCATGCAAAACCACTGCAGAGAACAGGTGAGTATGACATGTTTTTTATTTATTTTTTTTTGTAAAAAGAAAGCCTTTAATATTATTTTAAGGCCTCATGCACAGAGGGGGCTTGCTTTTATGCTCTGAACACCAGAACTCCTGGCAGGAAAAAAGATGCTTAAAAAACATGCCAAAGCCGCGTTTTGTAAACATGTCTAGGCACGTTTATGAGCGTCAAGCATTTGAGCGTTAATGGATTCGATTAGTGAAAATATTAATTTATTCAGGCCATTGGAATGCATTAACGCTCAAATGCGCTTATACGCATCCAGTGTTTAGGCGTGTTTACATGCATTTCGTGTTCAGCTCTTCTCCTGAACGCACATTTGATGGATTTTTCTTTTTGCAGCCTGTAAATGCTCCTCTTCTAATACACCTTTCAATGCCTATGTGTGCATGAACATATAGGCTAGCATAGAGGTGCTTTTACAGGCTGAAAAAAAACTAAAGGCCTATAAAAGCAGTGTTTTTAAGACCAGTGAGACCTGGCCAATCGCTTTGGAAGCTGGAAATCACTGTAGCAGGCACTGCTATTCCAATAATCTCCACTAGCTTCTGGGTTCTGTGCTGAGCAGCTGCCCTGTTTACTGCAGAGAAGTGGTTGCTTACTCTGCACAGGCACCATTCCTAGAACGATTTCCAATTTCTCATGGCAAGCAAAATTTTCTCTTACTGGATGAGGTAGAGATTGTAATGTCACATCTTCACCTCTCAACCTCGTCCAATTAGAGAATGCTTTCTATTTAATGGGAAAATGCAAAATGAACTCTAAATAGGTGTGCGCAGGGGGTGTGCCAGGTGTGCCTGGGCACACCCTAATCATTGTGTGGTGCTGATTCCCCTATTGCCTGGTCTTCCCCCCATGTTACACCTCCCACAGTGCAGCTGGCTTCCCCCCTCTCCTCTCTTCTCCCCCTGGCTACTGCGGGGGATGTTTCAGAATAGAGAGTGGGGGGAGGGGCTAGTAAATATGTAATTTACAAGCCCCTTTCTTTTCTTAATGAACATAGCGAACACACTTACTCACTGTGTTCATTCATAACTGAGGCATAGTAAATTGTGTTTACTATGCTTTGGTTTGCAAATGAACAGGAAGCTGCTCAGCACAGAGCACTTCCCATTCATTCACTGTGCAGTGCAACTGAGGCTGCAGAGAAAGGCGTGTGTGGTTTGAACTTTGGGGTGCACCCCCTAATGCAACAGTCTACACCAATGCGAGTGGGCAACATCCTGTGTTCCCAATGCGGCATGGCTGCACGGCATGGCTGCATGGCATGGGACCCAGAAACTAGTGGAGATTACTGCAGTACATTTCTAGCTTCCAGGGGGATCCCAAAGGTATGGTATATACTGTACATAGTTACATTGGTCCAAGCTGAACCAAAGTAACTATGAAAATTATCCAAACCTGGAATTTTTCTTTAAAATAATTAAAAAGGGTCTAACAAAAAGAGCGATAGCTCCTCTTATTGAACACAAGAAAGTGCGGGAACCTGGGAACTTAGGTATAGCGATATTAAGGTATAACTGGGAATGGGGTATGGTGATATTTCCAGTGAAGTCCCCAAAATCTAGAGTAATCTGAAGAATAATTCAGCTTGAAGGCATGTAATGTAAATGTGTGCATTAACTGTGGGGCGGAAGGGTGGCATTGCAGCTTACACATCACTGTATATTAAAGCAGAGCTAAACCCATGGATTAACAGTTTCAAAAAGCAGTTACATTCCTGGTAGTTGTGCTCGCAATCAAACCATCAAATCCTCAAACGGCTGGCGTCATAAGTGATCACATGTGCAGCATCATGGCAGTTGAAGATCAAACAGAGGCCAAGATGGCGGCTTACTTGGCTGAAAACGATAGGATTGATTAGTTCAGCTTTAGGTGTAAACTTTTACATAGAAATCATCCTGAGTCTTCTCTAGATATGTAACGGTTATGGAACTTCAATCAGGTTCAAAATAGATTTCTTGCTGCTGGATCTGATTAAATAGGTAATTAGAGTGCATGCACGTTTATATCATAGACTGACACACATTGTTCAGGTAAATGATACTACTACTTTTATTTCTAATGGACAGTATATTATATAGTTAGTAGGCGGTGTCATATGTTAGTACGTCACAAGCATAATATTAGCATAATACTGATTATTTGCAGCTTTCTGATTAGTCAGGTCCGTTATAAGGTGGTCCCTTTAGAGTTCATGAATGTTATCTTCTTTTGAAGGCACTGTGCCAAGGCTCCATCTTTCTTTTCACATTCCATCTCGGTGGGTGGGGGCGAGTAGGTATCTAGTAACGGCCATTTTGAGTAAGGAAGGCAGGAAAAATATATATGTACATGTAGAGAAAAATACACATAGAAAAATAGACATTTTGCTTAATTCACAAGTGTTCATCAGATTCCTTCACAGATATAGGGTGAAATATTACTCTGAGTGTTCTACCTACCTAGAGATTAATTGTTTAGATATTAGTGAGGTTGAAGTAAAGCAAAACTGGACCAAAAGTGAAGTAGCATATGTTTTTCCCACAGAGGCCAATTTGGCTTTAGATAAATCATGGAGTAGTGAAAGGTTCCACATTTACTGTATTACTAACAACCATCTCTACATGTCCTATTACATATGCTGGTATCCAGTTTGCATACATAGGTTCTTAATTGATGGCAGGCATACACAGGAAGGGGAGGGGGTTAATTGGGACAATTTCAGAATACTACTAATGGCTAAAGTAAATTCAACATATTGCTCTATAATTTAAATCAAATATAAAAAAATGAACCAGTGGAAGTACTTTTACTTATCTAAAAGCACAAACAAACATTTAGAAATAATTTATCATGCCAGTATGCAGTACTAATAAATTATAATTTAGGAGGAGCTGAAATTTGGAAGCTGGGCCCTAAAATAGGCAGGCAGGGGGCAAAGGGCTAGTCATCATTGTTTCCCGTGGTCATTGTGGTAGCTAGTCTACAATAACAAAAAAAAATCAAGAACCACAATATAAAAGTAAACATAAGTATGTGTCTACCTAAAATACACTATCCTCGTAACACCAGAAACTCTCCATAAATCTCTTTCTCACTCAGCACAGATTAGTACCTACTTAGTTATTTGCTCAATTTAGTGGCTTGCCAGCTGCTTACTCTCGAATGCTGAACTTTGGAGTTCTGGTTCACGGCTTTCCAAATTACTGACATTTCTAATAAGAACTCTGGTCCAATTGAATGTGATCAATTAGCTGCGAGCATGTTAATTACACAGCAATTGGCGGTTAGCCTTGCTTTTCACTTAATGCTTCAAGATATATTTGCAGTGAAAAGGAGTAACAGAAATTTAGAGGATTCCATTTCAATGAGAGAAGAAGTCCTGAGAGACCAGCTGAGTCAACCTGTACCAGCTGTGAGGTCATACCCATGGATGGAAGCATTGCATTCTAGAGATTCAGCCTTAGTCAGGAATTAGACGGTAATGGTGAGGTGCAAAGTGCAGTAACTCAGGGCAGCCAATTCAAATAGCACTTTACCTATGTAAGATTAGGAAAATATGAATGCTGATTGGTTGCTCTGGGGTGCTACAAATTAATTTTAACTTGCATAAGCAGAGACTGCTTTCTGTAGTTTTCTGCCAAATCTAAATTATCTTATCAGTATCCCAAGGTCAACCCTACATGTCACAATCTGGCTGAACAATTAGATCCACCAGAAATTTTGCAATGCCGTGTCCCGTTGATTGGATATAAATTGAATTTTGTTTTGGTAAGTCAACATATTAAATCCTTTTAGTTAAACTGCAGGCATTTTTGGGTATTGGCAGCTTAAGAGACGTTAATAGGCTTTGGCACTATAATGCGAGCATCAGCCTTCCTGCACATACCTTTAGGTGACCACTCCAATGCAAGAAGAACCTCAAAACTAGGGCCACTGTAACACAGAATCTTTAATACTCCATGATTGTGTAGAAGGTTGGTTCACTCCCTCCAGCCTTCTGCCTGTTCCTATTAAACTACCTCTAGGATGGGCAGCCTTACTGGCCAATAGTAACAGGCCTACATTGTATTACCGAAGACTATTCAGGACCGCTTGCCATTCTCATGTAGTATGAACCCTGTGACTTTTAGAGCATATTTATTGTATCAAGATGAATAATTCCAAAATGTTATCTTAAAGAAGGCATGTTATTATCGTAGCAACTATCTAGATTGTGCCTGACATACAGTACTTTAGAGTTCAGGTTTAGTTGGCCTCTGTATATGTTGTTATATTTAGAAATGCCTTTTAGATTATAACCACTTAAGCCCCGGAAGATTTTACCCCCTTCCTGACCAGGGTTTTTTTTGCGATTTTTTACTGCGTGACTTTAACGGACAATTGCGCGGTCGTGCGACACTGTACCTAAACAAATTTTACGTCTTTTTTTTCCCACAAACAGAGCTTTTTTTTTGGTGGTATTTGATCACCTGTGCGATTTTTTGATCATGCGCTATAAACAAAAAAAGAGCGTAAATTTTGCAAAAACAACAATATTTTTCACATTTTTTTATAAGAAATTCCCCCAAAAAAAATGTAAAAATCAAAATTTTTTAACATTATTGGCCAATTTGTTTTCTGCTACATATGTTTGGTAAAAAAAAATCGCAAAAAGCGTATTTTGATTGGTTTGCGCAAAAGTTATTGCGTTTACTAACTAAGGGAAAGATTTCTGTCATTTTTGGTGGTTTTTTTTTAACGCGTAATGGCGGCGATCTGCGATTTTTTTTGCGGTACTGCGACATTGCGGCGGACAGATCGGACCCTTGACTGACATTTTTGACACATTTGGGGTTACCAGTGACATTACTGCAGTAATCAGTGCTATACATATGCACTGTTACTGCAAAATGACACTGGTAGTGAAGGGGTTAACTTTATTTGAGAGGGAGGGGTGGTGTGTGTCCCTAGGGGTGTGATTCTTACTGTGATTGGCTGTGGCTTGAAGTGTAGGAACAGTGATCAACGGTCCTACATAGTAGAACCGTATGATCACTGTTTCTACACAGGGGAGAATGACAGGCGGCTTGTTTACATCAGCCGCCTGACTTTCTCCCTCTGCACCGACGATTGGCGAGTGACCGGCGGACATCGGGTCCGCCGGTCACACGCACGGACTTGCTGGGGAACGAGCCGGGGCGGGAGTGCGCCTCCGTGGGCGCGCGCCCGCCCGCTATTGGCTCCCAAGCAAGTGACAGGCTAGTGACGTATATATACGTCACTTTGCCTGGCCGGGGCTGACTGCCGACGTATATCGTCGTGCGGCGGTCAACAACCGGTTAAGTATTGCTATAGCACCTTCAATTTACATATCGCTTTACGTACAATTCATTTGCACCAGTTTCTGCCCCCAAGGAGCTTACAATCTAATGTCCCTACCTCATAAGCACAAGTTCTAGGTCCAGTTTAAACAGGAGCCTATTGGCTGACCAGTACGTCTTTGGAGGAAACCCACACAAGCACAGGGACAGAATGCAAATTCAATGCAGAGTACGTCCTGACCAAGATTTAAACTGAAGACCCCAGTGCTCCAAGGCAGAAATGCTAACCACTAAGCCACTGTGCTGCCCATTGTGTTCACTGCTCTGGGGAACTTACACTTTTAGATACATTATGGGGGTCAAACCATAGTCATTAAGTGTGTTTATGTACCCTCCCTGTCAACTGCCAGTGTGTGGCTGATGGATGATCTACAAGAAAATATGAATCACTCATGTGATTGCTTAATTACCATAAATCTTTCTTTACCTTACACTTACTAAACTCCTAGCATGACAGAAAAGCAGGAACATACTGTACAGTTGCCTTGGTGTACGCTTCAGACATCTCCCTGTCTTTCTGTGAGTCCTGAAACCTGAGGAGCCCCACAATGCAGATTATGACTAAAGCCTAGTATACATGATCAGATTATCGTACAAGAAATACCGCTTTTAAAGTGATCATACGATAATCTGATCGTTAGTACACAGCTTTCGTTCGAAATTATCCCAAGGGACAAACACGAAAATTTTTCTCGTACGATACCAGATCGTACGATTTTCGTTTATTCAGCACAGTTTTGGTCCGAAAACCCAATACAAATAAATTACATCACTTCCAAATTTTTGTTCTGTCATACAAGACCTTTCGTACTTTAGTTACCTATTCGTTTTCAATATGGAGACTAGAATGCAAAAAAAAAGAAATGGACCATTTGTCTGATACACTCATTGTGTGTACTAGGCCTTAATCTCAGCAAGTCACCTTCTGACTTACCTCCACTGCTTCCCTCTATTGGTTCCATGATGTGATGGGTTGCATCACTGACCAGTGGTTAGTTGGATACCAAAGTTTTACCTTAAAGGTATCTGTTAAGGATAAAAAATACTGCAGCTGCTTCTGTTGACTCTTAAGATTTAGGCTCCGGGACTATCATAATGACCCTGGCTACCATACCAAGTGAACAAAGAGCAAATGACTCCTGCGCTTGAGGGGTGGCCTTGTGGCTGGTATCCTGAAAATGCGATTCAGGTTGAATTGTAGTAAATTCAGGCTGTGCTGCCACTCTCAACGGGTCGTGGTAACCCAAAGCAGATACTGGAAAAGAGAAATGGACAGAGGACGCACCAGCCTAGGGCATTATCTTTAAAACAATTTATTGCAATAGACATGTATAAACATTATACTCACAAAACGATTATGAAACACGGGCAATAAGCAATGAGGGACCACCAGGGGTCTCCACTGGGCATCCTCAGCTGCCGCAGGCCGTGGAAGAATGTAGACCTCCAAAAAAACTCTTACGCGTTTCGGGGCTCTGATGAATACCCCAAAATGCGTAAGCGTTTTTTGGAGGTCTACATTCTTCCACGGCCTGCGGCAGCTGAGGATGCCCAGTGGAGACCCCTGGTGGTCCCTCATTGCTAAATTTAGCCGGTTTAGTAGGGACCGCCCAAAAAGACAGAAAGGACCAGTGGGGAAGATCCCCCCTATCTGCAACAAATGTGTGGGATTACGTTTTTTTTTTTTCGTTCAGCCAACTCGTTGAAAAGAAATAAAATATATATATATTAATGTATAGACTGCTTAACACTGGCCATATACTGATCAAAAATCATCTGGTTCAGGTAGGGAAAGGCCAATTTTTGATCCACGTGTGTCTAACAATTACCTTCAGTCAAATGGGCTTCTTGGAAGTTTTTTCTCAATCAGCATTGACTGCAGTTGCTGATCAATGTATTCTTATGGTGGAGAGTCCCCACTGTCAGAATACAATGTCCCAGTGAGGAGAATTCCTCCATCCATCTTGATTGCGTAGATGGAGGAATCCGTTTTTTGTTTTTTTTTTATTCAGCCTGTTGGATAAAAAAAAAAAAATATGTCTATAGCCAGCATTACTGACTTTGAAAAAGAATACAGCCAGTGAAGTGTAAAAAGAACTCCCATCCTGCCTTCTTGTGTTCAAGCATTTGAATGACTGTGGCGGAGCCAGAATCACCTTGACCTTAAAAAAACGAGTCAGCCACAGCAGCTTGTACCTTCATCATTGCCTTGTATGAGAGATTGAAAGCCCAAAATCTCACCATTGGAGTGCAGAGAGATGAGCCTTGGGGGCTACTGAAAAGTGAAATTGTGCTTTAACACTTTCTATTCATCTAACAAAAGGCTTTAAAAAAAAACGAGATTCTCTTTAAAATGGTGCAAACAATCTTGCAGGCTGCAGACTATTTCGCTAATAAGTTCTCTCCATCTCCTTCGTGTTCTGTTTCCAAAGATTATCACCCATTCTGCAACAAACCCGCAGCCTGGGGACACAAGAGAGCGAATTGAAAAGGGTAGTCTGTGGCGCGGACAAAACAAGCATGGCCCCCCCCCCCCCCTCCTTCCCTCTGTACAGTTTACTTATTAACAGAACGTGTAATTGCAGGAAAATAGCAGGTTCTAAAAATCGGTCAGAGCGAAATGATGGTAATTTTTTACAGATTGAAAATGAATCTGACTCGAAAATACCATTAAATTACCGACTTGCTTAAAATTTAAAGGGTAATTCCTATATAATGCTTTTATTTAATAGCCCAATTTACAAAGCGCTGAAAATGAATGTAGCTTTTCTCAGGACAGCGCCCGGCGGTAAGTGTACCAACTCATTTTTGCTCACTTGAATTGAATTATTAATAAAGTGAGAACGGGGCCATATGTTCCCCAAAGAGCCAGCTACATTTATTTCAAATAAAACGCCAGTGTTTGGTGCCTTAGAAAAGGTTTAAATGCATTCTCAGGAATTACTTCCGTATATACTGACTTAATAGAGTATAAATCAGCTGTTGTAATTAGGGACACAGCTGTTAACTTAAAGCTGGTTGTTCTCCACATTAGGTCTGTATATATCAGCTTTGTGCTCCCTGCCAACGTCAATTTTTTATTTTTTTTGCTTTGTTTTCTGTGGAGAAGTAAAGTAAACTACAGTAAAAGTGGAAGGAAATTTTAAAATGTGATCTATTTGGTTACCTTGTAGTTAAAACCAATTTATGGTTCTTTCAATTTTTTCAACACCATGTAAAAAAAAAAAAAAAAAAAAAAGAATAGCTCGATATAAATATCCTTGTTAGTATGTGTTACATTTTTAAAACCCTTATTTTTGTGTATAATTTTAAATCTCTGTAATCTTTTAAATGAATGTGGGGGCAGCCATATTTGCTCATTAAATATGCAAGCTCTGCAGTACTACAGGTTTGCAGTACTACACAATGGTTGTGCTTTACTGTACTTCCTTACAATGCAAGTTTATAAAGCTGGCCATACACTGTAAGGCTTAGTTTATGTCTGTTTGGAGGATGGTAAAAACAAGTGGTCGGGCCATGTTTTTAACACCCCTAACTAATCCAAAGGCAGGTATACCCATGTCATGGTCACAATCAGTGCTGTATTTTGGCCTAGGCCAACAAGGCCCAGGCCTAGGGCGGCACTTTACAGGGGGGCAGCAAAAAAGCCGCCCCCCCTCCACCTGAGACTCTATTAGCCACTGGTTGCTAGAGCCACCTCCCTCATTCCCCTCTCTCTCTTGCTCTCTCACCCCCCTCTCTCACCCCCCTCTCTCTCTCTCTTACCCCTCCTCCCTCTCTCACTCACCCCCTCCTCTCTCTCTCACCCCCTCCTCTCTCTCTCACCCCCTCTCTCACCTCTCCTCTCTCATCCTCCCTCTCGCTCTCTCTCATTTATCCCCCCTCTCTCTCTCCCCACCCCCTCTCTCACCCCCCCCTCTCTCTCTTACCCCTCCTCCCTCTTTCTCTCACCCCCTCTCTCTCACCCCTCCTCTCTCATCCCCCCTCTTGCTCTCTCTCTTTTATCCCCCCTCTCTCTCTCCCCACCCCCTCTCTCACCCCCCCTCTCTCTCTCACCCCCCCCTCACCCACCCCCCCTCTCATGAGATCTCAGGGGTTAATGCTGGGACTTGTAGTCCTTCAATTTTTGAGGGAGCCACATCAGTTAAAAAAGATGGAGTGGGGCAAATTTACATAGGAGGAGGAGGAGGGGGGGGGGCACCCAATTTTAGTCTTGCCTAGGGCAGCACAAAAACAAAATACACCACTGGTCACAATGCCTTGCATTGCGGCACCTTCAAAAATGATCCCCCATCACATTCAGACCTATTCAAGTGAATCGAGCTGCACCACAACCATGTACAATGGATGTGTTTGTAGGGCGGTGGGGTGGTCTTTTAGCGGTTAAAACCGGTGGTGAGGAGGCAACATATTGCCTCCTCATCACCTATCAAAAGCCCTCAGAAAAGTAAACCATCACAGGCTGTTCTTCAGAGAAGCAACACTTATGTGAACAAGTCCTAAGATCGTTTGATTCCTTACCATGCTAAACAGTTTGGATGGACCAATCTTTCCTGCTGGCTGTTGTATTCTGACAGCCAACAACTGCAGCTGTCAGAATACCTAAACAGTGGCTGCATCTGATTGGATGGAGCTACTGTTAGGTCAACAATTTTTCACCCCACTTCTTTGATTTTTAGATCAAAGGATGTCAAGAAGGAAGGTGGCAGCAAGGCCTCCAAAGTTCTAATTTTGGCAAGTTCATCAGGCACTGGATGAAATTTGCTTTGTGCATGGCCGGCTAAATTCATGCACTACATAGGTGGCTGATAATTTATCTGAGCAATTGTTAAAGTTGAATTCCAGGCACTCACACCCCCTTACTAATCGAGAGGTTAGTTTAAAAAAATATATATATATTTTATATGCAACAAATAGTCATCTTTGTTACAAATTCTGTATATAGCCCTATAGAACAGGCAGAAAGACAGTGCAAAGTCCACATGGGCTTTACTGCTTAACTGAAGACAGGAAACAGGAAATGCTATTTTACAGAGAAAAGACATAGGGGTTTATTTACTAAAGGCAAATCCACTGTGCACTACAAGGGTACTGCAAGATCACCTAGGAGTGCAGTCATTGTAGATCTGAGGGGGATATGCAAGGAAAATATAAAACAGCATTTTTGCTTGCACATAATTGGATGATAGAAATCAGCAGAGCTTCTCCTAAATTCAGATGTTCCCCTCAGATGTACAGCGACTGCACTTCCAAGTGCACTTGCAGTGCACTTGTAGTGCACAGTGGATTTGCCTTTAGTAAATCAACCCCATAGAGGTTATCATAGAGCAACTACAAACGTATAAACATTGCCATCTACTGGCTGAAGAATATATCTGTAGTTGTTGCATACAAATTCATGAACAAAATATTCCAACAATCCGAATCCATAGTAAGGTGACACATCAGGCTCTAAATCATCCATCTTCTTGCCTGTAGAGGAAGGTCCTTAGTTGTATTACCACATGCAGCACTGCAAGATTACGGTGGGGATGGGAAAAGGACAGAAGAGAATTATGAAAAACCGTTACCCACAGTGCATAGAGTATAATGAGGAACTGCTATTTGGAGAGAACAAGAGTACAGAAGTTGGGCCAGAAATGACAAGGATTTATTAGTGTTCTTATGGAGAAGCACTGCTTTTAAGTTGGACAGCTGTCTTAAATGCTAGCCTTGCATTGTGGGCAGCCTTAACCCACCATTGGGGGGCACTAGCGAGCACTTTCTCTAAGTCCCCAAATGGGAGCAGTAAGCCTTGCCCACAAGTTTACAGTTTGAGGTGTCTATCTCACATATTTATACTAAGGACAAATTATGCAAAAGCCAATTACCCTACCAGCATGTCTTTGGAGTGTGGGAGGAAACAAACTCAAGCATAGGGAGAACACTCAAACGCCATACAGCTAGCTTCCTGGCTGAAATTTAAACCAATGACACCGGTGCTGTAAGGCAGAAGTTCTGATCACTAAGCTACAGTGTGTAAAGGTATATGTGCATTTGGATTAATAACTTCTAAGTAAGGCAAACATCTGTTATAGGTCAGTGTCTGGTAAACATTTTTCTTAACATTTGCAAATTTTAAATAGAGGGAGCAGCTGAGATGAGTTCTAGGGACAGGTCAAATTTGCTAAAGAGGCACATGTAAATCAGAAGTAGTAAATGCAAATCTGCAGATAAAAATGTTTCTCTGTCTATATTTAAAACATTTGCATTTGTTT
Source organism: Pelophylax lessonae (assembly GCF_965119305.1). Lineage (NCBI taxonomy): Eukaryota > Metazoa > Chordata > Amphibia > Anura > Ranidae > Pelophylax > Pelophylax lessonae. Next base: position 77,638,992 of record NC_138776.1, on the reverse strand, counting down.
CACTGTACAAGAAAGTACAATAAAACCTCTGTGTATTTCCACATGAACAGGGACAGGAATAAGGCAGTTCATTTGAGTTGTTTGAACTTGTGAGGATTTGGAGTTCATAAAAAAGCTTTAGTAGCACCTTCACAGATGCAGTTTGGTATCCTCCAAGAGGTAGGTATATTGCCTAAAAAGGGGTCCAGAAATGTGACTAAGGGTAAAGGGCCCGCCGTTGCCTTCTTTAAAATTGAGTTCTTCAATTAAAGGGCCCAAAAATGGATGACAGGGTTTTAGAGCAGGGATTTCCAAACTTTCTAAACAAAGGGCCAATTTAATGTCCCTCAGACTTAGGGGGGTTGGACTGTGACCAGTGGAAGCAGGAAATGCCCCGGCATCAGAGGGCATAAACAATAGCCCATCATAGGTTTGAATGGAAGGAATAGTGCCCCATTCTTGGTATCAATGGGAAGAATAGTACCCCATCAATGGTGTCAGTTGGTGGAGTAGTGCCTCATCAATGGTGTCAGTTGGTGGAGTAGTGCCTCATCAATGGTGTCAGTTGGTGGAGTAGTGCCTCATCAATGGTGTCAGTTGGTGGAGTAGTGCCTCATCAATGGTGTCAGTTGGTGGAGTAGTGCCTCATCAATGGTGTCAGTGGGAGTAATAGTGCCCCATCAATTGTATCAGTGGGAGGAATAGTGCCCCATCAATGGTGTCAGTTGGTGGAGTAGTGCCTCATCAATGGTGTCAGTTGGTGGAGTAGTGCCTCATCAATGGTGTCAGTTGGTGGAGTAGTGCCTCATCAATGGTGTCAGTGGGAGGAATAGTGCCCCATCAATTGTATCAGTGGGAGGAATAGTGCCCCATCAATGGTGTCAGTTGGTGGAGTAGTGCCTCATCAATGGTGTCAGTTGGTGGAGTAGTGCCTCATCAATGGTGTCAGTTGGTGGAGTAGTGCCTCATCAATGGTGTCAGTTGGTGGAGTAGTGCCTCATCAATGGTGTCAGTGGGAGTAATAGTGCCCCATCAATTGTATCAGTGGGAGGAATAGTGCCCCATCAATGGTGTCAGTTGGTGGAGTAGTGCCTCATCAATGGTGTCAGTTGGTGGAGTAGTGCCTCATCAATGGTGTCAGTTGGTGAAGTAGTGCCTCATCAATGGTGTCAGTTGGTGGAGTAGTGCCTCCTCAATGGTGTCAGTTGGTGGAGTAGTGCCTCATCAATGGTGTCAGTTGGTGGAGTAGTGCCCCATCGATTGTATCAGTGGGAGGAATAGTGCCCCATCAATGGTGCCAGTGGGAAGAATAGTGCCCCATTGATGGTCAGTTAGTGGAATAGTGCCCCATTGATGGTGTCACTTAGTGGAATAGTGCCCCATTGATGGTGTCAGTTGGTCGAATAGTGCCTCAAGGGCCAGACAAAGGCAAGCCAAGGGCCACAGTTTGGAGATCACTGGTTTAGAGGATGGCATAGGAGCCATTGATGTTGGTGATACCAGTGTTTGAGCAGTTAAAGGAATGCCGTTATAGCAGTGTGAATCAGAGACAAAGGGCCAGCTGAGGTTGTGAACATGCTGCTCCCAGAACTTATCTTAGCTGCCTCCTTTACCCAAGACAATATGGCCATATGGCACCAAGCTATAACATTATCAGACATACCTTTACAGCTGCACAAGGGTCTAAAGAGACAAAGGGACCAGTAAGGAGAGTACTGGGTTCACCAATGCTGAACATCTAGGCCTCATTGTAGAGGGAACAGACATTGACTAGTATACCAAACAGATTCATTTAGGTTCATTAGTGCTAGAACGTATGCCATTTGGGCCAGAGATGCCAACAAAGGAAGATATAGTTAAATCAGGTAAATGGTAATGAGGTAATAGGATAATAATAAAAACCCAGAAGAATGACGGCAGAGAAAGACCAAGTGGTCCATCGAATCTGACCTATTTTGTATTTATTTATAAACAGTATGTTTATACATTTTAAATTATTTATTTAACTTCTTTGATTGAGTATAGATCTACATATGTTTGTCCAAGCATGTTCGAATCCACTTACTGTTGAGTGGCTCACTTCCAGTGTTTGAGGTCTGTTCCAAGCATCAACTACTTTTTTGGTAAACTAATACATTCTAAAGCTGGGAAAACGAGGTTGATAGAGGAATTCCCCCACCAGGACATTGTATTCAGATAGCAGTTTCCACATAGACATGCTGGTTGTACTGAAGTTGGTCAATAGAAGCAGGCAACATGGTGTGCCATCTATTTACTTTATCAGTGTTGGTTTGCATTTCAGTTTTCATAAGGACTCGTAAGTCTATATGTATGTTCATCAAACAAGCAATGTAATTACTACCATGTCATGATTAGTGATGGGCCGAACACCCCCTGTTCAGTTTGCACCAGAATTTCTCGAACAGGGAAAAAGTTTTAGCGAACATGCAAACTCTATTAAAGACTATATGACACGAACATGAAAAATCAAAAGTCCTCATTTTAAATGCTTATATGCAAGTTATTGTCATAAAAATTATGTGGGGACCTGGGTACTGCCCTGGAGGACATGTATCTAGGCAAAAATATTTTAAAACAATCGTTTTTACAGGAGCAGTGATTTCATTGATGCTTAAAGTGAAACAATAAAAATGAAAAATTCCTTTAAATATCGTGCCCTTACTGCAGCAATACTGACATTTCTAATGGAAAAAATGTAATTTAAACATGCTCGCGGCTGTAATGTATTGACGGCTCCCGGCAATACAGATAAAAAAACATGAAAAAAAAAATGGCAAAAATGTAAAAAAAAAATGGCGTGGTGTCCCCCCCCCCCCCAAAATCCATACCAGACCTTTATCTGAGCATGAAGCCTGGCAGGATAGGATAGGGGGGAACGAGTAAGCGCCCCCCCTCCTGAACCATACCAGGCCACTTGCCCTCAAAATGGGGAGGGTGCTTTGGGGTACCCCCCAAAGCACCTTGTCCCCATGTTGATGGAGACAAGGGCCTCTTCCAGACTACCCTTGGGTGTGGTTGTGGGAGTCTGCGGGTGGGGGGCTTATCGGAATCTGAATCATGTGACGTCAGAAGGGGGCTGTGCCACCGGGTGATGTAACCGGGTGGCCCTGACCCTTGCCTATAAAAGAGCTGTCAATGCCGAAGAACAGCATACGGTGGGACCCCTCAGAAGAGGCGAAGGCGTTTTTGACATTTTTTCTATTTTTCGGGTCAGCAAGCATTGTGATTGCTTTACATTGAGGGACACATTTTTTTTTTCTCTTTAATAACTGTCAAAAACTGTGTTCTGTGTTTTTTCCTTTTTTACACTTTTTTGATGAATGGGTAGGGATACAATGTACCTGATACCCATTCACATAGAGGAGGGGTGGGATCTGGGGGCCCCCTTGTTAAAGGGGGATTCCAGATTTCGATAAGCTCCAACCCGTAGACCCCCACAACAACAGCCCTGGGTTGTCAGGAAGAGCCCCTTGCACCCCAAAGCACCCTCCCCATGTTGAGGGCAAGTGGCTTGGTATGGTTCAGGGGGGGGCGCTCGCTCTTCCCCCATACCCTGGCCTGCCAGGCTGCATGCTCCGATAAGGGTCTGGTATGGATTTTGGGGGGGACTCAAAGCCAATTTTTTTTTAAATTTTGGCGAGGAGTTCCCACTAAAATCTGTACCAGACCCAAAGGGCCTGGTATGGGTTTTGGGGGGGGACCCCATGCCGTTTTTTTTTTTTTTTTTCAAACTTTGGCATGGAGTTCCTCTTAAAATCTATACCAGACCCAAAGAACCAGGTATAGATTTTGACCCCATGCCGCTTTTTTTTTTTTTTAATTCTGTCATAGGGTTCCCTTTAACCACCTAAATACAGGGCACTTTAACCCCCTTCCTGCCCAGGCCAGTTTTCAACTTTCAGTGCTCATTGGCATCTATAGGAAATATTGGTCAGCTTGGCATGGCACTGCTCCCCATCATGAACATTGGCGCCTATGAGAAATATTGGAAAGCTTGGCATGGCACTGCTCCCTGTCTTTAACAATGGCGTCTATGGGAAATCTTGAACGGCTTGGCATGGCACTGCTCACAAACTATAAGTGACAGGGACACAAAACTTGAGGAGCACCGGGAGGGGACCCAGGACTACAACATATCCATACATTTTAAAAGTGGGGTATGCCTGTACACTACACTGACTGCACTAATCTGACTCAACACACTATCCACTAACTACCTGCCTAATCTCTATTGTAACACACTATACACTGCTGCCATGTAGGCAGCAGCCTTATATAGTGTGGGGCGTGGACTTAGCCACTGGCTAAAGGCACCCTGTCTTTGGCCAATTACATAGTTACATAGTAGGTGAGGTTGAATAAAGACAATAGTCTATCCAGTTCAACCTGTGTAGGTGTGTGTGGCTGTAATCATCTCACATAGCCCTTAATGTCCTGATCCTTGAGATGTAAGTCTAAGAGTCTTTTGAAAGCCACCATACTACCCGCAGAAACCACCTCTTGTGGTAGAGAATTCCACAATCTTGTAGCCCTAACAGTAAAGAACCCCCCTCTTTGCCTGAGGTTAAAAAGCTTCTCCTCTAATCGCATTGTATGTCCTCGAGTCCTCATGCAATCCCTTCGAATGAACAGCTTTTTTTCTAAGCTGGGATCCCCATTAAGATATTTATAAATTGCTATCATGTCCCCCCTCAGACGTCTCTTCTCCAGGGAGAATAAATTAATGGCTCTGACAGGACATTGTGCTGTGATTGGCCAAAGCATACAGGTCAGGTGCACGCTTTGGCCAATCATCAGCAATCAATGCACTGCAAAAGTGCAGTGCATTATGGGGTGCTCATCGGCAGGTGAACTCCCCCCCCCCGAGCACCCCATTTGTTTGTGTGTTCAGCAAACACACGTACAGCTGATGTTTGAGTCGAACTTACATTAGACTCGAACATAGAGCCCATCCCTAGTCATGATTTAGTATTTGTTGGAGTTCAGATGAATACAGACTATCATATGCACTGTTTCTAAATGTCTTAACCTGCTGTCACTTTGTTAATGTAGATTCTGGATATGGACATAAATACGGTATATGTATATATGCTCTAACGAGCAGGGCCCTCTGATTCCTCCTGTACTTAATTGTATTGTAATCATACTGTCTGCCCTCACGCTGTAAAGTGCTGTGCAAACTGTTGGCACTATATAAATCCTATATTATAATAATAATATATATATTTTTTTTCTTTAATGTGTAGCTAGGAAAGCTGAACACCTTACACAAATTTGATGAAAAATTTTATTTTTCTCTCATGCAGAATACTTATAAAAAATTGAACTCTGCATGGCTCCATCAGTAGCAGTGCGGCCCGAGTCCTGCATTTTTTATGTCTTCTGTAAAGGTCTGCTAAAAGTGTGTGTTTAGCATTAAATTATTATGTTTACTTTCTTCCTCAGTCCCGGCAAAGTAATAGAATAGTCTCTAATATTGTACTGTAGGTGATTTTATGTGCAGGGTTGAGTACTAACCTGCTAGTACTTTATTGCTGTTAGTTACATTGTGCAAGTTAAAAGCTTAAGTCCAGGAAAATAAAAAATACACACATCAATGCAGATCTATATTCCTCAATACATATATAAGTTAGTATTTTCAAATGAAAACTATGCCCAAATTATACTTGTTATTAGCCACGTGCAAGCCCCTGTACAGCTGAGCTCAGACTGGGAGAGCCAAAAGCAGCACAAGTGCCACCTTCAGGTTAGTGGATGTACTGCGGCCCAATATCTACCTACAAGGTGCTGTTCTGAAGCACACGTATGCTATCAAATAGTATCCTGATAAAAGAGATGAGCTCATCAGTCTGCTGCTTCTCCATCCACTGTCCAGTCACAGGGTGGGGGAGGGACTTAACTGCAGCAAAGAAAAAGCAGGTCTCCTGCCCTGTTAGACGGAGCTGTACTGTGTGGTACGGCTCTTAGCCTCAGAATTAGATGGACAGAAATACAAATTCTAACAAGGAAGATAGCTCCCTTAAAGTGATACTAAACACACACTGTTTAATTTACATTGTCCCTTCTATTTCTGTGTCTGGATGATGGCGCTGTAATTATTTTAATAAAAAAACATCTAAGTACCTTTCTCCTAATCTATTTACAGCTGTCACATGACTCTGTCTACAGGGAAACATAAGCAGGAAGAGCTTCTAGTCCTCTGCTGCTGGTCACATGTTCAAAATACAAAAAAACAGCCTTTGGAAAACATGGAGTAAAAATAAAAAAATAATATCAATAAACTGTTTTAAAGTGTCATACAAATATATGTAGCACTGTCTCCGTAGGGCTTGCAGTATGTTGACATTTTGGGTCTCTTCAAAAGTAGACTTGGTGCAAACTACTTTATCTTCAGGACACTCTCTAGCATCCCCTTGACTGACACCCGTCCACTGACTCTTCTAGCTAAAGGGATGGCCCTCTTAGGACAGGCCCCATGACACTGATTTGACACAGATTTGTACTTACTGTAGGCAGAATCAGATCCTTTCCAGTGTCTCCCTTTCAGTCAGCTCTGCAGAACATCTGGGTGCAGCACCTCTCTGACTCTCAGGCCCTCAGGTCAGCCACCTGAGGCTGCATGGCAGCTTCTACAAAGGAGGGGCAGCCGCCCCCTCCCTCCGGGACCCCGCTCTCCAGCTGAAAGACCCCGAGCACATGTGCCCTTGACATTTATCCAGTATAACAGCATGCACCAAGGCACTTTCCTCTGCCAATCACCAGGAATGTAACAATGCCTGTGCCCTCACTTGTCAGGTTTTCTCCCACTGTCCAATATGCCTCCCTATTGGACCAGTGTGAAACATTTCAGACAAGCTGAGCTGCACCTGAGCACCATGAGCAGACCCTACCAATGGATCCTGCTCTCTGGTAGGCAGAGAGCAATATAAATTTACCTGGCAATCTCTCTGGTAAGCAGAAAGACCCAAAAATTATACTTTCTCTTGTAGCACCTACCTAGGAGGGTGCTGCATATTTAACATCAAATCTTTATTATTGTGGAAATAACATGGTGTGGGCAGAATTCTGCCAGTCACACTCTGTGTCATACCCCATCCAACCTGTGTCTTAGAATAAGAGGGAGGTGAAGCCACCATTAATGTACATGTAATATCCCGCCCCATTGTGTTTAGCTGGTTAGTGGGCATGGAGGTGGAGGGAGTAAGCTTTCATTTACCACTGTGTATCCGCCCACATGTGTATAGTCACATGGGCTGCTCAGATGTGATAGGGAGGAAATGCTAAGCATGGAAACTCACTGAAAACTGAGCATGTGCAGAGCTGTCAGCACTGCCCTGCAAAATCCCTAGCTAAATTGGGGACTTGGACAGAAGCGGGGGATAGAGAACAGCAGGATCAACCATTTTTTTTTCGCAGAATACAGAAAACAAATCTCATAGTGACTGAGTATGAACAGCCTGTAATACACTATTTTTTGACAGTATTGTATAATGTGGGTTTAGTGACACTTTAAGCTAGCTAGTGGCCTGAAGCCTGTTCGCTTAAAGTTCAATTACAAATGGACCAGAGTGCACGTCCTCGGAGATTACATTCTCCCTCGGCGCTTTGCTAAACAGCGGATAATGCTTCAGACGATCTGCGCATGCGCAGTGTTGACGTCATGCCAGCTGATCAGGAGATCAGCTGGAGTGATGTTACGTACTGCGCATGCGCAGATCGTCGGAGGCATTATCTGATGATCTGCACTATTCGATAGAACACTTTAGTAAATGCAAACCTTTCTTAGTATGAGCCCAAAACTTTTACTAGATGTATAAGGCAGAAGTTCTCTTAACCCATCACTTCTTTAAAATGTTAGATGCCTGGCTGTTATGCTGAGCCACTAGTTTCAATACTTGCTCAGTCACTGAACTGAAACAAGCACGGAGATCAAGAAAGTCAGAGAAAAGTCAGAGGTCCTTATATTTATATAGTACTTGTCCACTCAAAAACTTGAGGGTCAGCATGCATGGCAGTCAGGCAATCAGCCCTTGTAGAGATGTCAGAAATGACAGGCTTAATTTTTCTCTTGGGAAATATTTCCTTTAATGTACACATTCAGGTGATATAAATAAAACAAGATCAGGAGTCAGAGGATCTACAACCCTAATTCCAAAAAAGTTTGCATTCTGTGTAAAATCTACATAAAACAGAATGTAAACTCACCAGATAAGGTGGGTCTCAACTACCTTACGGCAAAGAGACCAGTAGTGCTTTGGTGACCCTCCAGGTCAGAATGATGGCCCCTGCTGGGCTCCTATCCCTCTCGGCCAGAATCCCCCAGATGGGGTAAACGGGTTCCTCACGGTTTCTCCGGATATGATTTCAGGGAACAAAAGGGACAGACTCCGAATGGTGCAGTACCATTAAAACAAGTTTATTAAGTAAAAATGCTGACAAAGCTGGTAAAAAGTAAAAAGCGCTGTACAAAACCCTCTAATGGATGTCTGTAGCATGGAGAGCGGTTTGCGTTCCAGGCTAACTTCCGGGTTTGACGGCGTGCGTTCCACCTGACGCGCGTTTCGTCAGAGCGTAGTGACGTCTGAAGACGCTCTGAAGACGTCACTA